>NW_027468774.1:24125676-24130676 GCF_046254945.1 Alosa pseudoharengus | reverse complement strand
TGTTTCATTGTTGTGTCTACTACAGTACATATAGTAGTCTACGAGTTTCATCAAGAAGTCAACTAGCTGACTAGTCAAATACTAAAATCACTAGTCAGTGCTGTAGGCAGAAGTCAAATAGTTGTGACCAAATTGGCAAAAGGCTAAACGGGTTAGGTATGCCTATATATGGAAATACTTCACTGAAAATGAGAGCTGTTCCATAGTGACACGTAAGCTGTGTACAGCTGTGTTAAAGTACAGTAAGAACAGGTGTGCTATGGATTAACCATCTAAAGATGAAACACCACCTGCCAACTGTTAGCACAAGCAGTAATGTTACAAACATAACGACTAGTCGACAACTATTATGAAAAACTAGTTAAAAAAACTAGCTAACTAGTAAAAAAAGTAAGAAGAAAGTAATCATGAAACTCCTAGTGCCACCTAGAAGTTTGAAGTTTTGAAGTTTGCAAGATGTGCCATTAGAGAATGACGTGCAGCATGATTGGCTGAGGACATATCATTAACACTCCACCAAACTCTTACACTGCCATGTGTCTTCACTCCTTGTAAGAAGGATTGAATCTTTAAAATATGGGCCATTATGAATAAATAATTCAGACCTCAGATCTGTTCTGTGTGATGATGACCCTAACTGTCATTTGTGTGAATATAGAAGCATTGAAGCTGCAAACAGTATTTTCAAAATGTCCTGTAGTGCCTATTTAGTTGTCAGCGCTGATGGATCAGGAATAGCAGCAAGCAGCTCTTCCCAGTGCTGCTAATCTCACACACATTCATTATGTGTGTGTGTGTGTGTGTGTGTGTCTGTGCGTGTGTGTGTGTGTGTGTGTGTGTGTGTGTCTGTGTGTGTGTGTTTCTGTCAGTCCTTCTGTGTCATGTTAATCACTGGTAATGACTCAGCTCAACCCTCACCCATACCACAGTCACTGAAGACATGGCATGTCACCCACCACCTTTGACGCTGACTTCATTAGATGACAGAAGCTGAGGATTGTGTGTTTGTTGCCACAACAGCCTAAGCAAATACCAAGTGGCTCAGCTGGAGTGGAAAGTGGCTTCTGGATATGTGGTCGGCCTGTTGTGGCAACAATAACAGCTCAACGCACCACTGTCTCTCTCAAATCAAAAATATTCTTCCTGTCTGTCTCTTCTGTCTCACTATTCTTCTGTCTCTTATCTATCTTTGGATCTTTCTCTCCCTCACTTTCCCGGCCTGACACCTGTCTCTCTCTCTCTCTCTCTCTCTCTCTCTGTAATTTTGTCTTTCTCTTAGTGTGACTTTCGTTCAGTCTCTCTCTTTCTTTCTCTCTCTCTTTCTCTCTCTCTTTCTGTAATTTTGTCTTTCTCTTTCTCTTAGTGTGACTCATTCAGTCTCTCTCTTTCTTTTTCTCTCTCTCTCTCTCTCTCTTTCTGTAATTTTGTCTCTTTCTATTTCTCTCAGTGTGACTCTCGCTCAGTCTCTCTCTCTCTCTCTCTGTGTTTGCAGGCAGCCTGCAGCAGTGCGTCTCTTTCCCACCAGCATGGGCTTTGTGGGTGTGGCAGAGGTGGTGCTGTCGGGCGTGTCCTCCCCCTGCCTGCGGGTGGCCACACATGCAGCACGGGCCGCCACCGCCCTCCTCAGGTGAACGCAAGCACACTCTGCCCGACCGTGCTTCATGCATCTGTGTGTGCATTTGTGTCAGGTGGACATGACCACAGTCCAGCATGTTTAAGCACATACACACACACACACACACACACACACACACGCATGGTCTGAATAAAGATATGTACTAAGGGCCCTATCATGACATTCTAGTGCATCGTCACTCGTCAAAAGTCTATTCAAATTTAGTAGGATGTGCAGTTCACATTGGGAGGGGTTTCGTTATCAAACGTGGAGCGCATGGCGCAACAAGGTGTTCCTAGGTTTTTTAATCAGTCATATGGGTGTGTTTGGGGCGTAACATCATTTTAAACCAATGAGAATGACATCTGTCATTCCCTTTAACGGCGCAACGCGCAATATGTCAAATAAATGCATCGGTATTTTGGCATTCAACGGCGCATTTGAATGAGGCTGCTTGCGAGACCGTATGGAATAGTCATTCTTAAACCATACTTTACTAAAACCTAGCATAGCCTTCACGCATTTGCACTCGTTTATTATTTGAACTCATTGGCAAAGTGAAACTAACTTCACCAAGGAGTCAGTCAACGACAAGACAGTTATATGCAGTTACTTTCACTATTGACTGACAATGGGTTACCACCGAAAACATAGGCTGGAAAAAGCAACACTTACCCTAAAATTGCTCAAATGACTGAATAAAACAACATATATCCTGCAGAGGAGTTGCTTATATCTCGTGACAGTGCGTCTTCAGCTGTGCTCCATACGTGTCTCTCGCCTCTCCTCTAATCACTTTTAACCGTCATTACCAATTTGCAAATGATGGTGAATAACTACTCATTATGAGATGTACAGTATTTCGTAATATCTTTATTCTAATTATGTTTCCCATTTTAATCGTGCAATTTGTAATGCTTTGCATGGACGTGCGCTGGTGTGTGTTCATGAATGATAGAAGGATGGTGCGTGCACCTGCCAATATGACTGTTGACATGCGCTCTTAAAATAGCATATGAACAACTCGCCAGTGACTTCTGACCAGGTTTAGGTGGTGTACGATAGCGATTTTTAGACAACACGCCAGGCCCCTCCCTAGGTTGTTAATTGCCACACCCCTGGGCAATAAACGTGCAAAATACCAAATTAAACTTTCCGCGGGTGAAAAACGAGCTTTACGCCATGCGCTGGTGCCCAAAATACAGTCCATGTACTGCTACACCACACACAGAGGATATACATTCAAATACTTTTGTTAGCTGAATAGAATCTCTCTCTCTCACACACACACACACACACAAAAATTTACACATCTTTGTTCATTAATCAATGTACTAATGGAGAACTCTTATCGTAACCTTGGTAACTAATATGGAGAACTCTTATGGTAACCTTGGCCATGTGCTCATATCGATGTGAAATACAGCAGCAACTCTGCTGTCAGATGGAATAGAAGAAAATGAAATGTTAGTCAAAGTTACAAAAGGTTGTGATAACTTTTTTTATCTACCCACAGAGAAGAAGTATGCACTCTGTTCAGCCTAATGACTTCATGGCCATAACCTTATGTTACACAAGTGTTCTGAATGTGAATGTGTCTCTGCAGGCTACAGCACCAGTCGAGCCCTGTGCAGTATAAAGAGCTGAAGAAGATAGTTGGGGCGATCATCACTAGGTGCACTGAGTTACCCGTGCCCATTACTACACGTCAGAGCACCACAGTAAGTTGCTTTTGTGAGTCATGTGCTGGATTTCCATCCAGTGTTGTAATGAACATTCTGACCATTCAAATGGTCCATTCAAAGAAATCCTGACTGGAAGCGCTTGAAATTTGCATGAAATCTTCTATTGCAAAGAATAATTGAATTAGTTACAGGGTAGGATTAACTCTTGCACAGCCTTGCATTTTTGAGGATAAAGACCCACCTATTGTATGTGTGTGTGTGTGTGTTTGTGCGTGTGTGTGTGTGTGTGTGCAGATGTGTATGATTGTGTTTGAGGCATTAACCTTGTCATTTATGTTCTCAGGGGGTCCCTGGTCCCAAACCGACCAACCAGGCCTCAAAGGCAGGGAGCTTCCTCCTCCAAGCCCTGGTCTGCTTCCAGGAATCCTGCAGGTCAGCGCTCCGTCCCTCTGTAGAACACTGATGTTTTGATAGATAGATAGATAGATAGATAGATAGATAGATAGATAGATAGATATAGATACATACATACATACATTATACATACATACATACATACATACATACATACATACATACATACTTTATTGATCCCCAAGGGGAAATTCAAGATTTTCAGTGCCTTTTGATGCTGCTGGACTTTTTCTTCCGACAGAGGCACTGTGATGGCTGCAAGTTTGAATGACTGATCCCTTCTACAGTATATGTATAAAAATAGCAAAATTTGTGTGTGTAGGCTTGCAGAGCAGTGTTCCTCTGAGCCCAGCCTGAAAGAGAACGCTTTCACAGCCCCCAACCAGCAGAGGAAGGACTCTCTGGAGGCCCTCTGTCTCAGCCTGCTGCGCAGCTGTGATACCGTCCTCATCCCTACTGTCACTGTGAGGCCCCAGACAGACTAGATATACACACACACACACAAAAAAAATCTCTTTCACACAGGCATACATACCGTACTTCCGTACTTGCGTAATTTAGAGATGCATATAGATTATTTTAAATTGGTATATGTACCTGTCTGTGTGTGTGTGTGTGTGTGTGTGTGTGTGTGTGTGTGTGTGTGTGTGTGTGTGTGTGTGTGTGTGCAGAGGCTGTGTGAGCAGGCCCCCAGTAGCCAGGTGCTGCAGCACTTCTTCTCCATCCTCTCCTACCAGTTCACTCTGCTGCCCTCCCTCATGCCGCTCTTTGCCCTCAAACTGGGTGAGTGGCAGGGGTCAGGGGTCAAAGTAGTTCATTTGCAACATTCATTGAAATATACTGTTTACACACATTTACATTGCTGTGCACTGTATGTACACTGTTTCGTCTTCATAGTATCTGTACTGTATATTGTCTGTTTATTGCATCTCGCCTCGTCTGTAGTATATGCCTGTATTAATATTGTCTTATATGTACATTATCTACATAATGTAATTTATTGTCTATTTATTGTATTGCTAGAGAGCATAATTGGTGAAAAATATTCTGATTCTGAGCACACAAATACTGAGGGAGAAAGATTAATGCTTTTAGAACCTATTTGCAAAAGATTTAAGTGCTGAAAATGCAGGAAATTATATTTACTTTTTTCACTCTATTTTTCCTTATCTTTTTTGGCAGCTTCATCTGGTTTCATTAGACTGGTATTGGAGCACAAGGCAGCTTTGTGCTCAGGAAACAGGTGATGAGCCATCATTTGGCATTATATGAGGCCCGCTGATTAA
>NW_027468774.1:23818176-24123176 GCF_046254945.1 Alosa pseudoharengus | reverse complement strand
ACCAAGCAGAACCAGCGTTGGGGGTCAACTCGTCCTCCTCTTCCTCCTCCTCTTCCTCATCCGCGCTGCAGGCCGTGCTGGACAAGAACCCTAATGTGACCCTGACACTGATGGTGAGGGGAAAAATGCAGCAGCAAAGTCCCCCGCCTCCGAACTACACACAGCACACAGACAGGATGTCACACCTACAGTGTCGCTAGCAAGAGATGTCAGGGACCGATTAGACATGCAGATTTGTCTCTAAATTACTAAGCAGTTACTCACAGAGAAGGAGAGAGAGGGAGAGAGAAAGAGGGAGAGAGTGAGAGAGAGAGAGAGAGATTGATAATGCATTAGAGAGGATATTATTAAACAAAATAGAACAGACCACTGACACCGCACACTGTGCACAGAGCACTATATCTAGTGTTAGTCATGCAGAATATGCAGATAAAGAATGAGAGCTCTACAGAGAAAGATCAGTTATACATTATAGGATACTATAGAAGAGTATAGAACAGACCATTCACAGGGCACTAAATCTAGTCTTCAGATGAGAGTCCTCTCATTTGGACTGCTGCCATACAAGCAGCCTGGAGTGCTTTGGATGTTGAGATGTTGCCAGGCTTTTCTGTGGTTAGAAGATGCAGCTTCAAGCAGACTCATTCAGCTATTGGACCGAGAGTGCTGTGAGGGACACACACACACACACACACACACACACACACACACACACACACACACACACATACACACATACACATACACACACCCTGTCACAGATCAGAGCAGAAGCTTTGCATCTCGCAGGGGAGGCCCGGGGATCCAGAATACCTACATTTCTGACTTCCATAATCCACAGGGAAAGCAAATGTGGTGTGCTCTCCCAGATTCTCTTTGAGATTCATCTGTCTTGGTTTTCTCTCTCTCTCTCTCTCCTACTCCCTATCACTCTCTCTTTCTCTCTCTCTCTCTCTATCTCTCTTGTTCTCGTTGCCATGTGCTGCAGGTCTCCTCAGCTCTCTCCCAGGGATGTACAACTTGTGTGCTCAGCAGAGTGAGCATGAGCATTTTTGTTTGATGTTGGTTTTCTTCTCTGAGAAGGGAGTGGGATAATGTGAGTGTGTGTGTGTGTTTGTGTGCGTGTGTGTGTTTGTGTCTGTGTGTGTGTTGCGGGGTTGGGGTTCATGGCAAGCAAGAAGTTTGCAAATATATGAAGAACCTTGCAGAACTGCATACAGTATGTTAGATCTAGTTGTGCATCTGATGTAGGGTTGCAAAGGGGCGGAAAATTTCCGGTAAATTTCCGGAAACTTACTGGAAACTTTCCATGGTAAGTTAAGCTGGGGAATTTTGGAAATATTCCAAATTGGAAACTTTAATGGAATTAAAGGAAATTATAGGGAATTAATGGGAATTTACGGGAATTAACTGGGAATTTTTGGTAATTCCTACTTTTTCATATACAAACATTAACATTTTGTTTCATAATAACCAATATGATTTGTTTGTTCATATTTTTGCTTAGCTTAGCATACAAAGCTAGCTACCATGCTAGCGGGAATCCCATTCTCTGCCTATGGTTTACTAGCGTGCTAAGCTAGCAACACTGAAACCACCAAGATACACCACGCCACTCAACAAAATCCGATTGGTTTATGTTTATGATTCCCAGTTTATTCCCATTAATTCCCGTTTATTCCCGTTAATTCCCGTATATTCCCATGGAAAATTTCCAACTTTGAAAATTCCCGGAATTTTGCAACCCTAATCTGATGTATACTTACAAGGTCTCAGAGGACATAGTACCTTTGATTAATCATACTAAACTGTCTATGTTCTGACAGCTGTCACAGAAATAGATGCTCTGATGCTGTCCAGCGCTCGATCCAAAGCCTTCAAGGCAGTGAGGCAAGCGAAGTTCTGGAAAAAGCTTTTCAGACATGATGTACCACTCACATTCCTGTACTGGTTGCGGTGATATTGTATATTGCTGCACTGCAGCATGCCCACAAAATCAATATGCTTTCTGTATCAATTGATCAGGATCCAAAATGATTACAATCATTGCAGAAGATAATGTCTCATCCTATAACGTATTGCTGCAGCTGTACTGTCCACCCTTTCCCAGGGAACACAGACACAATACTTGTGCACAATTCAGGTTCTGTCTAGTCAGAGTAGAGACATGGCATGGGCACATAAATAAATTAAACGTTTCCACATTCACTGCCTATAGAGTACACTGGATCACCTGTAGAGGATTGCTTCCCCTCATGCAGAAATTATTCGCTCCTCGACCAGAGGAGCGAACAGAGACGCCACCATGCTCGCCAAACTTACTTACACTGGCTGGCCAAGCCAGACCACAGCCTTTGATTTATTATATTGTCAACTCTTGCCAACCATTAGTGGGTGTAGAAGACACTAAAGATTATAGCTAAGAGCTTATGAGACACTCCAGGATGGTCCCCAGGGACCCTGGCTCTTAATAGCTCAGTCCTGCCAGATACGTGTGCCAACGAGACCGGGTAGCAGCAAATCACCCAGCACCAAGATGGGGGGGGCATTAGCACGCTGCCAAGGGGCACCAATGTGCCGTCCGTCAGAACATACTGGCGGAACATACACCTCTTGTATCAGCCTCCGCAAGCCAGACAAAGTGACTTTATTAACCCTAACCCATTAATACCCAGCCTGGCCCTCGCAAGGCCGTTCCTCACCCCCCCTCCTGTGTCCACTCTAGTCGTTCGCCTCGTTTCCTCCTGGTCCGGGGATCTTCCCTGGTGTGGGAAACTTGCCGGTTCTGATGTGGTAGTTTGGAGATCAACCCAGACATCTTTTATTAAACCATAAATGTCTGGAGAGAGTAATATGTAGAATTTAGTGGAATATATTATACATAGTGTTAGGCCTCTAGGAAGAGTAGCTAATGCTCTGCATCAGCTAATGGAAATCCTAATAAAATCTTAATAATCCTAATAGACCTTGGAAATAGTGCAGACCTCTTCTATGCTGCATTCTAACTTTAATATTTCCAATAATGAATATATACTGTATATTCGTGCAGATGGTGAAGAGAACAAATTAAGCGTACTTTATGAAAATTATAGTTCTGGTTCGTGATTATGATTGGTTGATCCTCCGCTTTGTGTCATCGCTTAGCTGTTCTGAAATCGTTGTAAACGACGGCCTCAGGAGGCTTATGGCTGATGTAAAGACCCTAACCTGACACTACACCTCTGTCTTTTGTCTGTCCTTCTTGCAGACGCTGGTGGTCAGCGGTGATGAGCGGCTGGCGGAGAGAGCCCTGTCCGAGCTGCGGTGCCTCCTGCAGGCCAGAGGGGGCAGTGACGGGGCGCTGCCAACGCTGCTAAGGCCCGCGCTTCTGCAGCTTCTCCAGAGGCTGGCCTGCCACAGCACCGGCAGCAGCCAGGGGCCCGGACCCTCAGGTCAGACACACTCACGCAGACACACACACAGATAAACAACAGACAGACACACACACACACACATACACACACACACACACACAGATAAACAACAGACAGACACACACACACACACACACACACACACACACAGATAAACAACACACACACACACAGAGAAACAACAGGCAGACACACACACACACACATACACACACACACACACACACACACACACTCAGATAAACAACAGACAGACAGACAGAAACACACACACACGCTCACGCAGACACACACAGATAAACCACACACACACACAGAGAAACAACAGGCAGGCAGACAGTCAGTGAGGGTGACCCGAAGCCACAAAGCCCTATCATACTCATACTCAGTGTTCCATTAACTTTTTCTCTTTTTCTGTGTCTAGTTCCATGTCTCCCTTTCAGACACCACCACTCAATTTCACACTGTCTTCATCGTATTCTCTCATTTTGGCTTTTTTGGTCTTTTCTATTCGCTTTTTTCCTCATATCTTTCTTCATCTTCCTGCCATTACTGTATGCCAACCGCTGTTCGTACAGTCTGTTTCCTGCTCCTGCACTTATTCTTATTCTGATTCACATTCTCATTCACTCTCGCTTTATTCCCTCCCTCCCCTTCTCTCTCTCTCTCTCTCTCTCTCTCTCTCTCTCTCTCTTTCTCTCCCTCCCTCTGTATGGCGGCCCATTCCCCTGTGTCATTACTCATGCAGTGCTGAATTTTGCCCTGAGATGGGTGTTAGTTTAATTGCGTCTCAGAGGGCCATATCAGAACAGTGTCTACACCGGGTCAAACACACCCCTCCTCTGCAGCCCTAAATTACACACATTACACATTTATATCACACCGCCTTGGGAGTGAGCAGGGAAGAATATAGAACAGGTGGCAGATGAGGTGAAGCACCCCTGTCTATTTCGCTCCCTTTCTCTTTCACTCTCTCGCAAAAAAAATCCATCTCACTCTCTCTAAATTGCTCTCCCTCTTCTAATCGCCTTCTCCATCTGGTGCAGTTTTTCTGTCCATCCTCTTGTGTCTTTCCCTCGTTGTTGTTCTCCGTTTTCTCTAACCATTCCTCCTTTCTCCGTGTCTCCATCCCTCCATCTCTCTGTCTGTCTCTGCAGCTCCCTCTGCTCTGCCTCTCATCCTGCAGCTGTTGTGTCTGATGCAGACAGCGCCGTCGGCGGCCAGTGAGATGGACGGCACCGACTTCAAACTGCTCTTCCACGGTAAGGTCGCAGGTCAAGTGTCGGGACCCTGAGGTCATGCAGACACTAATCTCTCAGACAGTCAGCGTCCTGCATCAGAATGTCTGAATGTTCTCCTACTCCACTGCGTCTGTCTGTCTGAGTCTCCTCACATGAACAGCTGCTGTCAGTCGTTTCCCTTTCTGTGTCTCCCTTCATTTGCATCTGTGTGGCGTCCCCTTTGAACAGCCACCCAAACAGCTTTCTGTTGTTGTCCCTGCAGTGGAGAGTGTAATAGGATGTATGTTTTGGCTGCTGACCATCCATAATTACTGTACTTGATTTTGATTGTCAGAGAGTGAGTGGCCTTCATGAATTGCTGGTTTATTGAAATTCCTGAATGTCTGTGTGTGTGTGTGTGTGTGTGTGCGTGTGTGTGTGTGTGTGTGTGTGTTATTCATGTAGTGAGTAACCTTGCAGGGAAGCTGAAGGCAAACAACAATGAAACTCTCCTACCAGCTCTTAACTACCTGTATTGTTGCCTTGCTCTCTCTCCCCCTCACTGTAGTGACAGAGGTAAGACACATACACATTCAGTACACAATGTCCTGTTTAAATGCTATGATACAAAGAAATATGACACTATGTGGTACCACACAACATTGTCCATGCAAAATGAATTCACCTCGCAGCTGATATTCACAAGAATAATTTTCTTAAAGACTGTAAACCAAATAAGTTTGTCACACCACAGAAAAAGATGGCATCTACCGCCCAGACAAATCTGAGGAAATAAAAGAAAAAGTGCAGTGTATTAAATTAGGTATGAAAATTGTGAAAAAAGGACTGGTATGCTCTGTTCTCAAATGCACTAGACAGGTCCACTTACTGTCTTGAAAGCATACCCAATTTAGGCCAAAGGAGCTGACCCTGTCAACTGTCTAACCACATATTGGTGTCAACCATTTTCATACCAGCTGAATCTAATTAGAACAACTCATCAGCCAGATGGATGAGCAAATTAGTGATCCAATCTTGGCTTACATGGTCTTTAAGCTATTATGGAACCTGATGGGCCTTTATGTTATATTTAATGAATTCTACATTTTGAATTTGTCTTAGAGCTGAAATCGGGCCTTAAAAGTTAGGCCTGACAAGGCCCGAGCCCAACAGAAATCAGCTCGAGCCCGATAAGTATACATTTTGATTGACAGCTTTTTAAAAGCCTGAACCCGTTTACAGCCCGACGTTATTCAAATGCACAGCTCTTTTGCCTTTTGTCAAGAATGACTCATTTATAATTTTTTTAACATCTCAGCACTCACACTTACAGCATACACTTAACCTATAAATAGGCCTACGTGCCTATAAAAATTAGTCTTTCTTAACAAATTAATTCAAGATAAATTCTAAACTTAGAGAGGTATTTAGCAATAACGAAATAAAACACGAAAGACACGAAAACGGGACTTGCTTGCAGCCGCCTCTCCACAATCACCAATGCTAGGTTAGGTAGGTTTATGTTGTGAGGCAGAAAGATCTAGCTTTTGCTGCTTGGAGGACTTTGCTCCAAGTCCTTCTTTGCTAGTTGATGGCGAGCTATCATCTGTGGTGGAGGTATCGGTCTTTTTGGCCACTAGCTTTAGATGCGTGTGTGAGATGCTTCATTAAATTAGAGTTGCTTACAATGGATGTCGACAAAGTCTTCGCTTCTGGACATAATGTACACATTACATGCACGTTCTTGCCTTTGACCACAATGAATTTGAAGTAGTGCTTATATCTCCACCTTGAAAATGCCAACTTTTCATCGGATTGCTCCAGACCCCTGCTTTTTCGTCAAATCTTTATTTTAGCTGTTGCGTGTGTGGCGCGTGTGCTGACAAGTGTGTAAAAACACTGGCTCTGATTGGCTACCATGAAACATGACTCTGCCTTAGCCAATCATAATCGATTAGCCTACGTCGTTATTAACCCACCTCCTCACTAGCTGTGAGCCAGGGGTGCGTTCAGATTACACAGTTTATTCAATCAATGCATAGTAACGCACCGCATTTAACGTCCAGTAACGTTAACGGCGTTGTAACGGTAAAAGTAATTAGTTAGATTACCTCGTTACTGAAAAAATAACGTCGTTACCTAACGCCATTCTTTTAAACGGCGTTATTCCAAACACTGCTTATCAGTGACAAAATCGTTTTGCTGTCGTACTTTAACAGAATGTCGCATCTTTTGCATTTCACATAACCCACTGGGTCATTATTCTCATTATGCACATGGTCATGCTTGCTTTGCCGGTGCAACCCAAACGCCAGCATCCGTTTCACCTCTTCAGCATCCATTTTCGCATCTTTCTCCCGCTAATCGAAACGCATCACCTGACCACTCATTTACCGCGCAAGCCGGTATGCCCGAGCCTGTCTAAAATGATGAAATTAAGACCGAACACGACCGAATCCGTCCGGTCTCGTTGGATTCGGTAAAGATCTTCAGCTCTTTTAGTGATTCCATTTTATCATACCTTTCACAAACACTGAGATGAACTGTATTGATTAAGAGCTCAGACTGTTTTGGGGAAATACAACTTGTCTATAAGGAAATTGTTTTTGCTATGGATCAGTGGTGAAATCCTTTATACTAACATTGTTCTGGATTACTGACCACACTCATTTCTCATTTGTATGTGCCACAAGCATAGCCATACAAGCACAGCCTGCAGAAAATAAGACTTGGCCAAGTCTCCTGGTACATTTCCACTGTGTTTCTCAATGATATTTTTAAACTTGTTTGCAACCCATTTACAGCCATTCACTGAAAAAAGGCTCCATTTCAAAAGTCAATATCATATTGTGTGCATCTAGTCAGGGAACCTGTGCACAAACAGTATTGCAATCTGTGTGTGTCTTCGCCCACACACCTCAGGTGCAGAACCAGAAGTGACCTTGTCCTATGCTTTACTTTGCACATTCCTGCAGGCATAAGAACAGGCCCATCCACACAAGAGCATCAACACTCACGGCACAACAGTGCGTGACTTTGATGCTAAACACATACTTCGAGTGATGCACTCCACACTCTCAGCACAGTAAATACCCAATTAATGCAGACCAGAATTTTAGTATCATTGTGCAGACATGTGTAGATTTAGTACTGCAATAAATGGCTGGGTCTTTAAGTGCTATACATAAGGGCCAGCTCAAGGTGCATGAGCTCCTGAGCAACCATAGCTGTGTTTGAAATGGTGAACTCAAGAGAGGTTTCTATGTAGTGGGTGAATGATTGAGCGAGTGATTAAGTGGACGATTCAAACTCAGCTTGTGACTGATCTGAGTGGGCAGCCGTGGCCCACTGGTTAGCACTCTGGACTTGTAGCCGGAGGGTTGCCGGTTCGAGCCCCGACCAGTGGGCCACGGCTGAAGTGCCCTTGAGCAAGGCACCTAACCCCACACCCGAGTGCCATTGAACTGCCGTTGAAGCAGGCAGCTCACTGCACCGGGATTAGTGTGTGCTTCACCTCACTGTGTGTTCACTGTGTGCTGTTTGTGTTTCACTAAATCACCAATTGGGTTAAATGCAGAGACCAAATTTCCCTCACGGGATCAAAAAAGTATATATACTTAGTACAGCTGAACTACTCAAGTATTACATTCAGTCCATGATTCTGCACTGTTTGGCTGCTACATGTTTTACCTCCATCTCGCTCCCGCTCCCTGCTTCTGTCCTTGCTTTGATCTCTTTTACTATTTTATTTCCACTCCCTCCACTCCATGCCCTTTATCTCTTGCTGTTTCTCTCTCTTTCTCTTCTCTTTTTCTCTCTCTCTCTGTCTCTCTCTCTCTCATGCAGCTGTGTCCATGTTGCTGTGTAACACTGGGCTGATGGAGCAGATACAGGCATTGCTGGACCTATCCTCCTCTTCTTCCTTCTCTTCTCCTCCGTCCAGTCTGCTCAGCTGCGCTCGTCTGCTGCTGTCCTCCCTCATCATCCTCCAGCACACACATTCTGCTCAGGTGCTTCACGTAACACACACACACAATACTCAACGCCAGCAGCGACACTATTCTCTACTTAACCCCTCACTCATGCTCAATATTCCCTTCGTCCTTGCAAACACACACACACACACACACACACACACACACAAGTGACACACACACACACATACAGTCCCTCTGAAATATTTACCCACACAGATCCGCACACAAACACTCTTTTTTTTACGCTGTTTCAGTGTCAGCTCTCACACTCAAAGGAAGTCTTCAACTGTCTCTGCAGGAGAGTTAGTTCCCAAAACTGACTGAACAAAACATACAGATGCACTCAAAGCACACATAGACACATGGATATGCACCTCTCCCAGAAAGCCCTCTTCCTGCGATGCAGGTCTCCATGGAAACAGCCTCAGCCACAGTAACGGCCAGATACAATGTCTCGGTCCTGCAGAGCAGTGGTACCCAAACTTTAATCAGACATTGGGCTCAGGGAACATTTGACCTTCAAGATGTACTCTGAAATTCAGGGTTTGTGAATAATGAATTATGATAAATGATTTACATAATTTTAACTCTGCTTTTACAATTTGTTTAGGTCATTATCATGAACGCATACAGAGAGACAATTAATTATGCATTGCTTTCTAAATCTGTGTTGAAGTCTAAAGATTTTTCCTAAATTCCATAGAGAGGACAATAACGAAATGGTTTAATGGGAACTTAACTGAAAACATTTAGGGTAAGGCTATTTGTGTATGCTAATCGTACCCTGGTGCAATTAGAAGTGAATTCTATTCGTACCCCCGTCTGGTACAAATATCAATATATGCTATTCGTACCCCGGTGCACACAGCAATGTGTTCTATTAATACCCCGTCTGGTACAAATATCAGTGTATGTTATTTACACCCCTGTGCATTTACTCTGGCATATTGATCACACAATGTAATAAAAAAAAAATTTTTTAAAAAACGAGCAACATGTTTTTGTTGTTACGTCACAGGGTCTGAATAGCTCAGCTGTGTAATAGACACTCTGAATAAGGTATGCTGTTTGCATCAATGTATAGTTAGAAGTGGATGCTATTCGTACCCTGGTGTATATAGTAATGTATGCTATTTACACCCTGGTGCATGAACTAGCTAATTGTTGCAATCAAAACTTCCGTTTGAGAACCGATTTCTTGTTCAAATTGCGCGCCTTCTCTCCAGAGACGTTGGTACACGTGCGCACTCACTCTGCCAAAACGCATGCGGGAATCGAACCCCGGTCTCCCACGTACTAAACCGTGTCTGTGACTACTGCACTATCCGCTTCCACATCTTGATGGGTGTTTTCAGGTAAACTTATAGTTTATAGGCCTGAGTGTCATATTCATGACAGTTGTATGTGTTCACTGAACAAAGATTAAGAAAATAAAACACAACTTTTCAATCTAAAACTTAATTTGAACATATATTAGTGCCGAAACCTTTCAGAATTCGTCACTTTCTGCTGACGAAAAAACGAATGTCCGCCATGTTTTTTGTGCGCGTGAGCAACGTCTTTTTGTTGTTATGTCACAGGGTGTGAATAGCTCAGCTGTGTGGCCAAGTCTATTTGTACCAGGGGTGTAAATAGACACTCCGAAACATTTAACACTTGTGGCTCAATAGGTAAAGTGTCAGGACTAGAATCCAAGGGCTTCCTGTAGTTCAGGAGTGCATGGGTTCAAATCCCAGCACTGGCATAAGATTGGGTGTCTAGCACTGATGAGATTGGATTGTGTCTGACCTGGTATTGCTCCCTCCGGGGTAAGCTCTGACCAGGATATGAGGACACTAATCTTCTCTCTGAGCTGACGAGGAAATGTGTGGGATGAAGATGTTAGCTTTAAGTTTTACCTAGCAGTGGTAGCGTAGTGCTAAGGAGCTGGGCTCGTAAGGCATTTAACACCGAGTTGCTCTGGGGACAATGGCCTTTGTAATATAATTGACATGTGTAATTCGCTTTGGATAAAAGCATCTGCTAAATGAGTAAAATGTAAAAGTAATCACTTGATAAAACATAATCATAATGATTATGACCATACAGTAGAGAGGAACTTATAAAGCACTGATAAAGCAAAATGACTTGGAAATCTACTTCTATACTGGAGTTCATCCTTGGAACTGATGTGTTCTGGATAATGTAGGCCATCACTTGAAGCAGTTTCAAACTCTCCTCTCCCTTCTGACCCCTCCTCCCTGCAGGTGCACAGGTGTGTCCGAGTGGATCTGGGTGCCATGGTGCAGCTCCTGAGCTGCGGGAAGAGACATGCAGACAACCTCTCTCTGGGTAAACCACAAAGAACCAGTACCAAGTTAGAATGACCCCTGGATCTCAGTCCCACCTAAGGTCCCTGAATTATGCATTCCGCAGTGGCAGTGCTGCACCTTCGGTCCAGCCGCCACGCTCAAAGTCACTTCCTTTAACTCATTGAATGGCAAGCTGTTTTCGGAAGCTTTGTCCTAGAGTGCCAGCAATCTAGACCATTGTTGATGATTTTTGTACAACCACAGCATATTTTGTGTTATAGCTATGAACACATACAATGGCTCGTTTAAAAGGTGAGACTTTAAGCTCTCAGTGGGTGCAAACCGTGTATTTCTACACGCCTCTGTTCCTGGGAAATCCCAAGCTAAACAGTGGCTAGTTTTCATCAAAATCGCTGTTTTTTTCTAGAAATGGAGATATAACGTCTTTCATGAAATATGAAGTGTTACCTGTAAACTTTCCGGGAAGCGTCACTGACTCGACCCAAAGCGGCAACCGAGTTATGATAAAATGTCCAGATAAAATGTCCAGATTTTTATGTGATTTCATGAGTTTTCGATCATCATATATTTCATTTCCATTCATCACAGAGTTCCCAAAATCACATATAAGGTGTGTTAGAGTGTCTAGTTTCATAATTTAAAAAAAAAAGCTAAAAACTTAATATTACGTTTTTGGCACTCAACGCATGGGAAGGAAGGCACTCAATGAGTTAAGCAGTGTCTCCATAATGACTAGACAGAACTAAATGCCCCCATCTCCATCTAGCCATTGACAGTCGCGATAAGAATCACTCACTAATTACCTCTGATGTCTCTAGTGCTTAAGAGACTAATGCATGCCAATTACGGCTCCATCTTCTTTTCTTTTCTGTCTTTTTTTTTGTATTTGTGGCGTTCATTATCTCAGTCCTCTGTCTCTCTCTCTCTCTCTCTCGCACTCTCTCACTCTGCACTCGAGTGCTGCCGTCTGTGTGTGAGGTGTTATCTCAGAGTACGCACATGACGACAAAAGATTCATTAGTGTTAATCTGCTGGCCTGCAGCTCTGTGTGAGTCCCACTCCCCGTCCCTCACTGTTTCACTGAGTAACTCCTCTGTATCGCCAGACCTGTTTTTCCTCTCTCCTCTCCTCTCTTCTCCTCTCTCCTGTCTTCTCTTCTCCTCTAATCTACTCTCCTCTCCTCTCTTCTCTTCTCCTCTCATCTACTCTCCTGTCTTTTCCTCGCCTCTCCTCTCTTCTCCTCTCCTCTCCTCTCCTCTCATCTACTCTCCTCTCCTCTCTTCTCCTCTCATCTCCTCTCCTCTCCTGTCTTTTCCTCGCCTCTCCTCTCTTCACCTCTCATCTCCTCTCCTGCCTTTTCCTCGCCTCTCCTCTCTTCTCCTCTCCTCTCCTGTCTTTTCCTCGCCTCTCTTCTCCTCTCATCTCCTCTCGTCTCCTGTGTTGCTGGCTCTCCTCCCTCCTGTATCATTGTCTCTTCCCCAGTACTGCTGCCCTTTACTCTTCTCTGCCAGCTCATTTCCCACCTCAGAATTTCTCATTTTCTCATCCCAATTTGTTCCATTCAGTTTGTTTTCTCCTGCTTTCTCATCTCTGTCACCCTCTGTCTTTATCTCTCTTTCTTTCACTCACTCCCTCCCTCTCTTTCTCTCTCTCTGTATCCTTCTCCACCACATCCTCTCTGCCTCCCCTCTCTCTCTCTCTCTCTCTCCCTCTATCTATCTCTCTGTACCTCTCTCTCTCTCTCTCAGCCTGTTTGGTGCGGCTGCTGCAGGCAATGCTGGATGTGGAGCTGGCCTCTCCCCTGCTGCAGCTGGAGGAGGGGGCCGTCGGGGTGAGACAGCGCCCCCTACAGCCTGTCGACAGTGCCCTGCACCCGCTGGGCTCCCACGGGGCCCACGCTCTCGTCGCCGCCCTCCACGGCCTCCTGCTGCAGGTCCTTTACTCTCCAACACACACACACAGACCCATACACACACACACACACACACACACACTGCTGAGGAGAGAAGAAAGGGCCAAGAGTAAAAGTGTTTCACACACTAAAAAAGGTTTGGTTTTGGGTTTGTGTCCGGACTCTTTCATACAGATATAGCAGCTGTTAACTGCAGTGCTTGCGTGGGTGGTTTATTTCCTTTGTTTGCTCGTCCTCCTCTCATTTACTGCTCAGGCTCTACCCCATGCACCCTCAGCCTCTACCCCCTCCACCTTCAGCCTCTACTCCCTGCACCCTCAGCCTCTACTCCCTGCACCCTCAGCCTCTACTCCCTGCACCCTCAGCCTCTACTCCCTCCACCTTCAGCCTCTACTCCCTGCACCCTCAGCCTCTACTCCCTGCACCCTCAGCCTCTACTCCCTCCACCCTCAGCCTTTAATCCCTGCACCCTCAGCCTCTACTCCCTGCACCCTCAGCCTCTACTCCCTCCACCCTCAGCCTCTACTCCCTGCACCCTCAGCCTCTACCCTCTGCAGTCTCAGACTTTATTCGCTGCCTACTCACACTGACCAGCCTCTAGTCACTGCATTCTCTGCTCTACCCTCTCAACTAATGCATCATATAACACTTTCCCATCTCTGCCAGTTCTCGCTCTTTGAAACGGGGGTAATTACTCCGATATGATGCAACTCCCTTCTCTGCTCACACCCTGTCTCTCTGTGCTCTCTGGAGCTCCCCAGCCTTAGATGCCCCCTTAGCGTCTTGTTTATCTTGTTCTGCGGAGTACTGCTTACACGGTGTTGCTTCTGTGCCTCAGGGAAAAGGCTTGGGTTTTGGGATCAATAGGGCCGGGGCTGCTGAAGGCTGCAGTTGTTCTTGCCAGAAGTTGTCTCTTAGCTTCGGTCTCGCTGCTAGGGGGAGGCTGTGCTGTGTTGTTCTCTGTGGTCAGCTGCATGCTGACCACATTCTGTCTGGCTATGGGTTTGTGTGGGGAGGGTTGTACAGTATGCATCTGCACGTACAAAACATATGTGAACACACAGGGAGGTGTGTTTGTGTGTATGCTGTCTGTGTGTGTGTGTGTGTGTGTGTGTGTATGCTGTCTGTGTGTGTGTGTGTGTCTGTGTGTGTGTGTGTGTATGCTGTCTGTGTGTGTGTGTGTGTGTGTGTGTGTGTGTATGTGTGTAAATGTGCCCACAGAGGGGAAACTGGAGTCCTGGTGCTGTTCATCTCTGTAGCGCTCTGGCCTAGTTCTTTATTTTTGGACACAGCTCTGCCGTAACTCAGATAGCGTGATGTTTTATTCAGCACTTGTCTCAGTCTTTCTTCTGTCTCACCTATGTGTGTGTGTGTGTGTGTGTGTGTGTGTGTGTGTGTGTGTGTGTGTGTGTCTGTGTGTGTCTGTGTGTGTGTGTGTGTGTGTTTTGCAGAAGCAGGAGGGACTGCTCAGTGTGTCTGTGAACTGTCTAAGGTCACTAATGGGTTTCCTGCATAAGAGATGCCCCTCCACAGGTAATGAAGAATCAGTTTGTGTGTGTATGTTGGGGGGGAGTACTGTGTTCCAATGCCACTTTTGGGGAGTGTGTAGTGTTTAAGTTTAAATATGTGCATGTGCTATGAGAGCTTGAATGCCTGGGGACATTTGTGAAAGGACCTAATATATATATATATGTTATACCCCATTTCATAGTGCTAGTATTCATCTTTGTTATACCCCATTTCATAGTGCTTGTATTCATCTTTGAATTGGCCACATGTATAATAGATCCCTTTTACATCTATTCACACAGTTAATGCAACAGCAGCGTTTGAAACAACCTGTGTGCTACTTTCTAAAATAATTTGCCTTTCAAATTAAACCACCAGAAAAAACACTTTTACTGATAAAACCCAAAGTAAAATGTAGATTTAAACATTACCGTTGCCCTGTTATTGGTCATCTCTCTCTTAGAGGACTATTTGGGCATCTTAGATTTCAGAGCTCAAGCCATTTTCTGTCCTTTTTGTTAATTTGTATATTGTATGCTAGCTAGCTGATGCTCAAAATCTTAAACAATAATGCCAAGCAGACAGTACAACTTTTCGATTTCAGATAACTCCAGGTCAGAGTGTCAATGTGTGATGTAAGGGATAATGGACGACACAGTGGTCTGTTCACAAAAATTAATGCACGGTCGAGGTTGTAAAACGGCCCCGACGTGATGCGGAGGGCCGTTTAAACCTCGTAAGTGCATTCATTTCTGTGAACAGACCCTGTGGAGTCCATTATCCCGCTTATTCCACTGTTGCCACTTGCGTTGTGTTTATTTCCTGTTACAATTTAAACGTTTTAATCGTTAAAACTGTCTTGTTTGTAGAATTAATTTCTTCTGACACATATCAACTAACTTCTCAACTTGCAGGACAAACTGCCGTTACTAGTTCTAAATGGATGGTTGCTACGGCCAAAGGCCAGTCAGTCGTTAGTTCTATCTCTCCCGTTGTCAAGCGGGCGTATCCCAAGATTCTGATGAACTTTAGCTTTGAAACGAAATTTTACTTAGCCTGCTGTCATCCATCTAGCTAAAAGCCACCTCCTTCATATGCTACAATGTTGCAATGTTCTGAACGTCTGCATTTTACAGCTCTGATGCAACGTGACAGTTCATTTAAACTTCATTTAAACGAGTTCGGCGAACTAATATACAAGTGTGATACGGCCAAAAAAATGGATCTTCTTCATAGGTGTGCAAATAACATACGATTAATGGTCGTTCTAAATTACGTAGGAAAATGGGAAATTCAACCAAGCAGTGGAATAATGTATCATAAAGTGATTGTGTCATAAACGGGTGAGACAGGCTGATCTGAGAGTGACACCAATGAGGCAGACTAAAGGCTGAGTTAAACTGATGATACATGGGTCAACTTTTCAGGTTAACATAACCAGTTCCATTTATTGTGATTGGATGATCATGACAATTTGCCTACTGGTGATTAAAGAAAATAAATTGTTGCCCATTATCCATGGGAACATGCCAGAACCACATATTGCTCAAAAAGTTGCCCCGTGTATCATCAGCTTTATGTACAATTTATAGCCCTGCTGATACTGTGGGCCACATTGGGTGATCGTAGCCTGGGCCAAAGTTGCAGGGCTGATGGTATAAACAAGGCTAATGTTTGGATTCTTGTATCTTCCAAATAGTGTCTACCATTTGGATATCAAATTGTGTTACTGTGCTAAAACAAATCACCTGAAAAGTTTAGTTCGTTTTTAGTCCATTTTGGATTTGCCTGTGAAGGGTTCCTTATAGTTTTGTATATACTGTAAGCCGTGGTGTTGGTGGACTGATGTGTGTGTGTCTGTGTGTGCATGAGTATTTATGGAGATGTGTGTGTGTCTGTGTGTGCATGAGTATTTATGGAAATGTGTGAGCCTGATTGCCTCTGTGTGTGTGTGTGTATGTGCGTGTGTGTGTGTGCGTGTGCCCCCCCTCCCAGCACTGCATGTGTGTCTGTGTGTGTATGAGTATTTATGGAGATGTGTGAGCCTGATTGCTTCTGTGTGTGTGTGTGTGTGTGTGCGTGTGTGTGTGCGCGCGTGTGCCCCCCCCCCAGCACTGCAGGTGTGTCTGTGTGTGTATGAGTATTTATGGAGATGTGTGAGCCTGATTGCTTCTGTGTGTGTGTGTGTGTGTGTGTGTGTGTGTGCGCGCGTGTGCCCCCCCCCCCCAGCACTGCAGGTGTGTCTGTGTGTGTATGAGTATTTATGGAGATGTGTGAGCCTGATTGCCCCTACTGTATGTGTCCCTCCTCCCCCAGCACTGCATGTGGCCTCTCAGCCCTGGGGACGCTTCCTGCTCTACTCGCTGCTGAACTCGGGGGAGAGTCTGCTGCAGCACCCAGCCATACTGGCCCTGCTCACACTGGTGAGATGACCGGTCCCAGACCACACACACACACGCGCCCGCCAACACCCATCACACAGGTCAGAGATACATGGTGAAATGTTAAATGAGTGATACTCAAGTGATGGAGTTTACTGTATGCACATCCTCAGATTACAGCGTGCACACGCAAACACATAATTCCATTCCCTTGTATATATGCAATACACTCTGCCTTTAAACCTCTGTCAGACACAGACTCCCACTACACACCACACTACACACACACATACACGTGCAATACATTCTACATAATATAACATGAAAGCTCTTTTTTAACTGTAGACAACCATCCTGTAAACTTCTCACCACAGCCCCAAATACGTCTGGAAAGATAAAATAACCAAACTAAATCAGTACATTACAAGAAATCTTCTGCCAGGCTTTGAAGTCATCAACAACTGTCAGCCTCTCAAACAGCATGAACAGCTCTGATCTTAGATCTCTTGAGTCTTTTGATCTTCGGGCAGAACCAGAATGTTGTCTGTATTGTGTGTGTGTATATGAGAGAGAGAGAGAGAGAGAGAGAGAGTGATGTGCTTTTGTGTTCTGAATAGACATATCTCTGGAGGGGTTCATCTTTGTGTTAATTTGTTTCTCTGTGTGTGTGTGTGTGTGTGTGTGTGTGTGTGTGTGTGTGTGTGTGTGCGTGTAGCTGCTCCAGGCTGGTAGCGGGGTGGTGCAGTGGGACCCGGAGCTGGAGCAGGTGCTGAGTGCGGTGGAGAGGACAGGAGTGGACAAGCTCAGGCCCAGTGCTGCTCACACCCTCAAGGAGCTGCTCACACAGGTAGCCCAGAGCAAGCACACACTCAGCACAACTCATCAACACACACACAAACACACCCCCACACACACAACATACAAATTCAAAACAACAAATTCAAAACAACTCATCACACACTCACACACACACACACACACACACACACACACACACACACACACACACACACACACAATGCTTGTTCACCGTCACCAGCATTTACTCAAGACTCAGATCTGGCATTTACCAGCTTTGAAAATTCATAAAGAGGCACAAATGGTTTGTTCTTCTGTAAATGTGTGTGTGTGTGTGTGTTTTGTGTGTGTGTGTGTGTGTGTGCGCGCGCTTATAAGCCTGACCCTGACATTCACAAGATGTCCCAGGTGAGGTGACTGGCAGGGCTTATTGTGAGCAGCCTTTGGCAGAGACACAAGCCTGCTGGGACTCCATCCACTCTGTCAGGACTGATGTCTCCATCTGACAAAAGCCATGACCCTCTTTTTCCCATCTCTCTCTCTCTCTCTCTCTCTCTCTCTCTCTATCCCTATCTCTCCTCCTCCCTTCCCTTCCTCTCTCTCTCCCCTCTCTATCTCTCCCCCTACCTTCCCCTCTTCTCTCTCTCTCTCTATCTCTCCCCCTCCCTTCCCCTCCCTTCCCCTCCTATCTTCCTCTATCCCCTCCTAGGCCTTTCCATTGTTCTGTCTGTTTTCTGTGCTTCTTTCTCTGCCACCATCTGTCTCACTGCCTCTCTGTGTTTTGTCAGGTCCAGCACTCGACCTCACTTACACCCCCGTCTGAGCAGCACACTCTCAGGGCCACCGCTCTGCTTGAGTCACTAGATCGCCTTCCCAGCCCAGAACCAGCCCAGAACAGCGTTCTGTATCCTTGATTTGTTTATGGACGCACAGAGCCCTGCACACACACACACACACACACACACACACACACACACACACACACACACACACAAAGCAGTCTCCTCACCAAAGTATTTCCTCTTTGTCATTTGATACCATTTTGCGTTTGATCTTCCTTTGTTGCTTCAGAGTGCTGACGTAACATGCATTAAGATAATTATTGCTCCTGTGCAAGCCGAATGGTGTTCTCTGTAGCATCTCAGAACCATCTCATTGCAAAAATATGTATTTGTTTTCATATTTCCTTAACTCCTGCGCCCCCGTCCCACCCTCTCCCCTCTTTTCCACCTACTGTTTTTTTTTTTTTGTCTGTCTTCTAGACGTCAGGGGGAGCTGTCTTACTGTTCATTAGATGTCACAGTAAACACAGGGTGCTACAGGGAGTAGACAAGAAGTACTAATGTTTAGCTTATTGTATTCTCATTTATGTATTTATGAATTAATGACTTTTTTTTTTATTTCCAATGTCTCTTCCTTAACTACTTTATCTGAATAAAACAAAGTTTGGTCACGGATGAGTTTGATAACAAATCTGCTTTTAAATTAAAAGTGAATGTTTAAAAGAGGTGCTGGATTTTCTCTTGCTTTCGGGTGTCATAAATTAACCTCCCCCATCCTCTCAATGCTAGTGATTGCTGACTGTGCTCGCTGTTCATCAGTGTTCGTTGGAGGAGAGTGATTTTCGGCGTACCAATAATCAGCCTTGTGTGCCTTTCAAAATCTTCCGTACGGAAACCAACTCTGCCTGTTTGCATGACTTGTTATCTAGCTGCCTGTCAGTCGCCTAGTTCCTGCCAGTGTGTGTGATCGTGGCGATGCAGGAGTGGAGGAGGGAACGGGTGTTGTATGTAAATGATTGTATCGATCACCCAAGGATTTCAGATGAAATACTCACCTAATGACATCCGTTCAACTAACATTTCCACGTTACAACGTTGTGAGCACTAGCTACGTTAATCTGTCGAATTGAAAGTCATCACTCATCTGTTTCCCTCATAAGGTGAGTAAGCGAGGATCGAGTTTGTGAAATCGACTGCTGGACGCTACATGATTGTGTTTATTAACTAGCTCTTAAGTTCTACTGACAATGACATACGGCGTCTGTTTGACGCTGGCGTGCACCTAATGAAAGATTAATCCCTGTTGTTGCTGCGGATAGCTATGTTAACAAGAATTGTGCGAGTCGCACGGTGTTGGCCAATGCAGTCTAAGCTCATGTTCAATATCTTTTATTGCGTGTAGCCTACGTTAGATTTATTGACAGAAGTGCCTCAATAAAGGTGTAGTGTAAAATTCCTCACGTCTGTCCAACAAACAACCGTTAAGTGCATGGTATTTTACACATTCCATGTATTCAGCTGTACCATTTGTGAGTGAACAGAACATGCTGTCATGCAAGATTGTGAGCTGAAAGATGGTTTCTGTGGAAGACGCAGAGGTGACAGGCACTGGTCGTTTTCCAGCTAACCAGAGCCCAGCCAAGACTGGGTGGTGCACGAATCTACAGTTACACATTGGGTCACTTATAATCCGACCACCATGATCGACGTAGCTTTTAAATACTTGTACCCTATTCCGGAAATGCTTGGATGGGCTAATTTCCTCACTCCGCAAAATGCACCAAACAATCTACTGGATGATAAATCTAAAGACATTGTAACCTACTCTTAATTAATTGTGCTTGCTTTTCTACGTAGTTGTGTTCTTTGCAGTGGCAGTCAAGGAGAGGATTGCCACTTTAAATTATGGCTATGTGTAATTAAGAATCATATGGCTACAGAATACTAATGACCATTGATATCAGGGTAGAGCCTCAGCGCGGGTTCTGCTTGTGATGCTGAACTAATGTTTATATTTCTTAAGATTGGCTGATTTTCATTCCATCCATTGGAAGAAGGGAAATGCATTATTTTCTTATAAAAAAAAAAATGCCCAGCCAATTTAGGCTACAACATTATTTTTACGCTTGTGGAGGCAACATGTGAAATGTCCAGTCGGGCCAGCAGTCCCACGACAGGCTCGCTTGCTATGTCACCTGTTAGAGGTGGGTAACCGTGGTCTCACACTCGGCCGCTGGCACAGGCGCACTCTCCTCTCATCTGTTTCAACTGTATGTTGTCGAACTGACACTGAGGGAAATGAAAAATTAAAGAGAAAATCTGTTTCTCTCTTCCCTAATGCCCAGCACCCCCCAACCCCTCTTCTCAGACCCATTTTTATATGTTCCTCACAAGCTCTCTCCAAATGATTCAGTCCCCAATTGCATAGTCTGTATTTTATTATTATTAATATTTACCTACCCTCTCTCATCTCTAATGTGGCAGGGTGGCAGTTTGGAGTTGCTTGGTTTCCCCCTCCTCTTTTGATTTTGTTCTCGCATAATGTTTTCCTCAAAAACTCACAGCCATAAAATATTAATCAGTCTTGCTGCCTATTTCGGAACATCTGCTGTCCCCACACTCCTGAGTCAGATCGAACAGTGAAGAGGCAAAGCCAAGTACAAGTCCTGAAAGAGACTGATGACACTCTTCTCTGAGTGGGAAAGACAGCAGCGAAGGAGAGCTCAGACAGCAAGGAAGTGGATGAGAGAGTGTGAAAAGAGAGTACACCAGCTTATTTGATGCCTCAGCCACCACCTCCCCAGGTTTCCTTTTCTTTTAGATCAGTCTTGCACACATCACTGAGTCCACGGTGTAGAGAGGAACTTGAAAAGGCTTTTATGTAGCATGAGGACGACTGTGGAACGGGTTGTTCTACAGCTTGTTAGTTTGATTGCCTTCGGTACTGCTCCCTGCGAGTGTACCCTCTTAAACTGACAAGCTCAAAAAGTAGGGCACCAACCTGCAGGTCCAGCATGTAGGTCACATTTAATTTTTTTCCCCCCTAGAATGTTAAATGCTGAAATAATTAATGGTCTGTGGTCAAAACCTTGACCTCCCTCAATCTGTCTTTCTCTCTCTTCCTGTGTTTGTGTGTGTGTGCCTTTGAGACAGACAGACTGCCCTCTCCCGGCCATGCTTGCTGTGTGTGCCCTGCTGCTGGTGGTCGCTCCTGTCTACTCATCAGCAGACTCAGACACGCACAGACCCAGACATGACACTAACCTGGAGATCTGTATCCTTCATCAGCACCACATGCATGCATGTGTGTGCCTCAAAGAGAGCCTGTCATGTGACTGGATGTGTGTTTCTGTGTAGAGTTGATATCTGTTGTGTAGAATTCTAGCACGCATTCTAGCACAAGTGTGCACCAATTAGCTTTTCTCATTAATATGAACGTTTGTGTGTATACGTGTGTGTGTGTGTATAAGTGTTTATGCTGATTGTCTCGCTTTTGTAGTCTTTGGCCTTAGCTTCCCTGCTCTAAGATAAGAGGCTGTTTGAAACTAAGAGAAAAGACCAGCTAAATGCACTGAAGAATCTTGTGGAGCTCAATGACATCAACCAGCAATACAAGATCATTGACATTATGCTGAAGGGCCTGTTCAAGGTGCATCCTGCTCTTTCTCTTCTCATTCTCTGAGTCATTTAGAAGCTTCTCAATTATAATTGAGGAGCCTGGATGACTGGGCATTTTCTGCTACTCTGTGCCACTTTTGTGGACCTGTCTTCGTGTAATAGCCTCTCTTTTTAATGACTCACACATTTAGGGTATATGTAGATAATTTCTCTCATCTCTTTGGCCACTGGGCTTATTTTAGTTTACTGCAGTGCTCTTCATGTGTCCCTCCCTTTCAAGGTCAACCCAAGGTATTCAACTCTCTGTGTGGATTTGCATTGTCAGCAGCACTGAACCTGTATGTGTGTGCGCGCATGTTCTGTTGGTGTGCAGGTCTTGGAGGACTCTCGGGCCGTCCTTGTGGCAGCCAACTTGCAGCCAAATGACCCTTTTCCCCTGGACGACAAAATCAAAGAGGGTCAGTGTGTTTTTTTTATTTTCTTCCTGACTGTATCACTTCATGCTACTTTCCTGGTCTTTGTTCTTTTCCACTGACTTTTTATTGTTAGGGCTTTACCCTCGCTGTTTGACTTGTGCGTCCCAGTCTCTTTCTCTTTGTGTTTCTCTCTCTCTTTCGCTTTCTCACCTTCTCACCCTCTCCTCCTTTGTTGTCCTCATTTCCGCCATCTAATGTGTTTTGTTCAGTGGCAGCTCTGCTTGATCTCATGTTCACTCCTCTTCTCTCTGCCCTGATCTCTCCTCTCTGACATATTCTTCCCTCATTCTTTCACACACAAGCACATAACTTTTCTTCTTTTTTCCTCCACCACCCCCCCCCCCCCCTCGGTCCCTCTCTCTCCCTTTCTCCCCACAGCATACTCCCACGTGGTGGAGAACACTGCTTTTTTCGGGGACGTGGCACTGCGCTTCCCGCGAATCGTCCACCACTACTATGACCGCAACTCTGACTGGGGCAGTCTCCTTCGCTGGGGCCTGAGCTTCTGCAACCTGACGGGGGTCTTCACTGGAGGGGCGCACCAGCACGTCCTCACACTGGTGAGAGATGCAGTGGTGGGGAAGGGGAAGGCAGGCAAACGGAGACTATGCAGGAAGTGTTCGGGTTTTGGGGCTCATAGTGGGGACTCATTTAAATGTATTTATGCAGAGTTGGTAGCAGGTTTTGTGAAGGATATATCGGGTCAATGACATGTTTGTTGTTGTCGCTTCTCTAAAAGTTCTCCCTGGTTCCTCTTCGGCTTTCTCCTTTTCCTGATTTAATCTCTCTTTCTCTTTCTTTCTTTTTTCTTTCTTTCTCTCTCTCTCTCTCTCTCTCTCTCTCTCTCTCTCTCTCTCTCTCTCTCTCTCTCTCTCTCTCTCTCTCTCTCTCTCTCTCTCTCTGGCAGATGTCACAGGAGCTGGGAATAACAGAGAAGTCCCCAGACTTCACTAACCCCTACCGCACAGAGAGGGATGATGTGAGTTGAATACACACAATGAATTCTTTATCTTATTTTCCCTTTCTCACTCTCCTCTTTGTCTTTCTTTCCCTTTCTCAATCTCTTCTTTTCACTGCCACACATACTTAGATTTCTAATTCTGTTCAAGTAACTTCAGCTTTATAAAACCATCCACCTACAGCATATAGGTTTTGGTGTCAGAAATGTTTTAGGATTTTTATTCTGTGTAATTCAAAAGATAGTGACACAATACGGAGCTGCAATATTTCATAATTTTCTATGCTTGAATCAAGTCAGGAAAAAGCCTTTACAGAATGTGTTGCTGTATAGAGAAAAACTGTCCTTTGATAGCAAAGTTAAAATAACATTATCACTTGTAACATATTTTACCAGCAAAAATGACAGGTGTGTTGACTTAGGGATCTCACATGTCTTGCCCCTTATGCTACAGATGCTGCACACAGCAGAGGCCTTCCAGAAAGTTCTGAGGGAGGAGGAGAAGAGGAGGAGGAAGGAGGAGAAGAGGAAAGAGATTAGGAAAGGCCCCCGGATCTCTCGCTCGCGCACAGAACTCTAGTTTCTCAGCTCTGAGAGAGAAAGAGAGAGAGAGAATGAGAGAAAGAGGATGAGAGAAAGAGGATGAGAGAAAGAGAATGAGAATAAGAGAGGAAAATGTTATAGCAATGCAAAAAGAATAGCTCCCATCCCACACATGGTACCAGGCTCCAGGGCACAGTGCACAGAGTTTTGAGAGGCTGTAGAGTAAGACCAAGACTGTGCCTCAGGCACAGACAGGTAGAGAACTGTACCCGGGGCTCCATCATCGTCTTGGTTCTCAAGGCTCCGCGCCTTTGTGGGTTTTCATCACAGCCAGCTTTTGTATAATTTCCTTCACCGACTTACTTGTTTAATTACTGTTGCCTCTGCCTATGCCTTTACACCGAAACATACTTGAGGATCAGCAAGGTGTCATGTTGGGATGCTGTAATCAGAGTGTGGAGTGTGTAGTTCAAACATTTGTAATCAAAACTGGCTGCTATAAAGACCTGTATACACAGAAGTCCTGGAGGAGGCCTGAAAAAGGAGTCAACATGCCCAGGAGGCATTCCATCACACACAGTCTTCTGTAAGGGATGAGTACAGGATGGCTGCTTTCAGTTGTATAAATAGATGAATATATTTGAGGGTCAGGTACTGTATGTCTAAATAATGTGTTGAGGTGTGGGAGATCACAGGACTATTAAATAAATTTCATTACCTCATTTTTCCATAACTCAAATTTCCAGATTGTCGATAATACCTTTTTTTTTCTTTGCCATCTCTGAGGGACATTAATGTTCAATTTAAAAAAAGAAAATGTGAAGATATTTTAGCCTTTCACACCCATGGATATGTACACAATGTTTTATTTATCATTCAGAGTTTGTTTCTCTGTTTTTCTACCATTGTTGTTGGTAATAAGATGTATGTTGCCCTCCTGTTAGTTGAAGTACCATATTTTAATTTCCCATTCATTTGATATAGAATATTGGTAGTCGTTGGATGTAGAGATACAGTTTGCTCAGAAAATTCAGGACCAGTTTGATATTTTGATGTTTTTTGTATCTGTTTTCTGCTGCCATTAGCAAAATAAAGGCATTTTGCCAGCCAGGTTCAAAACAATTCAAGGGACTAAAAATGTTTTTGGAACTGCAACTACACAATCCCTGAGAGGCTTCCTGTTTTCAAACCACAGAAATATTAACTTTTAGTTAACCAGAACATTACACTCTAAGAGTCCTAATGTAATGATGGGTAAAGTCTAAAGCAAATTTAGTAACAAGACAAAACCTAGTTAAGAACAAAATTATTCATACCCCTGGCAAATATTAATTCAACGATGATTTTCTCTGTATCGATATGTTTGTTCTGAATGAAAATGACACTACACATGGCAAAGGGTTGTAAGACAATGTGGTAGAAACATGGAATCAAAAAAGAAGCATTTTCATCATTTTTAACATTTTTATGAAAAATGGTGTGTCCAAAATTATTCATACCCTTTTAAATAATCAATGGAAACATCTTTATTTGCATTCACAGCTCTCAAAATGGTTCTTATAATACCATAGCAAGCCTTTCCATGTCTCCACAATGATACGCTGCACCTTTTTAACAGCAATCTTTGCGTCAAGAGCGATTATTTGCAATCCCTCTGGCCTTGTCCTCACTTTTTTGACGGATTGAGGTCTGGACTATGGCTGGGCCACTCTACAATGTTGGTATTGTTCTCGGTTAAACATTTCTTGCCTTGTTCAGCTGTATATTTTGGATCATTGTATGGTTTAATGGTCCAATGTATATATTGGGGCAGGTCTCTCGGCAGCCTGCCTGATCTTCTCCTCCGAAATTCTCAATTTGCCCCTTGTTTTAGTGTTAAAGTATACTTTTGGGAATTCACACGCATTCAACACGCTGTGTGGGCAGTGTACAATGTACAATTACAATGTAGATATCAAGCGTAGTCTAATGTCCTTGGAGATTAGATTACTGCTTGAATCATTGATTGATTGATTGATTAATCACCCACTATGTGAATACTGTTTTTAAAATTAAGTATTACATTTTTATTAAATTAAAAATTTAGTATAATTTGTATTTTAGTATATTCTTTATCTTTCACTGTCCTTATTGCTTAGTTGTGTTTTTTATATTATATAGGCCTATTTTCAATTACTTTTTTCTGCTGTTAGTGAATGTGTGTGTTATGTCTGTAGCATATGCTACTGAGACCTTGAATTTCCCCTGGGGATCAATAAAGTATCTATCTATCTATCTAGGCTATCTATCTATCATCTACATTGTTTTCTGTTTATTGTATTCACAACAAAATGAAAAGCTACAGACCATATTCATAGACTTTGGTGGAAAAGTGTAGTTTGGGTAGTTGGGTAGTTTGGAAGACATTAGGCTACATTTTGAAGCTAATCCATGTCATTTAATTGTTTTTTTGAATTCGGTTTCATGTTCACGAAAGCTGGTAACAATTTGGCCTTGGCTTTACGCACCGATGTGGAGGTGCGAGTGTGACAGTTTTTGCAATGATGTCATTAAAAAAATCCCCACCACTGCTTTTTTTGCTGTGTTTTGTTATGCTGTTGTGAAGAATTTCGAGATACAAAGTCATGATTTTGACTTTATGTCTGGCTCTTTTTTTTAAGTGGCGGAAACGGGCTTCCATATGTTCTACCACAGGGTGTCGCAAAAACTTGCTGGCCTGCCCATGCACTGAAGATGAAGAATCAGGAAGTGGTAAGTTTTGTTTTGTTTTCAAAAGAAAATCATAGACAAACAAACATGGCACTGTATCCACACAAAATCACACTCACAAAGCAGTCAAGCAAGAGAAAAATTAAATTAAATGCAACAGAAAAACTTAATGCGGCTCTCTCCCATTCTTCACAAACCACAAAGATCTAAAAAAATATCAAACTTATTCCTCCAGTGGGCTACTTGGAGCAGTTCTGCAGAGATGGCAAAAGTAGGCCTACTCACTTCCTATACTCAAGCAGCCTAGAAGTACCTACTTGTTACAGTTTTTCTCAATTGCTAAAACACAATTTCTGAAACCTTGCTCCATTTTCTTAAAACATTAAACACAAAACCTTAGCTTCAGGCACTATTTACAAAACCTCTGACTCTGACCTCGCCTCAAAACAGTTTTTTACCTGTGTTAAAAATGAAACTTTCACCTCAAAACAGATTTACCTGTGCTCAAAATCAAACTTTGGCTTCAAAACAGTTTTACTTGTGCTCAAAATCAAACACTGCTCTCAAATCATAAACAAAATGATCAAAATGATATACACTATCAAGCAGTCAGTAAACAATACACCAGAAAATAGAAAACACAAAACATTGTTGTGTTTCAAAACATATAGTTCTCAGGGGGAAGTACATTTTTAATCTTAAAACAAATGTCATATTTTTCCGCCATTGATGAACGAAAACATCAAGTACTACTTTGCTTTGCTCTTTGCATTTTTTTGTTCTTCCTCCTCCTTGTATGTCTATTTTTACAGTACCCTGCATCTCACAAACTTGTCCTTTGATTCTTGTTGTTTGTTGATATGAACTTGTAACCAGTCAAAATCTATAGAGCAATCAGTACTGTAAACAAATGGAAAGCACAATGTTCAGGGCCATATGATTGTTTACAGTATTTTACAGTACAGCCTACAATGCCCTGTACTACAGTGTCCAATAAAAATCCTCTTTCTTGCCATCCTCCTCTTCCTCCTCACATATTGGGGCAGCCGTGGCCTACTGGTTAGCGCTTCGGACTTGTAACCGGAGGGTTGCCGGTTCGAACCCCGACCAGTAGGAACGGCTGAAGTGCCCTTGAACAAGGCACTCAACCCCTCACTGCTCCCCGAGCGCCGCTGTTGTAGCGGGCATCTGTGCCAGGATTAGTGTGTGCTTCACCTCACTGTGTGTTCACTGTGTGCCGAGTTTGATTCACTAATTCACGGATTGGGATAAATGCAGAGACCAAATTTCCCTCATAGGACCCACTGTCAAATTGGTCTTGACAGTGGGTCTTCTATGAAGAAAAACACAGGAAAGACACCAGCAAAGCCTTACAGGCAGTGGGATAGATACGCACTACATGGTGCAGGTTGGCACACATGAAAACAAGGGATCATTTTTGTTGACATTAAATGTACGCATTTTTTAGCTGAGATCCCAAGCTTTCAGTTAATCACACTTTGACAGCTGTAACGCAAGACGGAGAAATATACCCGAGAGTGAAAAGTGTTCCAACTAGCCCTGGTCTCTCCTACTATAGGCTACGTGCTAACGTTAACTTTACTGCCATCAAGCTGAAATGATTTGCTGCGAATGAATGCCGCACAAATCTGTTGAGTCGTCTTGTAGTGGTGCGTCAAGTGCAACGTATATTCCCATCCAATTCATGGACGGATTATGAACTTTCGGGCCCCTGGGCCCAGATGTATTAAGGCCCCCCCACTAATTGTCGCATATGCGGGAGGGGGGGGGGGGGGGGGGGGTTGGGGGTCCTCCCCCAGAATTGTTTTAATTAGTTTGATGTGATTTTCTGTATTCTGGTGCATTTTGGGGATGGCCAATACTAAATTCAATCAGATTCATAGCCTACATCCTGATTTGTTGATATTGAGGCAATGATTCCATGCAAAGGCTTGGGCTTCAGGGCCCCCTGACCCCTTGGGCCCCTGGGCCTGGGCCCGGTAGGCCCGTGCAGTAATCCATCCCTGATCCAATTAGATTGAATTCGGTATTGATGACGCAAAAAAATAATAATGGTAACTCCACTGAAATTATTTGAAACTAAACTAGTTTTGTAAAATGTAAGGAGTAGAAAGTACTGATATTAGTGTTAAAATGTAGGGAGTAAAAGTAAAAAGTCGACACAAAAATAGATAGTTAAGTAAAGCAAAAATATCTGAAAAGTACTGTGATGTATGTTTTTTTTTTCTTTATCTTGCAAATAAATTGCAATAAATACCAGAGCCTGAAAATGAACACAACCAGCAGTGTAAGCAATATAACAATCTTTATTAGCCTAATTCATAAACATCTCATTTTGACTTCAAATGTGCAGGGGGATTACGGAAGCACCCATACATACAGAAATGTACTATATCTAAATTACATAATGTCAGTGCCCAATGTATGTCTGCTGCCTATATGACAATATATGCCAAATTCATTATGTAAAAACACATACACATATATGAAACATATATTTAAAAATATAGCAAAAATGGCCGTTTTCATGTAAGTGCCATATATCTTCCCCTATATGCACATAAATGTGGAATATATGTAACACATATATATGTATGCATGCATATGTACTTATTTCCATAGTACATACCCCCTCGTTTCCCCCATTCCTGTTTTGTCAGTTCCATCTCAGGTAACCCTAGTCAGCTGCACCTGTCGCAGTCAATTCAATCAGTGCAAATTCAGTCCTAATTAATTAACAATCCAATCAGTCCTACAGTTCACTCACATCACAGTACAGTAGGCCTAACAAAGTATTTGTACTTTGTTACTTCCCATCTCAGTTCTGAAATAACAACATTTATGAAAAAAGAATTTCCTAAATAATATCAAAACATTGAAAACAAGTCATATTTCAATCATGACAAAAACAAATTTGATTGCTTTCCAAGTTGTTGGACATGTCTCAATCCTTCTCGATTGGAGCCAGCATACAGCACCACAAATCATTCCAAAAAGACTGCACTGGTTTACAAAGGAAAACAGATGCTTCAAACTTCAAATTTAATATCACAAAATACACAAGTGTTCACCTCAATCATGAATTTTAACCTGAAAAACGTGTTTGTTGGAAAGTTCTCAAGCTGTGGTGTGGGTAACACTGGTGGTACGCAGATTGTGTAGTGGTAGTCCGGGAGCCATGTAAGCCACGGTATTATTATTAGTAGTAGTAGTATTAATAATAATAATAATAATAATAATAACAATAAATATATGTATACTTATTATTAATAATAATAAAAAGAAAACATTAAATCCTTAATATCTTTCATGTTAGTTTAGAATGTGCTGGTTTTTGACAGGTGGCTCAAATATTATTTTACATCACAAATATTATAACTATGTTTTAAGGTCATGGTTATATGATTTATTATGACAGTATTGTCTAAAGTGGCTTACAAATAAAAACAATACAATAGTTTAAAAAAAAAAGAAAATGTTTTGTATATGGTTTCATGATTAATATAGCTTCACACCATGCAGGACAATATACTTTGTCCATATTACTCTCTTAAAATAACAGTGAAATACTGTGCCATTCATTTTAGACCAGTTTTTTTTTTTGGTCAGTTGTGCAATCACTTTCCTTTGCTTCCACTATGCGATAGTAATGTCCTATCAATTCAACACATACTTAAAGGGAAACTTGGCAACTATTTCAACGTAATAAACCCGTTTAGAAATCATTTAGATGGTTAAATGACCTGTTCCGGTGAAAATGGTGACTTTCCCCACTCCCCCTAGCGTCCCCAGGCGGAAAAACAACATTGCAACATTGGGACTACCGTCCCGGTAAGAGAAGTGAGAAACAAGAAACTTGTTTTAAAGTGTATATGTCAGGTTAAAAAAAAATGGACAAATGAAGGGACATGAAGCAAGATAGTAGTGAGTAGTGATTTTTCTTGAAAAATCAACTTTAAAGGTGCGATTTGTAGGATTGGTTACGAACGTTCTGCAGGCCAAAATCAAAACACTGGTGAACATTCTCAAGACTACCAGACGCGAGCCTCTTCTGGGTTGCCAGATGTAATGAAGACTTAGCTAACGTTAGTTGACCTGCAGCTGCTTTAACGTTTATCCAACCATGACCCAGCTACACATTACGGAAACAGTGAAAACAAAAAATACCTCTGAAGCCTCTGAATACCGCTGAAGTTAGCGATGCAGATGAAGTTTAGCCTAGGCTACCTGTTGTGGAGAAATATGGCCATCTCTGCGTCAGACTTGATATTCTTCGTTTGACGAAGACGTCACCATCTCAGGAAGCTCCTCCGATGTCCACTTAATTTGATTCTTGTTTTAATTTTGGAAATTTGCCTGCCTCTCGTAGGCGTTCATGACTACAACTGACAGAGCTTTGACAGTTGGCCTTTGCTAATTTGGCAACCCAAATAGGAGGACGCGCTAGCCCATTATTAATACGCTATTCTAGAATTAATCGTTCAAAACATAAACGAAAATTCCAAGAAATTCCGCCCCGTTACTCTTTTTTTTTCATGGGTTTTACGGGGTTTTACGGGTTAGAGTAATGTTGTCAAATAAGCTATTACTTCAATTCATCGTGTTTCCTTACTCTCTGACAACATATGGTGATCATTTTTGGAATGGTTACAGTTTATTTTCCATTATAATACGGCTCTTCACAATGCTAGTAGAACGCTCCATTGACTTGAATGGGATTTCCCAACGTTCTACGGTAAAATAAATTCATGTAATTACCGCTGCAAACATATAACTACCGCTGTCAATGGCAACAGGTTTTGTGCTGCTGATCATATCACTCCGCAAGTATTCCGGTCACTTCTTCCATTGGAACTTCATTCAAAAGTGAAAGCAGACGGTTGATCAGGTGAGTTCTAAAGAATGTTTGATTCAAGTTCAGCGTGTGTTGCGAACTATTTGTTTCTCAGCAAAAGCCACGACGAAACGGTAACAAATAAGTGTAAAGAGACATATCGTGGAGTTTATTTTTTCGTTTTGGCAGGTAGCCGTATAATAAGCTGGATAATGTATAGAACGCTGGTCATTATGGGAAAATAAGTCCCTTCCGGTTCGCCGTGTCGGGACTTATTTTCCCCATAATGACCGGCGTTCTATACATTATTCCTTACTTATTTCCTACATACTGGACCTTTAAATACAATAGAACAATATTTACAGTTATTGATGATTAGGGGTGTGAGTAGGATCGGATCACTATTAGTATGTATCATTTAGTATACTATTAGTATGTGTCATTTGCCATCACATAGGCTTTCATATACAACAAGTTAAGTAGAAATCAGTAAGCAAATTAATAGTCTGTCAATAGCTAACATTAGTTGATAAGCATATATATAAAGAGCAAATGTGTGGTAGCACATATACACTGATGGTTTTATAGTCAGGTCTCTAAAGAAAAGCATATATGCCCATGGTTGGCTGAACACAGACTAATGAGTTGCTTACTGATTCTACTTAGTTTACTCTATATAATGGCCTATGTGATGGCAAGTGACACAACTGGCATTTTCAAGCATTGCTACTTACCCATATCCTCTTCATCACATTTTAAGATCAATAATGGTTGCCAGTAAAGAAAAAAGGTATCGGGATATTGTTATGTCAGGCAGGTAGTAGACTCTAGCATGACATACTGGAATGAAGTCATGTTTTTGGCCTCATCAGTGTAAAAAAAACCTCCTGTGTGATCCCTTATCCCATGTGTTTTAATTGACCAACTTTGCTGGACTCCCTCTTATGAGGTCATCATTGTGTCTGGAATGTTTCCTGGAATGTTCATAAATTCAGTTATAAAAATAGCTGTAAATATTGTATTTAAAGTTGATTTTTCAAGAAAAATCACTACTCACTACTATCTTGCTTCATGTCCCTTCATTTGTCAAAAATGTTTTTTAACCTGACATACGCACTTTAAATTGTGTTTCTTACCTTGGTACATCCACATCGTTCTGCCGAACTTATGCTAACCGTTTTGCTAGCTTGTAAACAAATCCATTTGTTATATCATTACCCTTTTCCACAGTTTGAAATAGCATAATGCACAACTTCTCCAGCAGAGGGGGAAATATCCTGCCAAGTTTCCCTTTAAAGGTGCTCTAAGCGATGCTGGGTAACGTCACTTTCAAACAAAACAGAGAGTTAGGTTGATACTTCCTCCCCCTCCCTCCCGTGCTGCTCCCATGCAATTGAAACTCTCCTAAACGTGCATTTCGCCTGTGATTTGCTGGAACAGTTTGTTATGTTTTTATGGGCTAGGTTTGCCCAGGTTGTTTTTGTTGCCGTTGTTGGAGTCTGGGCTGTCCACAGAGATCATGTTTTCTTACAGTGTATTCAGGACACAGACATCTAGCGGTTGGTTAGGTGATGTTTGCAGTAAGTGACATAAAATGTTTTAGCCTAAAAAACACGTGGCATCGCTTAGAGTACCTTTAATTTAGAGACCAACAAGCCTATGGGCACTGAGATGGGCACTAGTGCATTTGCATTGAGCAGTGACCCAGAATAAGATCCTGGACAGGATTGTGATTCCTCTTTTATTCTTTTATGGTTCCTCTTCTCAAATCACTATATCAAATGTTCACTTAATTAGTCTTACAGCTAGTAAAGCAGTCACTTTATGTTCACAGCTTGAAAAGTACTTTAAAATGATATATGTATAATGCATTATTAATATTAATCCTTTTGAACAATTTTAATTGTTTATTTATTCGATTGCTTTCTCTGCTGGGCTGCCTGCTCACAGTGATGACACGTCTGTTGTCAGAGTGATGCTACTTGGGCGAAGTGGATCTGGGAAAAGTGCCTCAGGAAACACAATACTTGGGAGGAAAGTGTTTAATAGTCTAAAACGGCGCAAAAAAATTGCCACCAAAGAGTTTCAAGTGGAGACCACTGAGGTCAAGGGTACTACACTGGCTGTTGTGGATACTCCTGATGTGCTTCAGAAAGACCTTAGCACTGATGAGCTTGAGCAGCACAGAATGCAATGCCTCAGTCATATTTCATCTGGTTTACATGCCCTCCTGCTTGTTGTTCCTGTAGGGGAAGACCTTGAAAACAAGGAAGAGTTGTTGCATTATGCTAAGGGTTTAGTTAGCCCAGATGTCTTAATCCAGAGGTTCACCATTGTTCTCTTCACTCGAGAAGATCAACTGGAGGATGATGAGACAATTGAACAATACATTGAGAGCAAAAGTGAACTACAGCAACTTGTAAAAAAGTGTTAGGGCAGATTCCATGTCTCGAACAATTTAACAAGCAACCAAGACCAGGTCACATCTTTGCTAAGCAAGATAAGGTGTTTGCTGGATCAGAACAATAAGAAACCTTTCACTGGGACGAAGAGAAGAAAGAGTCTGCCTACCCCACTAGATTGTATGGATGGTTTTGTATAATTATTTAATACGTTTAATATTTGTGTAATTTGTAAAATATAGAGGGAAATCCCCCATTTTCATATTCATGGAGATATTACAGGCGTGCATTATATGTCGCCTTTTGTGCAGCACTTAAGTATGGCAGATTCAACCTGCTCAGGAGATATTATACAAACACTGTGCAATAACAGATAGAACCAAGTACGGACATGGACAACCAGAAAACTCCAACTTTAAAAAGTTGTAATAAAGAGTGCATTAATTTCTGAACAGAAAGCTGTAATAATTCTCACACATTTATATTCCAACACTGCAAAGTAAGTACAAAATAAAGGATATACATGAATGTGTATTTAGTCTTATTTAATGTAAATAAATATGTGCTAAAAGACAAATCAGATTCTCATAAAAAACGGAATAAAGAGGAAGAGATGTCCTATAAATTATAATAAATTGTGTCAAATTGATCCTTTCCTTTTACTCTCATCATGATTATTTCATATTTTCCATACTGTAGTTTGCTATTTTAACGATCTCATGATATTTAGAGTGGATGTCATATCATGGCTTCCTTAAAATAAGCCTGATTTGGGAGTTTTTCCTTGCCCCTGTTGCTCTTGGGTGCTCCTTGTTGGTACCCCCCCCCCCCCCCAATCCCAATCCTCCCCCACCTTTCTTATGCAGACCTGGCCACTTAAAGGACAATTCCGGCGCAAAATGAACCTAGGCGTTAATAACACATGTGTACCGAGTTCGACCGTTCGCTGGGATTTGTTTTCATGCTAGTCGAATGTGACCAGTTTTATTGCAAACCGCTTATTAGTGTTTAATGCTAGCCTTCGGGGCACACGTACAGAGAAAGAAATAGCTATTTCTATACCACTAACAAGGCTCAAAATAGCCCCACACTTACACAGTAGCATAATGAGGGTCTCTACATGTAAACCGAAGCATTGAGAACTTTGTAAGTGTACAGGCAGTTTATTAAAAAGAAACACATTACCGTTGACGTCTGGTTCACATACAGGCAGGCGCCTTGGTTAAACAGAACTGGGATGTGAAGTGAATCTCGGGTGAAACGTTGTTGCAGAAGGACTGTGCAAAAGAGAAGCACTGACCGCAACAGGAGACATAAGAGATGGCAGGTTATTTGAACGAATTTGAGGAATTCGAGGATGAACCCTTATTGGACGTCCTTATCTTTTCGAGTCGGAATACCAACGAAGAGCTGCGGGAGCTCCGTGAAAGGGCTATGAGAGAGAGAGCTAGAAGCTACCTGCAGGCCTAGTCAATACCACACACAGGCGGCGGCAATCCATACCAGAGGGACCAGATGGATCCACTAAGTAAGTACACTATACAAGTTATGTTACATCGGAGCTATTATTTCTGATAGGCCTATATTGAGCAAATTACGTTTGATTTTAGTTCACATCGCCTGCCTGTATATGTGAACCAGACGTGAACGGTAATGTGTTTCTTTTTAATAAACTGCCTGTACACTTACAAAGTTCTCAATGCTTCGGTTTACATGTAGAGACCCTCATTATGCAACTGTGTAAGTGTGGTGCTATTTTGAGCCTTGTTAGTGGTATAGAAATAGTGATTTCTTTCTACTGTACGTGTGCCCCGAAGGCTAGCGTTAAACGCTAATAAGCGGTTTGCAATAAAACTGGTCACATTCGACTAGCATGAAAACAAATCCCAGCGAACGGTCGAACTCGGTACACATGTGTTATTAACCCCTAGGCTCATTTTGCGCCGGAATTGTCCTTTAATCTACTAAACCCCTCTTCTACTGCACTTTTTACGCCCCCCCCCCCCCATAAATGCACAAATAGGCTGACACCAGACATAATTTCACTGCATTTATTACTTCCAGTAACAATATGCATGTGACAATAAACATCCTTGTATCCTTGTAAATCTGTAACTGTCATGCATAATATGAGAGAGCTCGGACAACATTAGGCCTACATTTTTTTTTTTTCATTTAGCTCAGTGATTCTCAACCTTTTTTGCCCCAAATGCATCCCTTTGGACACATGACACCGACACATGTCGGCCATACACACTCAGAAGTCCAATGGGGTTAGCCAAGCCTATTCCTTTTGACCTCATAAAAACATTCAAAACAGCTTTTTACCATTCCAGTAATTCACAAGTAGCACCACAGATCTCCATTTTCCTATTTCCATAGCCTAGCCTACATCCACAGATAGTAGGCTAGGCCTGGGCAAAAAGGTGTAAAAACATCAACATTTTGGGGACAGAGAATGACAGCAAAAGCACAAAAGACCATATCTGGGGGCGTTCTCTCTCCCATTCGCTTCCTGTCAATCTTCACTGTCCTGTCCAAATAAAGGCAAAAAGCCCAAAAAATATATACAAAAAAAAGAAAGAAAAAAAGACCATATCTGAAATGTTGCAGTGGCTAAAATGCTTGGGGGAAAACAGAGACCTCACATAAAAGACACTGTGATGTAGCCTACTTTTAGCAAAGCAATAAATATATAAGCCTATAGGCCTAAACGTTGTAGTCTATTACCCATGTGTTGATCTTCTTCAAACATTACATTGTAAGTAGAATGTTCTGCTTTCTTTTTCTATGAATAGGTGCTAAAATGAACAGACGAGGGCGCTAAAGTCTGGGTTTCTCGGTTCGTTCTCTTTCCTTTCCCTCACATAAAATATCAATGTTTACAGTGAACTTGGGACACTAGCTTTCGGCTAGCACAGTGTTGATAACATTTGCATACTGTCTGTGAAATAGCACTTGAACTTGACGGCGACTCTCTCTCAAGCTATGTACAAAGCCAAAGGATCAGGTAAACAAAACTATACAATATTAGCCAACGTTTCGCAACTCCCTTGTTTTAGCAAACCAGTCAGACAAAGAAGAAAAATGGTTAGCTAGCTTATACAGTGCTACCTAGCTAACTTATGACAACAATGAAGATGGCTACCTTGTACATTGATCTCGTTCTTTACAAATCAGTGGACTTTTCAAAAAGGCAAAAGGAGGAGATTATTAACATTAACATTACTAATTATTCTCCATCAAATTATTTAATTCGCCAAACGTTGTTCATAGTAACTTGTTTTAAATGGCGTTTAATGTGTGAGCCAAGAATGTTAAGCTTAAATATTTCTGGCACAAGTGAATTCGTAGGCCTACATTACTCGCCTACAGTTAGATCAGAGATGGTTGAAACGGATCTTTGGTTAGATGTTGTGTAAAAGTGACATAAATTGTGTGGTTCACCACATTTGCTCACTGCCAGTTCCCTAATCTGTTCTAAAAATAAACGACAGAACAAAGATATCCAACCAAAGATCAGCAAGGATAATCTCTGTATTTTAATTAGGCTCACCCACCTGGTTCAACTGTGTGTCTTTTTTGCCTAACAGAAAGGAGGCCTGAAGATGAAAAAGAACAAGAAGAGACAGAAAGTGAAAAAGAGGATGAACTGGGACCTGAAGTGTCAGAGCTGAGACTCGTTCTAATTGGAAAGACTGGCTCTGGAAAGAGTGCCTCTGGTAATACCATTCTAGGTAACAGGGTCTTCCTATCAGAGCTTTGTGCCAGCTCTGTAACCCAAGTATGTGAACAAGGATGTGTGATGACGACTGAAAGAGAAGAGGGCATAGATGAGAAAAGACAAGTTAAGAAGCAGAGACTGGTGGTAATCGATATGCCAGGATTTGGTGACACACGTTTCGACTCTGGCCAGATCCATGCCGAAATTGCCAAATGTGTTACTCTGTCCTCTCCTGGGCCCCATGCTTTCCTTCTGGTGATCCCCTTGGGCCGCTACACTGAAGATGAGGCTAAAGCTGCCAGGGAAATGGCACAGGTGTTTGGCGAGGGGGCTCTTAGGCACCATACACTCATCCTATTCACCCGGGGGGATGACCTGGAAGGCAGAGACCTACAGGAGTATGTGAGAGGCTCTGCTCCCGATGAGCTGAGGTCTCTCTTGGAGAAGTGTGGCGGCAGACACCACGTCCTCAATAACAGAGACCCTAAGAACCGGGAGCAGGTCAGGGTTCTGCTGGAGAAGGTGCAGAAGATGGTGGAAGAAAATGGTGGCGGCTGCTACACCAATGCCATGTTTCTGGAGGCCGAGGCTGCAATCAGAGAGGAGCAGGAGAGGCTGATGCGAGAGAGAGGACAGGCGGAGGGGGAGGAAGCGGAGGAGAACAAGAACCCACCACCTGAGATGACACTGGCAAAGAGGAGGAAAAGAGATCTAGAGGAGGGGGGGCTGCCAGGACAGGGGGGTCAAGGTGGTGTAGCAAGACACACGGGGTTCCAGAGAAGTGACCTGGAGTTCTGGCAGGAAAATGAGGAAGAGTTGGAGGCGGACAGGTGGAGACAGGAGAGATGGACGGAGGAGAGAAGCGGAGATATGTGGGCGCTGCTGCAAGACAGGGGACAGAGGTGGAGAGCCAGGAGGAGGGGGAGCAGCGGTCGATCCCTGAGCCGTCGAGATTCCTTCCGCTCGGCGTTTGGCCAGATTAGGAGGGAGGCAGCGCTCTCCGGGAAGGTCCTGGAGAAGGTGAAGGTCCTCGTGGCGGCGGGGGCCACGGGCATGGCCGTGGGGGTGGTGTTCGGAGCCGCCGCGCCCTTTGCTGTGGCAGCCGGCGCTTCCATGATGGGGAACACTATGGGGCTGGTGGCAGGCCAGCTAGCGGGGATGTCTACAGCCGGAGGAGCCGGTGTGGGAAAGGCTGTGGGGGCCATAGTGGCCGCAGCCACTGGGAAGACAGCCGTCGCTCTGGGAGCAGCCACCGGTGGGGTCCTGGGAGGGTCAGTAGGTGCTTTAGCAGGAGCTGAAGCTTCAGGCCCTAAAGAGGCTGCTCTGGATGCCCTAGGCCAGGTGAGTGTTATCGGAGCAGGTGTAGTCGGTGTGGCGGCAGGGGTTGGGGGTGCCATGGGCGCAGGGGCAGCGCTAAGTGCTGCCGTTGGAACTAGTGCACTGACAGGGGCTGAAGTCTCCAGTGGGGCAGCGGCAGCAGCTGCAGTGGCCAACTCCACGGCTGCACAGGGCGTGGTGGGGCAGCAGGCCGTAGCATTAGGGGGTGGTGTGGGTGGTGTGTCGGGGGCTCTGCAGGCTGTGGCAGACGTGGTGGCTCCAGCAACTCCAGCTGGGGCTTTGTGTGCGTCAGGGGCTCTTGGCACCATGGGAGCAACGGCGCGGATCATGACCGCAGTGGCAGAGATCGGGAAGGCAGCAGCTGGCATCGCCCTAGCCGGAGGCCTGGTGGTGAAGGTGGTGAAGGAGAGGGTCCGCACCGGCACAGCCACCACAGAGGCCAACTACTCTGAGAAGAAGTCTTATGAGATTTACTGGAATAAATAAGTATTTGACTGACGTATGATGAAATCAAAAAGCTGACATGAAATGATAGCTCTAAACAAAAAAGTTTACTTGCATAACTATTAATATTATTATAATAATATTAGCTTTTTCCTATTTTGTTCCTTTGACATTCTAATAATCATGCATATAATACCTCTGATAGAAAATAACTATGAACAATCAAATTATCCACACATTTCCTTTGACTGACAGTATTGCATTTACTTTTATTGATTGTTATTGAAATTTGGTGTAGTCCTGATGTATTGGCACATCACTAAGATGTTACTTTTAACCTGCCAGATTTATTACACTTTGACAGGGTTTTCCCATACATTCTCACTTAGTTGTCTTGAGCTGTTGTCTTGAGTATTCTCAAATCAATGGTTCATTGATAGGGTTGTATAAGCTAGATAAATCCATCACCTGTGTTATCCTGTGTGCCTTGAATGACATATTGGTATTTCTCCCACAAGCACTGTCATACAGTTTGTAAAGTTTGCACAATAAAGGGAAACAGTATTTTAAAGTTTCAGAATATGATTCCAGTAACTTATTCAACAACAACACATCTTTCATATAAATACTATTGTTTTATTTCATTGACGGAATGTGATAGTAAAGATAAACGTGCCAATCGTTATTATTTTTTAAAGACGTAATGACAACAAAGCTGAATGGAGCATATCTAGGAAAGGATCTTTGGTCTGCACGCACTCGAGTGGACCAGCTGGGGACATTATATAACCTCTTTGAAGACAGACGAGACTTACTTGACATATATTTCAAACTCACAAGAACACTACACGTTTCTCATACTGAATATGTAAAATGAGATAATAAAAATGCATTTGGAAAAGTCCTTAAGATAGTAGCCTACAACATGTCTATGAAATTAATGGGTGTGTTCTATTCAAATTTTAGAAAAGCTTCTGATCAATGACGTACTATCAGACCACGGCAAAGAGGACCATTCGATTGGTTAGTGGTGCCTGGTCTTATGACAACAACAGCTATATTTCCTCCAATCAGACTGTGAATTCCTTGACAGACTTGTGTTTGTAAATGACGTCACCAGTGGAAAACAAGATGGCCACTTACAATTTGTAAATGGATCTACTAACGTAGCAATCAACCTCGTTGAGCCACAATATCAATGTTTTCGTACTGTTAGGTAGCCGACAGGCCCGATAGGGTAAACAATACAGCAATACCCTACCTGTAAGCAGATTATAAAGATACCCATTTCTGAAGTGATACCCGGTGAAAACCGGGAGAGCGTGAACTAAGAATGGACGGAGGAGAGTATATTTCTTCCATGGAAAACATGGACCCAACGTTAGCAGAACTTGGTGATGAATTCACACTTGGGGACATCGATGGTGAGAATTGTTTTACTGTCACTTCACTATTTATTGTAGAAATACATTGGAATAAAAGGATTTTGTTTGAGTTTACGTTGACGGAGGCTGGTTAATGTTTCCGCTCTGTATCCTCTTCGCGTCAGTTTTTGGTTTCCCTGATGTAACTTATCACTCGGTTCTGTTCTGAAGTAGCTTGAAGGGCTTAAGATTAGCTTTCATGGGCTACAAGGCATGTGTCGAACTACTATTACTCATGAAAACAGGCAAATGTTTACATTGGCGTTATTGTTTTAATCTTGTCCACATTTGTAGCCTACCAAAATTCTTAAATTTTAGAATAGAAATGTTGCCTCTAAAATGTAGCTATCCTAAAAATGAAAAGGCTGCTCCTTTCTAAAGTCTTTTTGCAGGATTTGTAACTAGACTGACTTAGCTAACCACGATTACAAACATTTTGACATCTAACGTTAATTATTAATTGCAGTAATTGCCACATCGTTTCCCATTTATTTCCAACTTGTTGTTTGACAAGGAATGTGTCTAGCCTAATGATCATATTTGTTTATTATGAGTTATGATTTCATGGGTAGAACTGAATATGTGACCAGTTGACACACATATTGTAAGTTTTATGAAGTCCCAAAAATATGTGACATACCACAGCAAATTACTGAAGAATTAGTAAGTGCTATTAGGCTAGTCATCTTGGAAATGTCTCCCTGTGCATGCATTTCATACAGTATTCTACTCATCTTTTATATTCTACTCAGTTTCTGTGAATGATTTTGAAAGAATACCCTATGCACATACAGTATAGCCTTTGTTTGTCTATCAGTGCATCTGACTATGTTTTTGAGAGAAGTAAATGTATGCATGACCTTATTGGTTTTATTGTTGGAATAGTTTGAAAACCTGTGTTAGCCTAGGTCGAGTAAGTGTCGAGTCAACAGAAGAGATTGCATCGCTGTCCTCCTCTTGTCAAAACAACTTATGCTCTTGGCTCAGTGTGAAAAGATGTGGGTTTATGTGCAGAATTGTCCGGCAAGGTCACCGGATTCCAATTTGAAGGGAATTTTACCGAATGGTATGTCCAGGGATTGATGATTCTCTGTCATACAATGTAGACAACCGGGGTCCTGATAAAACCAGTGCTCCCACTGACTACTGTTACGCAATCTCTTTGTGTCTGAAGATTAGGCTGTGCCCATTCACAACATACTCCAGCTCCAAACACTGGATGGGTTCAGCTGAAAGGATAACTGACTTGAACAATTGTTTAACCCAAGCTTATAACCAGCACACCCTCTTCATTAAATCAGATGATACACATCGGGTGGGAAAAGAAATGGGGCAAATGCAATGACATGTAAGGCCATTGCAGGTTTGCACTTGCACAGTTCATGATGGTTGTAGGTGTGTTTGGAAACAATTTATTGACTGATATAATTCCGATTGCTGTGTGAGTTTCCACAATTGGTTTTGATACTCTCCATATTAATTTGTGGAACATTCCCTTGTAACCTGGGAGCTGTGTTGTCCTGATTATGTAACATCCCTGAACTATGCAGCCCAGGATACTGTTCCCCCGAGGGGGTCTCATGCCTTTGTGCTCATGCATGATGGGCCCCCTCAAGAGTCTCCTGCGCAGGAGCTGCTTAGAGGCCCTACCAGTGGCCTCAGACTCCCATGGTGCTCTGCTCTGCTACTTTTTAGCCTTGTGTTAAAAGTCCATGGCTAAAGGAGATGCAGAATAGAGTCTGCAGACCTGACTGATAAGGTGAATGCATAGGTGGGACCATGCACCTTACAACAATCAGTTCAGCAAAGTTAAGTGTGTTATAGTTCAACCTAGTTCCTCAGATCAAGCAGTTCACCTCTGCACAGCAAGCTATAGTGGGAATGATTATAAGGGTCCCAGCCTCAACCACTATCTACTTACCCCTTGTCCACGTTTTGCTCAAAGTTGAGAGCACTAGTTCAAGGCTGCACCCTTTGTAAGTGTGTGTGTGTGTGTGTGCATGTGTGTGTGTGTGTGTGCACGTGTGTGTGTGTGTGTGTGTGTGTGTGTGTGTGTATGTATGTGTGTGTGTGTGTGTGTGCGTGCGTGCATGTGTGTGTGTGTTTAGAGAGGGAGCGAGAGCGGGGGTAGTGTTGACATAGATCCGTGATGCCCTCCTACCCAGATGGTCCCCGCCTCAGGATGCTTCTGTGTATTGTCCTGCGCAGTGGGGACGTTTGTTTTCACAGCTTTGTCAGAGAATATGTTGGGAAGAAGAAATTCTCGTGCTTTCTGTGATGACTGTGTCTTTACAGTCAGAAAAAAGTCTAATTTCTTTGTAATGTTTGGCTATCAACTGTCCTCCCCATTTTTTGAAGTTGTTCCTTTGGAAACATGATGTGTGGCATCTTTTTAAAAGTTTTTCACTAATGACATGCTAGCTTTCAAAAGATTTTCAGTGGGTCTTGGCTAATCAATGAAATTGGAAAGCTGTAATAATTTGTAAGCATTTCATTATAGCCTCTGACAAGCTGCTGATAAGTTTAGCAGTGGTGACTAGGCTAGTTATAAAATGCTCATGTTGACAGGAACATGACCTCATTTTCTATAGCATCATGCTCCCCCAGTTCACACACAGTTTCGATTCAACAGTTATTCCCAAAATGGTCTACAGCACATTAGGCTACACACATATTGGTTATGTTCTCAAACTTCCTCTTTAGGTTGTGATATGGAACATTTGTTTACCGTACTCTACTTTGAAGTACAGTTCCCTGAAAGGTAGTGGAGTGTATATTTGATTATTGTTATCAATTTGCAGGTTACAAATTCAGTAGTGTTGATGAGTACATTTAGTTCTGCTGTTCTCTATGCTGAGAGCCAGGGGCCTGTGTGCACTGAGAGTGACATTTGGATTGTCCCTTCGGTTTCCCTCCTTTCACCAAAACTGAAACAGATCCCTCTAAAACTCCCCTGAAAGGACGGTGAAATATGTTACCTTTCATGCCATTTAAATAACAACCGTATATTGTGTTACATCATTATTATTTGGAACTGCTCAAACCTATTTACTTTTTGCCGTATTGTTCTCTACTTTCTTTCTCACACTCTTTCTTTCACGCTCTTCTTGTTCTGCCTTGTCCTGGGCTTCTCTCTTTCCATCCATTTTGTTTTGTCAATTTCATTTTTATTATTTATCTGTGGTACTATTAATAAGTTATCTCTCTCATCTAGCTATGACCTTAACCACTGCTCTTTCCTCATGGTCGGAGTTGTAAATCTCCATGTATTGTGTTATGATAGCACCTCAGGTTCCTATAGCTTGGCACTGCACTTTCGCCGACCTTCTCGTTGTTACTGCTCCTCTTCAAGGACATGCTGTTGTTAAAAAATAAATAAAAAAGGAAGCGTGAAGGTGTTCGCCTAATCGTTTTAGGTTATCAGCCTCAGGAACTGGGTTGATCGCAGCGCGTGTGTCTGTGGGCTGAGAGGCGAGGACGAGACTCAGGGTGTGTCTGCATTTTTGGTGAATGTTTGTCATACTCCCACACTGTCCCTCTACACGTGAGAAAAGTGGCTCAAAGGAAAAGAGGCAACATAGTTTACTCAAAAAAGTTGAAGTCAAGGTGTTTGTTTAATCCTTAAACAGGCTTGAGCTTGTCCTTTCTAGGCTTTACATGAAGTTGTCAAGTGTTCCCTTTTATTGAGTGTTTTACTCCTGAGCACTGGCTGCTCATGATGAATGTGTCTCATTGAAGAGATGGATGACTCCACCAGCGTAACAGGTGCACCACTGAAGGGGAAAATAGACATGTAAATGTGCTGCTATAAAACCATAAGTTGTCAAATATCCAAAGTCAAAACTTAAAATTGAAGTAGCATTTTTTTTAGCTTAACCTGTATGTGAACACTTTCTTCCCCATAGTTAATTACCACATTGAATCATCAGATAATAAAGAATCACATGATCACACCTTTGGATCAGTCCGTGCCAAGCAGAATCCTGCAAAATGTTTGCCGCACCATCTCAAATTTTTCAAAGTTTGTCTAATAATGCTTAGGTCCCAAAACTAACACCTGAAATATAGCTCTTTTTTTCAATTCCATTGTTTTTATTTTTGGATGTTTTTTTTTTTATTTATTTATTACATTCTCAAAATGTCATTATTCTGAAGCCATTTATGGGCATTAATATCTTTGAAAGTAGTTTTCCTAGCCTGACCAAAGTGTGTTGGATGGAAGACAAACATGTTTTCAGTATGACTTGACCATTAGAAGTTTGTACTGTCTGCTTACTGATCTTATATAAGGCCCTAGATTCAGAGAAAATGACAGGAAGAGTGATATTGAGGGGGTTATGTAATTTGTTGTACACACATGGCATCAACAGCATCATCATGTGAACATTAAGGAACAAACAAGGTGTGATTGCATTTTCATATGGTCATTTTCATGGCACTAAAATTGTATTTTAAAATTGTAACTAGTAGGAACATGAAAATCGAAAATATCGAAGTAGCTCAATGTTAGATAATTTAGTTAATGTTAAAATGTTATACTTTTCATATATTAATGTCCAAACATGGCTTTCAAAATCATTTGTACAACTGAAACAATATCAAAGGTAAAAAAGATGAAGACATAGTACTTGGTTTTGGGACCCATTGGTGATGCAGAAAAGTTTTGATCAAAATCAGATATTTGTTCTGATTTGACATGGAAGGACCCACCCTTATTCAGGTTAAGTGCCCTACCCTTTCTTTATAGGTGCAAACAGGTTCTGCAATGACTAATCTGTGGCGGGGCGCCACGAAATAAAAATCGGCCGCCACAGATTAATATTCTATGTTTAATTTAATTTAAATTAAATATAAGGTCAAATCCTTGCATTGCCATTGAGCTGCGCTTTTTACGCACGCAGCCTTTCCTTGCCCCGCCCCGCTCTCTCTCATAGCACGCTGCCACTCCTCTGCATGTGCATTTAACAAAATATTCACGATTGTTGAAGGATTGTTGTTGCCACATAGAAGCATTGCATAGAAGACGTCTGGCTAAATTGCTATTAAATCCACTTAGCATCGTGACCATGCTGCGGAAATTTGTTCAAAACTGCTGCATTGAAGTGAACTCTGCTAAGGTCTTATCACAACATAGTAGGCTACATTGAAGAGACTAAACTAAGTTAAGTTATGAAATCAAGCAGTATCTCAAAGCTAACGTTAGAATACTGTTTGGATGTCGAATTTAGCATGCTTAGCCTACTTACAGCTGCTTGTCAATTTCGTTGAAGGGCTCATTTTATTGACTGACACTGAATGTTTGCAAAATCCCGATGTAAATGGAAAAGTGTTTTCCAAAATTCAAAAGTGCTTGTCCCAAGGAGAAGTACGAACCTTTATTTTAACTATGTAGAAAACGTTATGAATGGCATCCACACATCAGCAGCCTTTCAACTGTGTTACAATTGCAAGGGTTCCCTCAAACGTCTTAAAGTGACAGGCACTCAATTAGACCTATACCCTCCCCCCCATCCCCCCCCCGCCCACAAATTGAATCCAATTCTGTGGGAAACACTGTAAGGGGAAATGTTAAAAACATTACTAAGTTGGAAAATGAAATAATGCTGTTATCAGCACATTGACAGTTGCTTGGGTTCAGTGTGGATCAATAGATTAGGAAGGTTCAATGCCAGTATCTCAAGGACATAGCCTCATCTTGGCCTTGTGCTATCTGTTTCCGTCCTTGCAGAAATGCTCCAGTTTGTCAGCAACCAGGTGGGGGACTTCCCTGACCTCTTTGAGGACCAGATGAATGGTGGCTCTGGCTCTGTGCAGAACGGGATGGTGCAGACCCCTCGCCAGGCCCCCGCTGCCCCTCCGACCCCCCAAACCCCTCAGACGGTCCAGGCCACCACGTTCCAAACCACCCTGGCCGTCACGCCAGCCACGACGCTGCCGCCCCACTCGCTCCCACTCACGCCGCCCCAGACGCCGGTGCAGACGGTGACTGCGACCCAGGTGCGCACGCCGCCCCTGCTGCAGCCTCGGCCCCAGCAGCAGCTCCAGGCCATCCAGCCCCAGCAGCAGCAGCAGCAGGCCATGCAGCCCATACAGGTGCAGACGCAGGCCATCCCCATGCACACGCAAGCCCTCACCATGCAGACACAGAGCTTCCCCGTGCAGACCCAGACACTGGCCGTGCACAACCAGGCGGTGCCCGTGCACACGCAGGGGCAGACGGTGATGTTCACGTCGGCCCCCAATCAATCTCGTTTTATTCAGAACCCCGTCATCTGCCACCAGAGCCCCACTTCTGGCTTCCAGGGTGAGTCTTAAATACACTCTGCCATACAGACCATGGTCATAAACCTAATCTCTTCTTATTCATTACCTTAAAGCACCTTTGTTTTCACACATCACTAACCCTGTTGTATAATGCCCCCCCCATTCCCCACAGTCCTCCAACCACAGATGCAGAGCATTGTGACATCACCGCAAGTGCAGCCAATGACAATCCAGCATCAACGCCTGCTGACACCATCAGGACAGACCATCCAGACCCTCTCCACAGCGCCCACTGCTGTGCACACAGTGCAACAACAGGTGCAACAAGTCCCAGTAGGTGTTGTGTGGCTGCATTCACAATAGGGCTGGCCTATATGATTTATGATTTCATAGATTTACCTTAGTGACAAAAAATCCAACAATTATGTTTAGCAAGTTTCAAAATGGCACTTAAATTAATGGCTGATAATAATAATGATCTGCTCAAAAGACATCGCTGTAATAAAATCTGTGTAATTTTTTACCTATAAAAGGTTTTTTAAGTTGGTAAGAGGTCAGATATGGGAGTATATTTCTGATTATATCCTGAGGATAGCCATTGATTGTGTATCCATTTTGCTGTTGTTGTTCCTTTTAAAATAGGTATTATTTCTTTTCTAATCTCGCTTTCTCTCATAGGTTCTGGTCCATCAGCCCCAGATCTTGAAGAATGACACTCTGGTTCTGACGACGCTAAAACCTGACGGAACCCAGGTGCTGTCCACCATGCAGAACCCCACTGGCATCACCACCCTTACGACCCCTATTCAAACTACTGCTCTTCAGGTTCCGGTATGTACCATTTTGGTTTGTTTGTTTGTGTGTTTGTTTGTTTTACTCCAACATATATCGTCTCATCTGCCTCATTGCATTTGTCCGTGGCTTAACCCTGTTTCTGTTCCCTTGATGACACTCTGCTCTTGTCTTCAAACAGCATTCTTTCTTTTCCTCTTCTCAGACGCTGATGGGCAGCAACATCCTGACCACTGTGCCGGTCATGATGGGTAGCAGCGACAAGCTGCCCATCAAGCAGCTGTCATCAGGCACCGCCCAGAGTGGACTTCAGAGCAGGCCGAGCATCGAGCATGGCTCGCCAGTGACGGTGGGCCCTGGGGGTGTGGTGAAAGAGGGCGAGCGCAGGACCACCCACAACATCATCGAGAAGAGGTACCGCTCCTCCATCAACGACAAGATCATTGAGCTCCGCGACCTCGTCATGGGGCATGATGCCAAGGTAAGCCACCATAATAAGATATTGAGTATTTACATGTTTCGGGGGCATTTCAGTATACTTGTGGGTAAAACATTGTACGTTTTAAAGACATTTCAGAATATGTGTTGTTAAAGCATATTGTTTAATCCTCTTTTGTCCTCTTTTCATCTCCTCTAGATGCACAAGTCAGGTGTGTTGCGCAAGGCCATCGACTACATCAAGTACTTGCAGCAGGTCAACCACAAGCTGAGGCAGGAGAACCTGACCCTCAAGATGGCTAACCAGAAGAACAGTATGTCACCTTCTCCTCCATGACCACTGATAAGGTTCCACTTGTTTTTATACCCCTCTTGAGGCCCAGCCTCTGACCTCTGCTCCACTCTCTCCCAGAGTTGGTGTGTCTGCCTGAAGATATAGAGATGAAGCCAGAGCTGCAGATGATGTCTCCTCCAGCCTCTGACTCAGGCTCTGGCTCCCCTGACCAGTTCTCCCCCTACTGCATTGACTCTGAGCCGGCCAGCCCTCTTCTGGAGCACGAGCAGGTAGGATGGCTGGTTCTCTTTATGGCCTCGGGCCTACAACAGTAGCCTTATAGTGCTGTAATAGGGCCTTGGCAAGTACATAATATATTTCCCTATGGTGTGCAATTAAGTCATAATGTTAGGATATCCTGGTAGACGGAGTCTACCCCAAGGACATGTATTTTTTTATTGCAAGACAGTATAATTATTCAAATACTTTATCTAATGTCATGTCATGTCATGTCATGTTAATTGCCAGTCTAGAGTGCTTACAGGCCCTCTCTGACTGTATTATTCTATTGAGTGAGGCGTGTGATGGCCTCATCTGGCTCTGTGCCATCTCACCTCTGTTTCTGTGTGCTCTACATCCCACCCTGACCCTGCACCCTCAGTTGAAGAGTGAGCCAGAATCGCCGTCCACCGTGGGTGTGATGGACCGCTCCCGCCTTCTCCTGTGCGCCCTCACCTTCCTCTGCCTCTCCCTCAACCCGCTGCCCGCCCTGCTGGGCTCAGAGGCTCACGGCGGACCCAGCTGGGGGTCAGAGGCGGGCGGCCATGGACCTACCAGAACTCTCTTTGGCATTGAACTCTCTCCAACACAGAACTTGGGTGAGTTCAGTGAAATATTTGTTCTGCTAACTTACCAGCTCGAACAAATTCACTTGGCCATTCAGGGTGTTTAATCACCCCTTGTTATGTTGGTGGAAAGTACCATAAGTGTATTCATAGTTGAAGTAATAATATCAAGCACAAGTCCAGATAGGGACAGGTTCACACAGGTGTGTATGGATGGATGAGGAGTAAATTGCATTCTAGATTTGGCAGCAAGGCAAGGCATGGTGCATGCTTCAAATGTGTTAGACTGAGTTTTCATATTGTGCCACCATCCTGCAGCTTCCTGGTTATGGTGTCTGTTGCCATGGGTGATGGTGTGGACGCTGAGTGGGATTGGTGCAGTGTGGGGGTGTGCGCGGGTGCTCTACCTATGGGAGCCCGTCACCCCTCTCCACTCACCCAGATCAGTGTCCTTCTGGAGGCACCGCAAGCAGGCCGACCTTCATCTGTACAGGGTGAGTTTCACCACTTGGCCTGTTACATGGATTTACTCCAAAATCTCTTCTCTTTTCTTTACTCTGCTGTTCTAAAAACTTGAGTCACAAGTTCTGTATTGCTTGGAAATACTTTGCCAAACCTTATAACCAGATTATTTTGTAATGTTATCAGACTGACCTCCCATCTCTGTCTCTTTCTGTGTGTGTGTGTGTGTGTGTGTGTGTGTGTGTGTGTGTGTGTGTGTGTGTGTGTGTGTGTGTGTGTGTGTGTGTGTGTGTGTGTGTGTGTGTGTGTGTGTGTGTGTGTGTGTGTGTGTGTGTGTGTGTGTGTGTGTGTGTGTGTGTGTGTGTGTGTGTGTGCGTGTGCGTGTGTGTGCGTGTGCGTGTGCGTGTGTGTGCGCGCGCGTGTGTGTGCGCGTGCCCTCAGGGTAATTACTCTGCTGCAGTCACCAGCCTCGAGACCTGCCTGTCCATCTTATCCAGAGCTCTTCCCACCAGCAGACTGGACCTCGCCTGCTCTCTCTCCTGGAACTTGATTCGCTACTGTCTCCATAGGCCCACCCCCTTGGGATGGCTCGTGCGCCAGGTTGGTGGCAGACACGAGGGGGAGGAGTCTCAGACCAGTGCTCGCGATGCAGCTCTGGTCTACCACCGACTGAGCCAGCTCCAACTTACAGGTGAGCATGGAAGTTTTAACACCGTTGAGTTTTAACACTTTTGAGTGTACACCACTGTGTGGACAGTACACCTGCAGGAAGTGGACTAGTTGTTTAAAACGCCTCGCTCTGTGTTTGTAGGTAAACTGGCCGAGGGCAACAGCCTCAGGGCCCTGTCTCTGTCCCTGAGCGCCGTGAACCTGAGCGAGAGCGCCCAGGGGAAGATGCCCGCCACCCAGCTGGCACAGATGTACGTCACCGCCGCCACTGCCCTCCGCACCGCACTGGGCCACCACCTGTCCTGCCTCCCTGTGAGTGCCCATCTTCAGTCTCTAACTGCCTCCAGTCCTCTCTGGTATCCTCCGGAGACCTACTTACTTCTGTCCTCTCTGCTGTGTTTTGTTCTTCTGCATATACTGTAGGGACTTGCTTTATCTAAGGCTTTTTGACCCAATGATTTCACATCTTTTTTTTTCTTTTGATTACTGTGTTGTCAAAGCTATACTGTAATATTGTAGTGTTAATTTCATGGCAGTGATTTTTGGCTAAGCCAAGCTTTTTTGTTTTATAATTGTTAAAGGTATTTAGTGTAGCTCTAGGCCACTAGGGTGCATTATGAAGCCAAAGCCATACACAAATCATATCCCCGACTTTGTTTTAGTTTGTTTGCTAGCTGGTTGTTCCACTTTGTTTCATGTTATTTTTGTGGTTATTTCTGTCTTCATGGAAGTTAGTCTCCCCTAACAGCTCTTTAGAGAGTTCACTCTAACCCACCTGTCTCTCTCTCCCTGTGGTGCAGGGCTATCTGCTGAACCGGGCTGAGAATGTGGCCAGCCAATCAGACGGGAAGCCCATCCCTGATGGACTGCGCTGGCTCTTCACCCCATTGGGCAGGCAGTTCTTCCTGAGCTGTGATTGGTCAGTGAAGTCGGAGAGTCACGAGGGAGTCTACACGTCCCAGAGAGACCAAGGTAAGCATACACAGTGTTTCCAGGTGTGCAAAAATAATTGGCTTACATATTTAATGAAAACAAAACGAAAATGAAAAATTTACATTAAAAATTGTTTGGCAAAAGCCATTTAGGCATTTCGATTTGTTTGCCTTTTCGTTATCATTGTGCATGGTGTGGTATGAGTAATTGTGTGTCCCTTGGTCCGCTCATTCCTCTTGTCTCCCCTCTTTCTGTCCTCCAGTGGACCCCATCGCCCAGCTGCACTGCTGCTTCTGTGAGCGGCTTCTGGAGAGGGCTGTCCACTCCCTTAACCAGCCCAACAGCGACTCTGAGGCCAACAAATGCAAAGATGACTCTGGGTACGATGCTTCAGTGTCTTCCTTCAACTTTCCTTTTCATTTTCTGCTCTAGCTTTTTGCTAAATATTTTATCCCGTTTGATTTTATCCAGTTTTATTTAGTTCCTTCATTTTCTATCAAAGAGTGGATTGTCCGCACACTTGCTCCCATCAGGAATTTTTATTGATTTTCACCCGTCAATAAAAATTCCTGATGGGAGCAAGTGTGCGGACAATCCACTCTTTGATAGCCTAGCACTTTTTGTCCAGCACCTGCCTTGGATGTGCGCACCAACATACTACTGTTCCTTCATTTTCTCCCATTAATTTGCACCAATCAGTCCTTTTTAATTGTCTTTTTAAGGATAAAACTGCTTCATTTCAGTGGCATTGTGATCATTCTCCGTGAATGTGACGGTACGCGTGTATTTTCCGACCTCATGAACAATTCCTTCCCTGTTGACCCACAGGGAGTTCTCTAGCACTCTGGAGTTCCTCCAGCTGCTGACCAGCTGCACTGAAGAGTCCCCCGCCACCTCGGCCTCCTTCCCAGCACTGCCCAATCAAAACACAACACCAGGTGCAGCCCCGTACTTCATTTGCTATCAACACAACTATCCTACTACTCTTTCTGTGCAGACTATTAGGCGGCGATCACATTGGAAATAACAAAGTGGCAGCGGTAAAGCGCAACGTGACGCTCAGACCATAATATTTCAAAAGAAGTTCTATCTTGTTCCTAAGTTACATGAACAGTCTATGCTCGCGTTACACTTTGAAAGTTGAACCAAGCTCAATAGGAATTAGGAATAGGAATCTGGGATAGAAATCTGCCGTCTGCCGCTGGTCAGTGTGATCAGATAAATCTGGTGAGCCGGTCATGGAAAATATGGCTAGTAATGGTTTGGAATGTTAGAAATTAGGTAATGTTAGGTAATATTTATGATACCACATACTTAATCCACCTTATTTAATATTATGTGTTTTCTTTCTCTGTGTCTTGTCCATGACTCATGTGTGTGTCTATCTTTGCCCCTGTGCTTCTCAGTGGGAGACCCTGTGTGCCGCTGGTGGGTGCTGGTCTTGAAGGCTGCGGTTCACTGGCTGCAGGGTGATGATGCAGCTGTCAGGTCGTTACTGGCTGAGGCTGAACGGGTCCCCAGAGCACTGCACACACTCGAGTACGTTGTGTGTGTGTGTGTGTGTGTGTGTGTGTGTGTGTGTGTGTGTGTGTGTGTGTGTGTGTGTGTGTGTGTGTGTGTGTGTGTGTGTGTGTGTGTGTGTGTGTGTGTGTGTGTGTGTGTGTGTGTGTGTGTGTGTGTGTGTGTGTGTGTGTGTGTGTGTGTGTGTGTGTGTGTGTGTGTGTGTGTGTGTGTGTGTGTGTGTGTGTGTGTGTGTGTGTGTTTGCTCTTGTTATTTGGCAAGTGTTGGATCTCATCACATGTAGCTGTCCTCTGCTCTATTGTCTCTCTCTCTCTCTCTCTCTCTCTCTGTGCCTTACACAGACTGCTGTGCATAGATGAACAGCACTTCTCTATGTGTAGTTCTGGATGTGTGCATGACGGTGTATGTTCTCTTGCCCCTCACAGCCACCCCCTGCCCAAGGCCGTGCAGCAGCTGTGCAAGGCCGTGCAGGTGAGCCTGAGCCCACAGAAGGGGGAGGGCGTGGGCGCCTGTCTGGCCCACTGCGAGCGCTCCAGTGCCTACCTGCGGGCGAGCATCTCCGTGCAGCTCGCCCAGTCGGCCACCTGGCTCAACAAGGTGAGTCACGCCCAGTACACTGCTCATTTCACACATCGCTGAGCACTTATAATGTACACAAAGGAACCTTGTCATGTTGATGTTCAGCTTGGTCTGACACCGAGCATACATAGATAGATTCTTTTATTTAATGTCCCCAGAGGCATTTTCACACATCACTCCATGTTCCACAGAATTCTGAGGGTAGAGTCACATGAGTCTAGCCTGACGAGCCAGACCCACATTAAAATGTAGGGTCTGGGCACTCACCGTTCGCAGTGCTCAGTCTGAGGGGCGGGATAATCGGTTGTCTTTCAAATACCCTCTGCACGCAATAGGACAGCGCTATGAGTCCCATGCGTTTCCCACCAGCGGAGCTAGTTGGCTAGTTCAAACTTTTGCCAACTTAATAAAAGCTTAACTTGTGTCACACTGTTCGCCAACAGCAACATCCATCTTATTTGTTTTCAAGTAGCAGGGAATTCAAGCCAAACCTGCAACTCTGCCATCAATCATTATGTTAAGCCTGCCTAACGACTCTATACACGATTTGATTGGCCTGATAGAAGTTTAATTTTTCGCACTCACAAGCCAATGGAGAGTTGCTAGACTAGCCCTGGCAGCAAATGTAATTTGCTGCCGCTAGGGTGCGTCTAGATTTCTAGGCTAACATGAGTCAGAATTCATCATGAAAACAGAAAGCTGACTTCTGGGAGACTGTTGGTCAGAGGCTCTATGCTGAAGTTATGAACAGAATCCCAACTTTGTTGAAAGTACATATTGCATGGCTTACAGAGAGCCTTTGGATTGCAGTTACCCATAAGCCACCTATGCAGTTACTTTCATACCCTATTTATTTTGAACCGCCCACTTTTCATTGTTGTGCCTTTTCTTGTATACAGTGAAGGTCATATTTGAAGAGGTACATAAAAAACAAACATGCAGACTCATACATAAATACACACACAGTGTATGTTCACCATTTCAGACACACACCATTTCGGGCTTGCCCGTGTATGCGTGTGTCTTTGTGTCAGTGTATGTTTGTGTTCGCACTATGAAATGTACTCTGGGTGGTTGGGGGTGGCTGTGGTGCATTGTAGTTGCATTGCATGATCCTGCGACCCAGTGCAATGTGTCTGCAGTGCAACACAGAGGCCCCCCCTAAAGTCTGCCCGTGCCTGTGATACCCTCCTCTCAACACACACACACACGCACACGCACACACAGACACAAAATACGATCAACACCACCTGCTGACACATAACACACCCCATGGTGCCTCACAGTACAGAGTTCTCACATGCCCTTTGTGTACTCTTACTTCAGGGGGTGGAGCTTCTGGTGTGTGACCTCTTGCTGACCCTGCGAACCAACGTGTGGCAGCGCGGCAGCTCCAATGGGGAGTCGGGCCCTGCTCTCGGCTCCCAGTTGGCTGGCTTCCAGAGAGACCTGAGCTCCCTGCGTAGACTGGGACAGTGCTACCGTCAGGCCCAGCACAAGGTGGGAAAGTCGCCTTTTGTGATCAATTGTTACATTTGTGTGTGTGTGTATTGGGAAGGGTGTAGGAATTGGTAAATGGAATGTGCCCCTTATGCTTGGTAGCCATTTCAAGCCTGTCCTTATCAAATCGGTATAACCACTGTTTACATGCCCAGATACAATACTGTTATGACAGAAGCTTCTGCATACATTCATGCACTGTATTTGTGGAGTGCATGTCTGTTTTTGCCTTTGTCAACTCCTGGGTGGGTGCTGTTTCAGGTGTTCCTGCATGAGACCACAGTGAGACTGATGGCTGGAGCGAGTCCAACCCGCACACACCAGCTGCTGGAGCACAGCCTACGACGCCGCCCGCAAAACTCTGGACCAGCTGCAGGTGAGAATATACACACACGTCGTCCTGTCCACACCAGTAACACAGTACACGTGTGCGCACACACACACACACACACACACACACACACACACACAAAGAGAGAGAACCAGACACACTCATGCAAACAATACCAACCATTCTTCTCTTACGAAGACACATTTGTGAATGCACACTCTTGGCCACCATTTTAGCCACAGCTTAGATAAGAGGACCCACTGACAACACTCGTCTTACCACAGATTATATGGTACACACATGGTCTCATGATGGACTGAACTGCATGAGTACCTAGAGAAAATGCAGAAAGGGATGTAAACAAAAGTTGCAGAAACAAAACTGCCATAGTTACAGCTGAGTGCTAGTAGGTCAGCCACGGGTAGTGTTACTTCTCGTTCTGAACTTCTCCCCTCCTCTCCCTCTTTGCCTCTTTCAGAGGGCATCCTGGGAGAGCGTGAGCGCGCCCATGCCATCCTGCTGGCGTGCCGTCACCTCCCTCTTCCCCTGCTGACGCCGCCTGGGCACCGCGCCCGCCTGCTGGCCGAGGCCAAGCGCACGCTGGAGCGTGTTGGCGACCGGCGCTCGGTGCAGGACTGCCAGCAGATCCTGTTACGCCTGGGCGGGGGCACCACCATCGCCGCCTCCTGAGGCCTGGTCCCTGATCAGTCCTGGGGCTCCTCTGAAAGGGAGTTGCCGTCAACTTGCCCAAATGCCACAGACACCAGATTAGCCATCTGCTCTACAGTGGCACATTTGAATAGGGAAAAGCTTAGTAGCCATTCATTTTCATTCACAGCCCGCAAATATGTTTATGTGTTCATTTTAAGCACTGTATATTTTAGCCACACACACACACACACACACACACACACACACACACACACACACACACACACACAAATAGACTGTAGACTCTACTTTTATTCACCAATAGAATACAAACCGAGCTGATCATATTTAGACACATGCGTTGAGAAATTTTCATGATTTCTCTGTATTTTTATAGATCATCTCACTTTTTCCATTCTTTTATTGCCCTGTTGCAGACCTATCTGTTCTCTGTGCTCTATAGAGGAGAACATTATCTCTCGTTGACCCTCGGGCAACACCTCAACCTTGTTGCCGTGGCTTTTCACAAGTTATTTATGAGCCAGACCTCACACTGGAAAAACTGCACGCACACGCACACACACACACACACACACACACACACAAACACAAGATGGATGTTGTCACAACGTGCAGTTGGCTCTCTGTGGCCACTTTGACCATAGAGAGGAGGAGAGGTATCTTGGGGTTTTGCAGGTAAAGGGAACAACCTCCTCAGATTGCAGGTTTAGTGTGCACACTGTGTAGTCTCTTTCTCTCACTGTCTGTTTTTGTCCATTTCTTCAACCTTTTCTCAATTATTTAATCTTTCTGACGACATCTTTCACCTCGCAAACACCATATAGTCCATTTTTCCTCTGGATTTGAAAATCAAAACAAAACAAAACAAGAATCAATAAGCCAGACATTATGCCCAGAAGTTACTTCTTCAAATCAAATCTTATTTTTATTGCTAAATGCTGCCACCAACCGCGACCAACATACAAATACCGGACCAACAGTAGGAACTCAATACCCACAGTAACTGTTTGTTTGTTAAAGGATTAGAAGGACATCCATCTTAACTTTCTTCTCCTCTTGACCACCAAAGGGCTTTGAAGGAAACAAAGCCCTCTAGACCTTTGCTGAGCTCCACAACACCACGCTCCTTAGAAAACGCAAGGCCTCTCACAGGACTGCTTGTGTAGAATCAGTTTGTACCTACCTCATTTACTACGCAACGCCTGAACAGTGTGCTGGAACTGCAGTACTGAACAACCAGTTGGCCATTGAGTGTGTTGTAATGGTGAATTATAGTAGAGTGGATAGGTAAAACACCCAATGAAGCATATAGTGCAATTCGTATGGTATGTAAATGTTTGTACTTAATTTATCAGTAGAGGGTTCAGTGACCTTGAATATCATAAATCAATGGTCCCAAGCATCAGAGTTTTGACATCAGACTCATATAAACACGCCTATGTGTACAAATAAACACACAGAGCTCAGTCATGTTTTGTATATATACATTGTATATAGCCGTGTAGAGACCAAAGTTAGACTTAATAGGGAGTTTAGTAGCCTGTTGTCCCCCACGTGAGCCACGAGAGAAATGATCAGCCGGTCAGACATCATTCTAGAACATTTTATATGTTATATGTACATAATGGTCTGAATACATGAACTTAAAATGGGAAATGACACTGACCATCTGCTAGTGTGCAAAAACATGAAGTAGTCATGACGGAGCTTTGGCCACAATGCTATCTGGCAGGATTGGATGGGTTAACCATAACTCCACAGCTTCAGCTTCATGGCCTTGAAACGTAATTATCTCTATATTTTTGTTATAGCTCTTATTTGTTTCATTTTGAAAAGATTGTCCACAATGGGCTCTTATATTCGTTTTTAATTCTGGACTCGTTGGATAGATTATTTTTGTCGGTGTTTCCATTTTGTGTTTTGTGAGTTATTCTGTTATTTAAAGAGCTGTAATGCATCTGTTCATAATGGGCACCCTATTCCTCTCACAGTTCAAACTTTAGTTTTACTGATGATGTAATAGAATCAGGTGGGTATGAAGGAAGGAGAATGAATAGGGTAACTGAAAAGTTGCTTAGATATTCTGCTTCATATTGCCTGCATAAATATGATATTTTTTAAACCGCAAAACAATATTGTACGCTTTTAAACTGGTTTTAAACTGAGGCACAATTTCCATGTGACATTGGTTGGGTGTCTTTTCTGTACATCACCCAGACAGCTTTAAGTTTTATCCTGAAGTAATTGGAATGACCAATGGCTGTATGGGATTGCTTAGTGCTGTTTCCCAACAGCCCTTTAATGGAAGATCATGTTACAAACTTTCCCTCCCTCTCTTTCTCTGTTTGTGTTTATTGTTTGGATTTTTGATGTTTGAAGTTTGTTTTTTAATAAAACTGCAGATGACCTTGGACCGTAGTGAGAGTATTTTCTTTTCATCTTCAATGATAATACAATGCATCAAACATGGCCTTCTGATGTTTCAGAAAGGTATGTTTAACTCTCAGTATGAATTGATTTGCCGACAAAACAAAAAGAGAACATAAGATATGATATAATACATGCCTCCATTTAATACCAAAGAGAAACTGATGATGCTGCTATTTCTGCTTGGATATTGGCATGCTTTACATTTTTTTGGGCAGCCGTGGCCCACTGGTTAGCACTCTGGACTTGTAACCGGAGGGTTGCCGGTTCGAGCCCCGACCAGTGGGCCGCGGCTGAAGTGCCCTTGAGCAAGGCACCTAACCCCTCACTGCTCCCCGAGCGCCGCCGTTGTAGCAGGCAGCTCACTGCGCCGGGATTAGTGTGTGCTTCACCTCACTGTGTGTTCACTGTGTGCTGTTTGTGTTCCACTAATTCACCGATTGGGTTAAATGCATAGACCAAATTTCCCTCACGGGATCAAAAAAGTATATACTTATACTTTACGGGTGCAGGCGCCTGTCTGGATGAAAGGTGGACACCATCAACTTGGTCTCTTAGAATTAAGATTCTCAAAGTGAAGAATGGCAAAAAAGGAGTACGGTGGTGTAAAATAACAGAACTGCTTGAGTACAAATAAAATGAACTGAAAAACAGATTAAAGAATACAGTGCATCAAACAGGTTAACAGTGGAGACAGGCCTGGCCAAATAATATGGAAAATATGCTGTTATTATCTTGTAAGTAAAAACCAAAGCTGCAATTTTATAAGTGATACTGCATTAAATAAACCAAGAGTTAGGACAAAGCATCAGTTTGTCATCGACAAAGACACACGATGTACAGTTGAAGATGAGTTGACTCATCAAAAGCTCATTGGGTAATAAGTACCGGAACGTCTGTAATAATTTTCATTTTCATGCCGGACCCAAATAAAGTTCACACACATACCGGAAGTTAGTTTCAAAGAGTTCTGAGGCTATCAGAGCTAGGAAATCCACGTGTGGTTAACATTTCAACCATTATTTACAATGGGGAAGAACGGAAAATTCAGTAAAGGCTCTAAACATAAACCTGGATCTAAAAAGAGGGAGAATAAATGTATCGTAATGTTCGACGAGAAAAATCGACAGTAAGTTATACGACTAGCCTACTCTCGCTAGCCATGCTATAAAGTGAATATTGTTTTCCAGGTTATGGGTGCCTAACTTTAGTCTTAGCCAAAGTAGCTATCTTTTTCAATATGACAGTGACATCTTTAAAACTGATTAATATTACTCGAAAATTCTTTACAGCCAATGCTGTTGACAATAACGCTAATGTTGAATTTGGCGTAACGTGATTTTGGATTCTACTATCTAGGCATGCAAGGATCAAGTCAATTGAACGTTCCACCTTTCTTTGCAGGGACTTTCTAACTGGTTTTCACAAGAGGAAAATTGAGAGGAGGAAAGCAGCTGTTGAGGAGATAAAGCAGAAGTTGAAAGAGGAGCAGAAAAGGGTCAGGGAAGATGTAAGTGGACTATGAAGACAACCCTGCTGTTCTTAATGGTTGTTTTTGTGTAAGTGAATAGACCTGTTAACCTTCGAGAACCTCTCTCCATAGCGACACAAAGAGTATTTGAAGATGCTGCAAGAGAGAAAGGAAGCTCTTGGTAAGTGATCTTAAAAGTGAATATTACCCCCACAAAATGTTACTGTGTATAATCCTGGATACATCACTGAAATTGATTTTTTCTTCCTTGGCTCAAGATGATGCTGACGAATTGGAGGACGCAATTACTGGTACAACAGAATCTGTCCAATATGATCATCCCAACCACACAGTTACTGTGACAACCATTAGTGACCTTGATCTAACAAAATCTTACCTGCTTGGCATGGATGCCCATCAGGTACAAGTCTTTTCAGGAGGATGGTTTTTAAAAGGGGTACATTTTAGTTGATGTCAAATTTCACCATGATTAATAACTTGTTTGTCACAGTTGACCTGCCAACATCATTGTCTCCTGTAGCGTAGCTCATCATAAACGTTCTTAACATGTTAAATACATCATGCATTTTACAACCTACTGCTAAATGCACTTGAATACAGTACACTAACTGTCAAGTTCAGTCTGGTGAGGTAATGCTGAAATATCTTCTATAATAGGATGAAGATGGCAGTGATGCAGAGGAGCAGACTGAGGAGAAGGATGCTGTGAAGTCACTTCCCAAGAAAGCCGGCAAGCCTTTGCTCTCTAAAAAGTTAGTAGGATTCAGTTAACATCTCCATTACTTACATGTGAATGTTCTATTTGTTTGTCAAGGACACTCCTTGGCTACAATAAAATCTGTTGACCAGTATGGCTAAAACCCCACTATTATCTTCTGTTTGCAGTCAATACTGCAGATCTTAAATATATAGTGGTCAGATATATAGTGGACATGGTTCATTCAACAAACATACATGCATGTATTCCAAGTTGTTCCCTCCTCTCACCAAGTACCCATTTCCTGTGCAGGATCAAGTCACTCTCAGCCTCGCTGAACATGTTAACCAAGCAACCACAGAAGCACAAACGGAAAGGGAAGCAGGAAGACAAAGGACAGGGTCGAGTGAACTTAACTGGCAGCAACAACAAACGGCGTCTGACAAAAACCACCAAGACGCAGAGACGCAGGCGAACAGGCAAAAGGGGCCAGGACAGAGAGTAACTGTGTGGATGGGCTATGCACCAGGGACACGCTTGCCGCTGAACTTCTGTGATGGACGACAAAAGAAGTTGAATCGGGTTTTTAAAGTTATTTAAGAAATGGGCACACTTGTTTACAATCATAGTATTGAAAGGTGAGGGCGTTGACCAACGGAATAGAGAATGGGAACTACCATGAAGTTGACAGCAGTGTTTTAAAGCCATTTTGTGACTTGGTGCATTCATTTAATCTACATCCTTTTCCCTGTCAGTTCACATGTTAACTGTCAAGGAAGTAGCACTACCATTGTGTTTAAATTGTAGAATGGAGTGAACTCTATCTGGAAAATCGATCAAAAGGATTGTCATTTTCTGTTTTTGATGTACAGGACATTTTTCTATTCGATGTTTTGCAACTAAAACGTAATAGTGTACATAGAAAAGTAATGGTGTAAATACAAAATAAAAATTACATAATTTTCTTGCCACATCTTGTTATTGTTGGACATTGTCTCTTTTTCTTCTTATTTTGTCTCTTCAGAACTGGTAGAAAACACACATTTAATTCACATTTGATACAACGGTTTTTAGTGTACATGGGAGTATGTTGTTGAAAAAAAACAGTCAAACCGGTCTCATGAAGCTCAAGTGTTGATTTATTTAAAGTTGAGCCTCCGCATGCCATCTGCTTACTAACTTCTTCATTTCGCTTTCTAAAGCAGATGATATTTAATACATCTTTGTGGGACTGTCATGCCACTGGTGCCATGTTGGCTCATATCACACCATATGGTCAGCTTCTGTGATGCTTTAAGCAGATCCAAAATGGAGGACTACAGTGCCTTAGTTTCATCCATTGTTGAAGCAGCCAATGGGATGTGTGTGAGTGTGAATAAGCCCTGGGGGTTTAAATGAGCGTAAAGAAGAGGCATGTGTCAGGGGTCTGATGGACACTTCATTCTGTGCCTTCTAATGCCAAATTCTTCATTAAACTGAAGACGGGACAACAAAATTTGGTAGGCCTACTGTCTTCTTTTTCTGTATATGAAAATTAGCTTTGTTAGCAAATAATTAATGAAGGAAATCTATACCTAATGTATTGGTTACATTTGTAGTTGTGATTAATTGTGAGGTAATTATTCAACAGTTTTGGTAAACTGCTAATTAATCTGAATGGGCAAAATAATGTGACGCTTTAAGTGGTGCCTTTTCTCATATTGGAAGGAGTATTCTGATATCACAGACAGTATTGCATTTCACTGTCCTTGTGGTTAGTTTCACTTAGTCTAACTGTTTCGTCAAAGATAGGCTACTACTAAGTAACTGTACCTGGGAAGGACTATGTTTTCATCAATTCTCAGTGTTTGTCACACCAGGGAGCTTTGTATCACTGTGGAGCATGAAAGTGGCATTCTAAAAAATCCCTTAGGCTGCTATTGAGTTCCTATGTTGTCCTTCTTCGGGTCCTGTCTGTAATATTCAAGATGTCTGTTTACATTGCTCATAGTTTATGAAGGGCACATTTGCATGTACTTTAAACTCCATCATAATTCATCAAAGGTATAAGTATAGAATATATACTTATATACTATACTTATACCTTTGATGAGGTATGATGGAGTTTAAAGTACTCACTACTGAACCTTTATTAAGTAATTGGCTAATGCTTAGACTGTGAATAGTAACTTCTGTCCCCTAATTGAAGTGTTGAAAGGGGTGCAATGTGTGAGTGTATGCCCCCTCCGGACACACCATGCCACTCTCCGGCGACAACCTCATCTGTCCCAAGTTCCAGCCCAACATCTTCGACTCCTCCCGCTGCCACGACTGCCTGCGGCAGAAACACCTGCACACTGGCACAGACGCAGTGCCACAGGTGAGCCCTGGCACAGACTTGAGCCCAGGACCACAGCCAGTGTCAGAGGAGAAGGATTCAAGCGCCAAGGTAAGAAACGAGAGTAAGGAGGGGTGAGGATTGTGTAACAGGACTTAACTCCATCAGACGGATTCAGGCTAACTCATGTCACTGTGATAGGTGAGACGGTTGTAGACATTGAAGATCAGACGAGGATTAGAATGAATGATACATAAAGTTGTGGAAGTGATGGATCCCATTGCTGCGGTAACGTAATAATAAACTGTAACTTCAGAATGGATGTTGTTCAGAAAACAGTGACCTGATAAGAGAAAGAGGAGACAATGTTGTGCATAAACAGATGTTTCCTATGATGGCTTCTTTGAGAATGACCTCTCACATGTTAACTTCATGTATTAAGTTAGAACCGAAGCAGGGTGGAGCACCAAGAGAAACAGAGAAGTGAGACAGAGAGAGACTAAGACCAGGGCTGTGGTGAATGTGTGCTGCTCCTATTATAAATTAATGAATGGAGATCATGTACTGCCCTTTTGGGAATCATGGGTAACACAATATGCATTAGTAGAGAACAGAAAGCACTGGGTTTAGCCAACACACTGAATATCAGTGTGTAGGCCTGATCAAGAGAACTTTACATCTCAAACATTGATTATCAATTAATAATGTGGCTCCCTGATCTCAACAACATAATCCAATTAAAACAAAATTTCTGCTTCTTCAGTGCCATAGGAAGAAACACTAGCACATTGTGGGAAAGAAAATATGCTATCAGAGATTATTTAGATTTGGCAATTACATGCATTTATTTTTTTTCAAGCTTAATCATGCAAGAACTTAAATTTGATTAAAAAATGTGTTCGTATAAGAATGGGCGAAGAAAAAAAAAAAAGGACTGCCATGAAATAGTGATGAGGAGAACCACCATCTAGGTTTGAATTACAGTAGGTTGAGTGTAACCCTAATCGAGTCGAAGACATGTATGAGTGTGTTAGCAAGAGGTGTAGAAATAGTGGAAGACCCGGACAGAGGATTGTACCGCTGGAGTGTATTTCTGAAGCTCGCACTGTGCTGGGGTAATTGTGCTTTTTACTTAGATTTTTATTTTGTGCAATATACTGTATAGTTAGAAGTAGTATTTTTGTTTTTGCTGTATACTGTAACCAATTTAGTAGACTAATGTACAATACATGGTTGACTGTTGCAAGGAATTCAACTTGCTCTTCCAAAATATTAACAAATAATTCCTGAATATTGTTTTATATTTATCTACTGGTAGTTGGTTATCATTGCATTCAAATGACCAACGACCCATAAGCCAAGCTATTCATTTCAAATACTCACGGGCCAAATGGGGGTTTGTCTAATGCTTATTTCTTGATGTTTGGTTGTTGACCTGTCAGGAGGACTCTGATGCCCAGTCCGTGGTAAGCAGCTACTGTGACGTCAGTGGGGGTCAGAGGGGCTATGAGGAGAGCTCACTGCACATACTGAGTCCTGACTGTCAACTCTACCTCTGTGACGGAGACGACGACGAAGACAGCACAGACAGGTATAAGGGACCTATTCTAAATAACCACACAAACGGTTTACTTGTTAGATACATGGATCTAGTCATCCTCTAGGGGCTGTGTGTCTTGAAGTGCACATTTAGTTTTTCTCTGCCTTCAGGAGTTTTTAGGTGTGTTCATATGTGTTCTTTTACCTTTAATGTTATTTGTTAATTACTGTACTCACTTTTTACTGTGTACTGTCACTTTTTACTGTGTACTGTCACTTTTTACTGTGAAAAAGCACTTTGGTCCACCTCAGGTTGTTTTTAACTATACAAATAAACTGACTTGACTCGACTTTTTAAATCTGATTAATCCATTTGTGAAGATATGCACCTACTTGTTGAACTTGACAAATCTGCCTTGTTCTTCATAATTTCTCTTGTCAGTCAGGACTACTGTGACTATCCGGACTTCTTTTACTCAGTGAGTGCAGACGACAACTATCACCCTGTTCATAGTAGATCAGCTCACTCAAGCATGACCCGTTTGGACCCACCGCCCCACAGGCCCAACCCTCGGGCATGGATGGAGGAGTCCCAGAGCAGGGACAGCTTTGGTCAACACTCTGGTAGAGTATACCACTTAGCCAGTCTTTCAGATCGGATTACTGTCTGATGGATCATTCGATCTTTGCTGACATCACTCACAATCATACTTGTGGTTCTGTTTGTAGAGTAACAATGACTTCAACTCTGTTTTGGACTGTATTCTTGTCTTGTGATGTATACACATTGATGGAGTTCTGTTGCCTACATACTTAACAGCTATGCAGTAGACTTTTGTAGCAAAATTTTAATCTTTCTTTTACCCTAGTTGGCTCCAGAGGAGATCGAGATCGAGAAAGCGGTTACTTCTCTCTTGGGAAGGCAGGAGGCATCCGCTCATCCCGTGCCCAAAGCCCCCCAGCTCCTTACAGACATTCTGAGAGGGGACATCCCATTCCAAACACTCGAAGCCCAGAGCCAAAGGACACCATCCCATTTAGAAACCCTGATCTGGGAGTAGCCTCACACAGACGGGCGTCTGAGTTGCAAAACCAAGATTACCTAGAGGAGTGCCCTCTACCTGAACCAACTCCACTGGAACGAAGTATCGAAGTCGAGGCACAAGTTGGTCCCAGATCCCCAAGCCCCACTCCTTTCAAGCAGGCCGAATCCTTTGCCTCAAACCGCAGGGGTTTCAGTGGCTCAAACTCCAGAGCAAAGTCCCCACCAGCATACTCTGCATCACAGCAACAGTCCAGGAGGGGCTCTAGCCTGTCTCGCTCTTCTTCTCCTGCTCGGGGAACTTCCTCATTCAAGCAGAGTGAGTCTTTAGCGTCACTGAATAGCCGGAGCTTCGGATCGAGTGCTTTCACCCAAGGCCTCGATCAAAGATCTAGGAGTCCCTCCTCTCGGAATTCCTATGGAAGAGGTTTAGATTCGGGGGGTGCCCAGAAAAACTTCAAGTCAATCGCAAGCTCTGTGGGCTCAAAATCTCCCTCCAGCTCTTACGCAGACCTGAGAGGGTCCTTGCGCAAGGCTGAGTCGACCACTTCTTTAGCTTCGCGTGGACTTCCCAGTCGTAGTTCCTCTCCTTCTAGGAAGGGCTATGACACCCCTGGCCAATCTATGTTGCGTAAAAGTGAGACAAATGGAGTCCTTAGTGGCCATGGTCATTATACAAAAAGTTCCTCACCTTCAAGAAGGAGCTATGATACCTCCAGCCAATCTATGCTTCGAAAGAGTGACACAAGAAGTTCCTCAAATGCTTATGGCTTCGATAGAAGAAATGCATCACCTACAAGAACAAGCTTTGATCAAAAAGGTCAGTCTTTTTTACAAAAGACTGAGAAAAAAAGCTCCTCGTATGGACGTGATAGTCCCCCAACATCTAGAAAGGGCCTGGACACTACAAGACCACCTATAAAACACAAAAACGAGACTGCAAGCTCCCTGAGTCGCAGTTCAAATGCTTATGGCTTCGATAGAAGAAATGCATCACCTACAAGAACAAGCTTTGATCAAAAAGGTCAGTCTTTTTTACAAAAGACTGAGAAAATAAGCTCCTCATATGGACGTGATAGTCCCCCAACATCTATAAAGGGCCTGGACACTACAAGACCATCTATAAAACACAAAAACGAGACTGCAAGCTCCCTGAGTCGCAGTTCAAATGCTTATGGCTTCGATAGAAGAAATGCATCACCTACAAGAACAAGCTTTGATCAAAAAGGTCAGTCTTTTTTACAAAAGACTGAGAAAATAAGCTCCTCATATGGACGTGATAGTCCCCCAACATCTATAAAGGGCCTGGACACTACAAGACCATCTATAAAACACAAAAACGAGACTGCAAGCTCCCTGAGTCACAGTTCAAATGCTTATGGCTTCGATAGAAGAAATGCATCACCTACAAGAACAAGCTTTGATCAAAAAGGTCAGTCTTTTTTACAAAAGACTGAGAAAATAAGCTCCTCGTATGGACGTGATAGTCCCCCAACATCTGTAAAGGGCCTGGACACTACAAGACCATCTATAAAACACAAAAACGAGACTGCAAGCTCCCTGAGTCGCAGTTCATCGCCTTCTAGAAAAGGTTATGACACTTCAAGCCAATCAGTACTGCGCTTTACTGAGACAAGTCGCCCAATACACTGCCAAGGCCACAATAGTCGTAGCCCCTCTCCCTCTAGAAGGGGCTATGACACCCCTCGCCAATCACTTCAACGAAAATCTGAGACTGACAGCTCCAGAAGTATATCTGGCCGTAACAGTAGGAGTTCTTCTCCTAACAAAAGAGGCACTGACACCTCTAGCCAGTCAGCGCTGCAGAAGACAATGAGCTATGATTCTAGAACTAACGTCACTTCTACATACACAAAAAAAACAGTGAACAGCCATGGTAGGTCAGATTTGAATCCTTCTCCCGGTTCCTGGAGAGGTTCCTCTCGTTCGCTCTGTAGTCCGCCAATCTCCCGTAGCCCCTCCCCTTCAAGGAAGATCTCAGAAAATAGGCCACTTGAACGTTCTCCGAGGCCATCTACTGCTGTCTTGGGAAATGGCAGAACTGGGAACAGGAGCAGGAGCAGCAGCAGCAGCAGGCATGTCACCGAACATCGTAGCCACACTCCAGAGGCAAGGAAGTCATCAGGCCAAAACCGCAGCCAGTCGCCCCAGATGCGCAGGCTGACTTCCTCCCAGAGTTCCATGGATTCCACTGAGTCTAGTCACCTTTCCGGGGGATCCACTGGATTCAACAAGGAGGAGTATGCCATGATAGCCGACATACCAAAGGTCAAGACAGTATTCCAAAGAGAGGGGCCAAACCGTCTGGGGAAACTTGAAAGCCACCATTCAGGAAAGGAGAGACTGTACAAACCAGCAAGGTAACTCAGGGAAGGGAGGGAAAAGCATTTAGAAAACTTAAAAAAACTGAATACATAGTGTCTCATATTGTGTTCAAAAGTTAACTACCATTATGTGTTGTAGCCACTCCCATACCAAAAACTCCTTTAACAAATGGGATAGTGGAGGAGACCAACACGATGGAAGACTGACTCGGACACACTCCTCGACCTCTCTTCATTTACAGGTGTGCTGTGTATGATAATATAGACCACTGAAAGAGAGCTTGCCATCTCTCGCTGCATGTCTACTAGTCAAGCATGACGTGTAGAACAGGAGCCAAACTTAACACTTGATCTTGGCTCTGTAAGGTAAGCATAGCTTGACTGACACTGTTCGGTGTCAATTGTTCAATTTCCTGGCATTGTTGAAACATGTAGCCTTTTCACCGTAATGCATTTCGCTATCAGTGGTAGTGCAGGTGACTACTATTTGGCTGAATTTTATTTATTTTTTGAAAGACATGTAAGAACACTAGTTTAGAACACAGTCCACCCTCACTAGAATTTTGCTAATTCACATGTAGTAATATACTCAAAGGTGTAGCCTACTCACTGCCCTTAGAGAGCATGTAGTCCAACTATGGAGGAGGATGCACAACCATGGAAAGGACAGCAGAAGTCGCCAAGGCAAAATCAGGTATAGGCTTTACTGTTTACATTTATTGATGTAAAGAAATATTCAGAATACTTTGCTGTATCTCATTCACAGCATCATCATATTCCACCTGACATGTGATTGTAAGCTACGTGTGTTTATGTTTTAACACAGAGGATGTCCCAGGGCAGGCCCTCTGTGTACTTCTCACCAAGTGTGGAAAGTGCTGAGGAGTCTCCCATTGAACAGGCATGTATAGCTTTAGTACATACCATCAGAGACATATCTAAGCACTGCATGTTATAATTCAGATCTTTCCCAATGTTCTTTGTATAATACATAATATGCATGATAAGGGCATTGTTATGAAGATATTATCATACACAATATTGGATCAGAGACCAACGGTTCAAAAACTGTTGCCACATAGATTGACTCTAGCTTGTGTCACGTCCTTTGGGGTGAGTGTCTGTGTGTTTACACCCTGAGGATGTTTAATGAGAGCGCGTCAAATGTGGGCTGCCAGGGCACGCCAAATTCCTGGGATCAGAACCAAAAAAAACGAGACGGGATTGCACCTTGTCAGCAAAAGAAAAAATGAAAGAAAAATACTTTGATGCTCTTTCGAACCGTTTATGTCAGGCTTTCTCATTATTTATTTTTCTGTTTACGATAGTTACAAAGATGTTTGTGTGGTAGGACCTATTACAATAATATCACACCTGATTGGTTTGTGATTACTTGCCAGAACGACGACTGGAGACACGCCCAGGAAGTAGCTTACGAAGTAGTGTGAGGGTTACAATGAAATTTACCAAAGGAGTTGAGAAATCGATGGATTAAAATCCCTAGGCTTTGGTTTTATTAAAAAGTCGTAGTGTTGGCTACATGAGTTCGAGCATGCTAACAAAGTAAAATTATAATAGTTGGAAATGGCGGGAGTCTCTATCATTGTAGCTAATGTTAGATTAAGCAATACACGCTTTAGCTGAACAAAATCAACAGGTAGCCAATATTGTTCTCGTGTTTGCTTAACGTTGGACCTCGATACCAAATGGGAATACGTTGCTAATATTTTACTTTTCTTAACTCTTTTTCAACCAACTCTCGGATTTACCCAAATATGACGGTAAGTTTGATATTTCGATGGCTACTATGGATTACTGTGTTTGAAAGCATGAGTTGTGTATTGTTAAAGTTGCATACATCGATTAAATTTGAAATGAAGATGTTTTTCAGTGATGGTGATGTGTCGTTCGTGTGATTCCGTATGATGTGGCTGTATTGTTGCCATAGTTTGTTGCATGCATAATATAAGAAATGTAGATATGTTTTGAGGGTTACCCCTAGAACATTTTAAATTGTGGCAGGGCAAGTCTCTGACGCAACAGACTATGCGGGTTAATCAGCAAAGGTATGCGAATATGAGTTGTTTATCCGCTGCTAGAAACACATTTAGCTTGAATCATGTTGGTACACGATTTTCTTCTCGAAGTGACGATTTAACTAGCCTCCTGCATATTAAATTAATAACGCCCATCATTTCGTCTGCATTCAATTGTAAAATCGGTTGAGAAAGAATGGTAAACTAATGGAAACGGTAGACCTATGAAGTTATTTTTGCAGTAGCAGTCTGGTTACTGCAAAACCTTGTTAGTGTATCCAGGTCTGATAATACGTGTCAAAAGTATTCGTTGTCGTCGCCTTAAACATGCTATCTGTTTCCAAAAACTGCCATGTTGCCTTGCACAGCTACCATTTCTGATCGATCATTTGAGGGAGAATGACGTGGGCAGTGAGTGTATGTTTCCATTTTCAGTTCATCTTTGGCAACTGATCCAAATCCCTGTGGCCTAAACGTTGTCAGAAAGGTATGCAAACTCGGTCTAGCGTAAGTTAGGCTATGTTTGGTAAAAGAACGTGGAACAGTGGGGATTGAGGGTCGGATAAAAAACGAGGAATGCGGATTATAAATAGTTTCATAATCTTTATATTCTTCATCAAAGTCTAGGCATACCTGTAGCTGCCTGTTTCTGTTTGCCCCTTTTGTTGCTGTTTCGACAGGCGTTGTAAGGCTGAGGGTGTGGTTATAGAAGCGTCAATGGCTGGCATAATCTGAGAGAAGAGACAGCAAAACCTCACTGTTTTTTTTTTTTACAATTCGCTCAGAGTTTACAGCAACACCCTCAGTTTAGACAGATGATAGTTCCTGTTTTAGCAAGTGCTTTCAGAGTTGGAGAATAGCCTGTTGACTTGTGTAAACTCATCTGGCTCTTAACTGCATGGTAGACAACATCTCTGATCACGAAAGTGATGTTGTTACTGATGGCATCATTGCATCCTTCAGAGTCCTCACTAGTGTTGTGCATTGTTGTGCATGAATACATGCTGTGTTCAGGACTCTCTCTCCCCCCTCTCTTGTGCTTACTGCCACTTTTCACACTTCACAGTTTTGTCTTGCTTACAGTGCTAACTAACGCCCAGTGAAAACCTGAAATGTAGCCACCCACCCACCCACACATGTTCACAAATGGACACAGCTGTACATGTTTGTTTGGTTGGATTGTTTTGAAGTTTTTGAAGTGGTATCTGTCTGCCTCTGCATGCTAATGAAGTGTTTTTGACTGATGTTACTAGGCTCTCTGACTTTAGATGTCTCTGACTGACTTTAAAACCTGAGAATGCTCTCTTTGCTCCCACAGCCTGACCTCCTGAACTTCAAAAAGGGATGGATGTCAAAACTGGATGAAAATGGAGAGGTACCGACTGTTGTTGTTTATCTTTGTCTCCTCTCTACTCAATATGCTTATTTTCTTCTCCTCTTTCTTTTTTGCTCATGCTTTCTATCTTCTTTCCCTTCTCTTCCATCTCCCATTCCTGGAATTGAGAAGGGCTGTTAGTAAAATGATAGCCTCAGGCTATCCTTGTGTCCTCCTCATTGCCACCTGCCGTCCTAGCAGGTGGGTATGCAGGTCGGCTACACAAGAGTATAATGTTCGGCCCTGTTACTGTGAGTGGCTAATGTGTTAGGTGTGCCCAATGGGGGATATGTCTTAAAACTCTAGGGGCCGTGCACACGACGCCGGTTTTTGTGAAACCGGTGATGTTTTGTTAACGGTTACGCCTTGCATGTACACGACGCCGGCAGTTTAGGAGACCGAAACCAATAGCTTTTGAAACCGGCTTCCGAAGTGGGAACTTTTGAAACCGCCGGCTAACTTTCGCCGTGTAGACGCCTGTAGGTGCGAAGCCGGCAACTTTATGACGACATAGCCCCACCTCTCAACTCAGCCACGGCACTCGACCTGACATGTTGCTTGTCAAAACAAACCAAACCATTTATGTATCATATTAAAATGTTTTTCTTTCCCCTGTCATGTTTTATGTGCACAATGTAGCTTATCAGCCTTTAGTGGCTAAGTTAGAAGCACACGTTAGCTTAACTTAGTTAAACATTAGCTTACTGCATGTTAGTGTTTTCTCCAGTGGTGCTCAGACCTAATGCAATGCGTAGGCTAAGTATTTGAAATTTCACATAGCAGTCACATACCTTGAAAATTAACTTTTTTAACAGTTGAATTGAAAACCGAATTGTCTGTAGTCTCCTTATTTCATGCGACGGCTAAACCAGAGCACTTATTAGACATTCTCTGGCTTAACAAACTGTTTCAACAATGTTTTCTTCTATGCGATTCACGCGAAATTATCGTGAAGCTTCTGCACAGCGGCGCCATCGACTGGTCTGGCATATGCACTGCAGCACATTTAGCTGGTTACACCTCTGTGTGTACACGCGAGGTTTTTTCTTGCCGGAGTCGTTAAAGATGTGAAAGCGGTAAGAGAAAATCCACCCGGCGGTGTCGTGTAAACGGCCTCTTAATTCTTTCCCTAAGAAACGCCCTTAGATTTGAATAAGCAAGCTGCTGCTTGCTGTCCACAGTGACTAGTTATTGAAGGAGTTAACACATATATTAAGGCACTTAGTCTTCCATTCATAACTAGTATCATTTCAACAACAGAACCATTATCTGAATTTCTGGTTCAACTGCTGTCTGGCTCTGTGTGTTCACAGTGGAAGAAACATTGGTTTGTTTTGACTGACGCTGGCCTGAGGTACTACAGAGATTCAGGAGCAGAAGAGGTAGGATGTTCACCATTGCATTGTTACCTGAATTCCTTTTGTCTGGAGAATTCCATTTCCCACATTTTATGGAGTTAGCACTGCTCATTTAGAGGCTTAGTGGCGACTGGCTAGCATAGGCTATAATTTCAGTCTATGTACAATATTATGACATGCAGAAAGATGACCTGGATGGGGAGGTTGACCTGAAGTCTTGCGTGAAAGTGTCAGAGTATGACGTGGAGAAGAACTATGGTTTCCAGATTCATGTGAGGATACTCTTCTATTTATAAATTCATTATATTCATATTCATTTTTTTGAATTAATGAATGCATGAGTATAACTGCAATATCAAGACACTTCAATGGATTTTAATGTGTTCAGGGCGTAGATAAGGAAGTGAAATATAGATAATTACTATGCATGAGTCGGCTTTAAAAAACATCTTGAGAATAATTAACTGGTAAATATCATTAGTCTGACGTTTATTTAACAAGCTCACTGTCCTTCTTGAACACCCCCTTTACCACCAATCCACTTACCCACCCCTCTTCCCATTTTCCTTCCTTGTCTGGACTCCACCTCCCATTCCCGTTCTCCACCCTTGTGATCTCCTTGCACTTTCCCTCTGGCAGACTCGAGAGGCAGTGGTCACACTGTCAGCCATGACAGCCGGGATCAGGAGGAACTGGATCGAAGTCCTGAGGAAGAGCGTGCGCCCTAGTAGCTCACCCGACCTCACACAGTGAGTCTTTACTATGATGTGTCCTTGTAGCTCACCTGACCTCAAAGTGAGTCTTTACCATGACCTTTCCTTATAGCTCACCTCACCTTTATATATACCTCTCCAACCTTCAAAACATTTTCTTCAGGTTCCAACAACATTTACTCTTTTACCATGCCTTTTTCCATTTGGTTTCCTCAGGATTTGTTTTCCTGAACCCTCTCTCAATCTCTAATCTTCCTTAGTTTCCTTGTTCTCCTCTTTCATTATTTATTTACTGACACATTCCTCATTCTTCCTAATTAGTTGTTGTTGTGTGTTTGTGTGTTTCTGCTCCCTGACAGTCTTGTTTCTCTTCTGTATTTTGTCATTTCTGCCCCTTCACTGTAATGATTTTTCTTCTTCCTTGACTGTGCAGGAAAAGCAACCCTTCCTGCCTAGTGACTCACCTGCCCTGTGTTTGTGCAGGCAGTGAGTGTGCACGTTTGGCAGCCGCACAGTCACCTCCAAGTAATTCCCTCTCGCTCTGTCTTTTCTCTGTTCCCCAGGCTGCCCGACAGCAACAGTGATAAGGAGAACTCGCACACACGCTCCTTATCCTCAGCGCGTCGCCACCACTCCCACTCCCAGCTGCACGCAGACACAGGCTCCTCGGGCTGCACCCAGCGCCGGTTCGACTATGTGGAACTGTCTCCAGTCAGTGGCCCGGGGTCAAGCGCCCAGAGGGAGTCTGGCGAGGGCCAGGTGCGGGACAGTGGCTTCAGCCGCGAGGAGGAGGAGCAGCAGCGGCAGCACCAGCGGGCCAGAGAGTCCAACGCCAGCCAATGGGAGGCTGTGCTGTCCCGCAAGGCCCCGGGCGGCGACAGCGTGCTGAGGATCAAGGAGGAGATTGAGAGGAAGTGGGCCGAGTTTGAGCGGCTGCCGCTGAAGGAGATGCGCTCGTTGGCAGCGACGATGGGCTCGCGGTCGAGTTCGGGCCCACTGGCTAGTGAGGCGCTACAGAGGGAGGTAGTGTGTGGAGATGATTTTTCAATTTGCAAACGCAAATTAACAAATTCATCTGCTAGTTGACAGCAAAGAGTGTGGATGTAGACTGAATAACTGTGTGTGTGTGTGTGTGTGTGTGTGTGTGTGTGTGTGTGTGTGTAGGCAGTGTGTGTGTAGGCATTACTCCCTGAAAGAACACAAAAGGGCAAAACGCAGAAATATGGTGTTTTGTGTTCCTGGGTGAATGTCACCAGGATACAATCCCATCATCTCCGTGTTGCACCTTGAAACTGACTTAAAGGGAGCTTTGGTGATGTGGGCTTGCTATGGGGACGGTCAAGCAGTGTGTATTTGGAGTAGATGAGAGCCAGTGAACGTTGCACCAGTCTGATGGTGCTAGCAGGTTAAACTCACTGCTGTGAGAGTCCCCATGTGTGAGTTGCCATGGTAGTTAGCAGCAGCTCGTTTTCTCTTTTCTTTCACCAAGACTGTTGGCATGTAGCAAAACCTCAGTCACATGGGCCCTTTGTGCATCGCTAACATACTGGGAGGACGGTGATGGAAACTAATCTGAAATCTGAATGCACAAGAGGCCCCTTTGACTGAACATACAATCACATGCACTCGGCCTTGCTTTGCACCGATGCATCAGCACATTGGCCAGAGCCTCCCCTACAGAGTGCTTTACCCCTGTCTGTCTCCCCTGCTTCCTTCTTCCCCATCTCAGGTGGCGTCTCTGAGGCAACAGCTCGAGCATATGAAGAAGGGGGGCGAGGGAGGGGGGGTAGGGGGACGAGAAACAGGGCGAAAGGAGGAGAAAGGAGGAAGAGGTGGCGCTGGTGCGGGGGGTGAGTGTGGGCCACTTGCTCCGTGTGGACGAAGCCTGCGGTCGATGGAGCTGGCCCATGGCCATGCCCTGGAGGAACTGCAGAGGCAGCACGCACGGGAGATCCAGCAAATGCAAAAGGAGAGGGACCAGCTCCTCCAGGAGGAGACCCAGGCCACGGAGAAAGGTAACCGCGCCACACCAAACCACTGGGGACCTCTCACTACGTCCACTTTTTTTTTTTGTAGTGTCATATGGAATTGATTGGAATATGTGTGCATGGCCTTGCAAAATCAGATCATCTGACATTGTTTCATGTCATAGTCTCTTCCTTGATAAAGATATTGATCAGAGCTGTGATAAATAAGGGAAAGGCAAAATAGAAAGAAACCAGAAAATGTAATTTCGAGGAAATTACCAGTGCATGAAAATGCAAAACATACTGTATATTAACATAAAATGCAAAACAAACTTTTATTTGGAAACGGTTGTGGGCAGAGGAAACAGTTGGCTGGAGTCATAGTTGATAGCAACTAACAGTTGAAATGGCTGAACAGTTAAATAGTTGAGTAGTTTAAATAGTTCAATTATTTAATAGTGAATTATTGTAGTGAGGACATTTATTTTGAAACAGTTGTGGGCAGAGGAAATAGTTGAACAGAATCTGTAGTCTTAAGAGAGCCAGATTGTATTAAAGCCTGAGACAGAGTATATAGTTTAAAAGTTAAATGTAGATAGTGTAATGGATGTTGATAGACAGAAAGTTGAATGGATGTTGATAGGCAGATTGTTTAATGGATGTTGATAGATAGTTTAAGTGAATGGTTTGAAAAGGATGAATGGATAGAAAGTTGGATGGAATGTGCCTTATGTCCTTGTAGAATGGAGAGACGCAGAGAGAGTTGGCCTAGTTGAGCAGAAAGCAGTTGATACAGGTGACCGGTGTTCTGTCACGTCCTCCATTTTTTACTTGTCATGGGAAACCACAGGTCTCGATAATCCGCTTGTGATTGGTCAACTGTAAAAAAAACAGCGTGACGTATGGCGTTTCTCCACTAGAAGTTGAATATTTCTCAAGTTCTGAGTTGCAGAAAAAGACTGCTGCAGTCGCGTTTTAAAAGATGCCAAGGACTTTTTTGAAAACACGGCCTACTCAATAGGATTATAATGTAAAAGGGACGCCGGCAGCTGCAAAAAAGACGCTTAGTCTGAACGTACCCTGAGGCTGTTTTTCACAGGACCTTTTGCCCGAATAATGAGGGATGGCTACTCTACTTGGTGTAGACAACTGACCCTCTGTGTCTTTGCTTCCCCATAATCTCATCAGCCATGAAGATCCTGAAGAAGGCCCACAGAGAGGAGCTGGAGCGTGAGCTGGAAAAGGCTCGCAGGCTGGGCTCTGCTGGGACGGACACACAGGCTCTGACTTCACAGCAGCGGTCAGTGGTCACTCCACTCTCGCACAACACAGGACACGTTGTGTCTTTTTTAAAAATCCCGTCTTTCCTTGTTTATTTAACACCTGACACATTTTTCACCATCTCCCACCGTACACACACACATACACACACAGGTACACACAACCTTCGAAAGTTTCATTCAACAATCTGGCTTGTCTAACACTATCAGTGGCCAGATTTGATGTTTTACCTTGAGTTTGAGCTGATGTGTAAGAGCCCCTGTGTGCTTTGTATACATACCACTACACTCATTAGGCCATTGGGGGGTTCAAACCGGCTCTGCAGTCACAGAGCTTCACAGTCTCAGCCATAAAGACTGCTTTCTAATGAAAGGTTATTATAGCAGTCAGCATGTACTCCAAGAATGCAGACCCAATGGTAATAGATTACCTCACATTACCACACAACTTCCTGACTTTGGTGGGAGTGCTTTCAATGTTGTAGCCCCCAAGTCATTCTGCAAGTTAATAATACATCAGAAGTAATCAGTGAAATGTCAACAGGAAATGTAGGCAGATGTATATCCTGTCCAAGTATTCATGTAGTGTTACACAGAATGGTGAAAGGTATGTTTTCACTTCACATATTGGAATTCCTGTTTTTATTACATTTACATTACATTACATTTATTCATTTAGCAGACACTGTTGTTCAAAGTGACTTACATATGTCAGCTATATTACAAGGGATTACATTGTCCCCGGAGCAACTTGGGGTTAAGTGCCTTGCTCAAGGCCACAGCAGTGGAAGATGGGGATTGAAGCCACAACTTTTCTGGCTACTGCACGCTGGCCCAGCTCCTTAACCCTACACTTTAATGTTCTTGTGTGTGCGCACACTAGGCTGAGCCACGTGGGTGTATAGTAGTGCATGTTTATGTTCATGTATGCACCCTCGCAGGCCAAAGCCAAAAACAATCTTTCAGGAAGCCACCTTTAGAATTCACACAGGATTATTAAAAGAAATGTATGCCTGCTGTTTCAGATATTACATAAACAAAATATGTGATTCAATCTAAATTGGTCAGCAACAGATGAAGTGCGCCTTGGGGGAAAATTAGACCATGAGGTGTAACTAGCCTACTACAAAATCAAATTATCTCAAGCATTTATAGAGGCCTTGTTCGTTTGGAGAAATTCAGAGAATGTAATTAACATTTAAGTCATGGCATTTTCGGCATTGGTTGAAGTGTTTTTCCAAATGAAAGTCACAAGATATTTTTGTGTCTGTTAGATTACGCTGCGTAATGAAATTTGATTCAGCTGTAATAATGATATAGTTGGCTATTCAAATTAGAGCTTCAAGGGCTACATAGAAGTTAAATGATATTTGGCCACCTTTTTGCTTCATCTGTAATAATGAAATTAGTTTGACTCGTCCAAATTGGAGCTTTAAGGACAGCATAAAACAGTTTAGGTGATATTTGTTTGCCGTACTTTGTTGTTTGCCCATTTGAGTGTGCATGCATGTTCCCTCAGGGCAGAGACAGCGGCGCTGCAGCGGGAGCTTCAGGGCCTCTCGGAGCGCTACTCTCAGAAGTGCCTGGAGCTGAACCGTGTTGCGCAAAGTATCGAAGAGCGTGAAAGGGAAGCCAGCCGCAAAGAGCGAGAGATACAGCTGCTCAAGCAGGAGAACCAGGTGAGCAGGGATGAATGGAATTAGTTTGGTTGGTGGTTTTCTAAGAATAAATGAATGCACAATATTAGCAGGGGTGACTACACTTGGAATGCTGATGTGGAGGAGAACAACTGCCATTTTGTTTGGTTTCATGTTTAGCCATACCTGCAGTAAGTCACAATTTGCTGTTGGCTGTGAATCTTGTTTTGCACTGTGTACAGAAAGCTGTGAGGCGTAGCTGACACTGCCATAGCAACTCTGCAAATACCATTTTTACACACTCAGCAAGGCTTCCTGTCTTTAGAACAAGTCTAGTTCCCCCTCACTCAGCAAGGCTTGCTTTCTGTAGAACAAGTCTAGTTACCCCCCACTCAGCAAGGATTACTGTCTGTAGAACAAGTCTAGTTCCCCCCACTCTGCAGGGCTCAATACCTTGCATGGCTGGCCATATGAACATGTGCACTCTGTCCTCCTCAGGACCTGCAGGCACGCCTCACCCAGGAGATCAACCGCATGCGCTCCTTCGTCACAGGCCAGGGGATGGAGGGCATCGCTGACACCCACAGAGAGAGGAAATCCTGTGAGCTGGAGGTAGGTGTTTAAAAAAACAGTAGAGGGTTGGCATCACTGCTACAAAATACTGCTTTTGACACTGACTTCCACACCTCCCCACCCAAAGCTAGAGCTGTTGTGATGAGAGAGATAAGGTGGCTTGCATGAGCTGAGCGTGCAGTTTTGAATACCACAAACATTCTGTATATATATACTTCTTCCTGGAAACTAATACCATTCTAGTTTCAGTTTGTTTACATTGAATGACAGACTCTTACTGTTTTGGAAAGGGTTTGCTTCTGTCCATCTGTTGTTTGAGTTTCTTATTGCTTTATTTATTTATAGGTGCTCCTAAGAGTAAAGGAAAACGAGGTGCAGTACTTGCAGAAGGAGATAAACTGCCTGAGGAATGAACTGCAGTGTCTTAACTCGGTACTACTTTTTTCCACCATCACTCCATATCCACATACGTGTTTACATTTGTTTTTGTGTGTGGGGAAACCTTAGTGATGTGCAGATGTTAAGACAACAAAAAAACATCCCTGTATACGCACATATTACCTTTCAACGCATCTCTATGAACTCACTGCTCCCTAGGAGAAGCGTTCGGCTTGTGAGCGCTATAAGGAGGTGCACGAGGAGCTGAGCAGCATGAAGAGTAGAAGTGAGCGGGAGATCCAGAGCCTCAAGGAGCATCTGAAGCTGACCATGGCTGCCCTGCAAGAGGGCCAGCAGCTTGGCAACAGCCTGGAGCACTGATGTCCTGAAGCTTCTCGAAAAAAGGGTGAGTACGTTTTGAGAAAGTATCCTCCACAAAGCTACTTCATCATTCCTATTTTTTTTTTTTTTTTTTTTTAAAGAATAATTTCTGTGGCTGAAAGGCACAGTCCTTTATTATTTCATCACATTTTCGCTGTGTGTCCAGTGTATGCACTAAAAAAGCCTGTAGTGTTTGGGGACAGTCCTGGCTCTGTGAATGATGGTGCTTCAAGAGCAAAGGAGTAATAGAGACAGCACAGCCAGACACCTAACTCAGACTTACAACCTCTGACTTACTTAGGAAATGGGTGTACTAGCAAGAAAGCTGAAACTCAGTGCTAGCATCTGTGGCTAGCATGTCTCTTAAAGTGCCGGGGACTCAGGTTTACTCCCTGCACAGCAATACCCACCGGGTACCTTTACACTTACATATGTATAAAGGATGACCGTTGTTCATTTATCTGCAATTTGCTGCATGTTGTATGCATGGAACTAAATGACTAAATCATCTGTATTATATTTTTTTGCAGTCAAGGGCATGCTGTTTAAATGGGAACTAAAGCCTTGAAGACATTATTCACTGACAATGCAGATGCTGCAAGTGCCTTTGCTTTCCAAATCAGCCACTCATCTGCAAAGATTTGTCAGTTGATCAGTCATACACTGGGTTGCCCAAATATGCACTTTTTTAAAAAAAAAAAAAAAAAAAAAGAAAGAAATTGTGTGTGTGTGTGTGAATGCTTGCCTGCATTTGTACGTTCAAGAGAGTAAGTGAACAATGGTGGAGTCCTAATTCAAATGTGGCACATGTGACATACAAACTGGACTAAACTGGATTTCCCCCTTGTCCTCATCTGATTTTTACTGCATGCTGTTCTAGCTGTGTATGATAGACAGAGGACTACAAGATTCTAAGGACTTAAGATTCTCTGTGGAAACATCTCACACAAAATGTATCTCCTAGACATTATTTCCAGACTTGACAGGAAGTATTTTGATCAGAAATAGCTGCCGAGACTCTTTAAATGCTCTATTTTTAAGAATAGCTGAAAACCGGAGGACCATTATCAGCTCCTTCCGTCGTGCTTTCTTGCTGGGTCTCTTTAGATGAAGTGACTACAAAATAATTGCCTGAGAAGCCAAATACAGACATTTTCTGTCAAGGCCCTTTGCTTATTTAAGTGCTCTTTTTGAACTTTTGTAGATCTGTATGTACTTTTTGTGCAGGTAATGATCTATGGTCTGTTTTGGTCATTTGATGTCAAAGGTCCACATCTCAAGCAGAGGTTATACTGTGGCAAACATTGACAACATGTTGCCAGGCCCTCTCTTTGCCTCTACGCTGTGTGTGGGTGTACGTTTTGTGTGTGCCACAACAAGCTAGTGTTGCTTCAATGAGCCAATGTTTTTGTTTTTTGTTTTTTCGTTTTTTTTTTTCTTATCTAGTTAGCTGTCTTTTTGAAATGTTCATATTTAATGTAGGCTGAACAAGTCTTTTAACATACCAGCATTTTACAATAAATGAAAAAGACTCTCCGTCTTTGTTTGATATATGCATCCTTTTAACTCTTGCTCTAATTCGATGTTGAACATCGAAGTAGTTGATTATTGAGGGCTTATGTGTAGGCCACTTTAAAATTGCACCTGAAATGATAAGAAATTGAATTGAGAAGTGGGTGGGAAATTATTCAGAACAAAAGTGAGTATGGTGTGGTGAAGAAATATGTGTTACTATTTTGACAAAAATAGTCAAATATGCTTCTTGCACAATATGAGGTGCTTTGTGTCAACACCTCTGACCCCATGACCTCCAATAGCTGTGATGCTGTCTATGATGAGCACCTCAACATGTGAAGGGAATTATGTGCAAAGACTTGATGTGTTTTTGTCGGCTAGGCCTAGTGCTGTTCAAAATCCCAACGTTAGCCTAATTGGCATCTGCCAAGCCACATACAGGTGGTCTCAAAAAATTAGAATATCATGAAAAAGTCCCTGCCCCCTCCCTAATTTATCTCAAAAAGCGAATCTTTGTATTCATTAGATATAAAGTGAAATATTTCGAGCCATTTTTTATTTTGATCTTGATTACAGCTTACAGCTCATGAAAACCAAAAAATCAGTATCTGAAAATATTAGAAAAAAGGTTATAATACAGAAATGTCGACCTTTTGAAAAGAAATGAACTAATCTAAATAATTTGACTAATCTAAAATAGTTCATTTATACATTTATACTCAATACTTGGTCGGGCTGCTTTTGCACATATTACTGCATCAGTGTGCCGTGGTATAGAGGCAATCAGCCTGTGGCACTGCTGAGGTCTTATGGAAGCCCAGGTAGCTTTGATAGTGGCCTTAAGGTCATCTGTATTGCTGGGTCTGGTGTCTCATTTTCCTCTTGACACTTAAACCTTAGGTTATCTATGGGGTTCAGGCCAGTTGTCTGGCCAGTCAGGCACAGTGACCTGTCGCTAAGCGCCACCCTTAGAACGCTGATGAGCCAATGACAGTCCAGCCTCAATGGGATTCGGACATTAGCTCGGACAACTCCATAGGAAACAACAGGGAGCAGGCATAACATGACAAATTAATGGTTATTTATGGAATTTATTAACTCAAAAAACCCCGACGGATTACCATGGTAAAACGTTTTGCATGGGGGACGTGTAATTCTCATAGCTGGTACCCCGAGAGGCTAGAAAACGGGGTATATTTTCATCAGCAGTAGCCTACAGGACGTCTCTCGCAGCTCGACGTAATGTAGGCTACTAAAGCCAACAACGTGGGCACAGGATCCCTGTTAAATCATAGACTGTATGTCTGTGTTAAATCCCAAGATGAATGCTCATTAACCAACTACTATATTCTTACTATATCAAATAATATAGTATATAAATAAATAATATATAAACGTAACTTAACATATTGAAACGATTTGATAGCGACACACACAGTTATCCAATCAAAAGGTTTAATAGCTGAGAACGAGAGCAGGGACACAGACCCAGAACACAATGCACAAGGGGCAAGTCAAGCACACACACACACTACACATACAGGGGAGGACGCAGCCCCCCACACAAAAAGGATCACACACGAGGGAGAACTAAAAGGGAAACATGTCACAATAACGACGCTAACATTACACTCAAAACTAAGGAGAAATACAGACATAAACCCCCCAAATGTTCGCTCTCCCAGGATGCCCTGCCCGGGAGAACGCTAACACTGTCTTTTTGCACCGACGCTGCAATATCAGTATCTTCCACTAGCTAGCTAGCTAGCATTAACGTCAGTGGTTTTTGAACGGTGATTTGCACGGCTACTTGCCACAACTGCTTGTCACTAGTATGTATTCTAAAGTTTTGAATACACCCCTCCATAACATAATTAGGTCCCTTAAGTCTCCATAAAGCTTGTCAGCAGATGGAAACATAAAGTGCTCTAAAATCTCCTGGTAGAAGGCTACATTGACTCTGGACTTGGTAAAACACAGTGGACTAACACTACCAGATGACATGGCACCCCAGAACATCACTGACTGGAAACATCAAACTGGACTCCAAGCAACAAGGATTCTGTGCCTCTCCACTCTTCCTCCAGACCTTGATTGGACCCTGATATCCAAATGCAAAGCAAATTTAATTTTTTTTATGTGAAAAGAGGAGTTTGGACTGCTGAGCAACAATCCAGTTCTGTCTCTTTTTAGCCCATGTAAGACACTCTAACCTGGTCTCTGATTCAGAAGTGGCTTGCCACTAGGAATAAGCCAATTGTTGCCCATTTCCTGGACACATCTGTGCATGGTGGCTCTTGGTGCAGACTCCAGCCTCAGTCCACTCCTTGTGAAAGTTCCTCCAAGTTCTTGAATAAGCTTTTCATGACAATTCTCTCGAGGCTGCGGTCATCTTTGTTTCTTGCACCCCTTTTCCAACCACACGTTTCCCTTCCAGTCAACTTTCAATGTATATGCTTCGATACAGCACTCTGAACACCCTGCCCTTTCAGCAATGACATTCTGTGGCTTATAGATAGATACTTTATTGATCTCCAAGGGGAAATTCAAGGTCTCAGTAGCATACAGACATCACACACAACATGCACTAACAGCACAAAAAATATATAATATAAAAAACACAATAAGGACAATAGAAGATAAAGAATATACTAAAATACAAATTATACTAAATAACACTGAATCTAAATCAAGTGTAAAACAGTATCCACATAGTGTGCTTAGGGGTGATTAAGCATGAGGCGCTTACAATGACTGAGGCAGGGACTGAGCCTGTGATTCTCTGTGCATAGTAAGGTAAGGTGCTCTGTGAGAGTCAGTGTCATGGTGATAGTGCAAATGAGTAAGTCCAACAGTGCAAGAATAAAGTCTAGAGACCAGCATAAAATAAATAAATATGGACATATAAGAGAGTAGACAAGGTAATATAGAAAAACTATATCAGTGCAAGAATGGGTTGACGTAATAGGGTTACAGTCATTATACAAGTATTGATTATAAAGCATTAAGTATAGGTAAGTGTGGCCACAATCCGGCTGTGGGATGGAGGGAGGGGTTATGCATATGTGCTAATATAGCATGCAAACAGTAAAGCAGTAAGACAGTGGTAAAAAGTGGCTAGTGGACAGACAGTACACAAACATGGAGAGGGTGGAGAGGCAGACAGACTATGCAGAGAAGATCAGTAGAAGAACAGTTCAATGGCTCTGGGGACAAATGACTTCCTCAGTCTGGAGCGAAGTCTCCAGCTGATCAAGCTCTTCTGCTTTGTAATGGTGCTGTGGAGTGGATGACACTCATTGTGCAAAATGTTGATCAGTTTTTTCAGGGTCCTTTTATCAGATATTGAAGTGATGCACTCCAGTTCAGCTCCCACTACAGAGCCAGCTTTCCTTACCAGCCTGTCAAGTCGCCCAGCATCCTTCTTCCTTGTACTCCCTGTGGAGGGTGTCAAGCAAAGATTCTAGAACAGCCTGTTCTAGAATCTTTGGTGTCAAGTGTCTTCTGGACAACTATCAGGTCAGCAGTATTTCCCATGATTGTGGTTGTGTTTACTGAACCAGACTAAGATATCAAAGGCTCAGGAAACAAACACATTTCTGTATTATAATATTTGTATTCTAATATTTTGAGAAACTGATTTTTGGTTTGCACAAGCTGTTAGCCGTAATCATCAAGATTAAAACAAAACATATTTGACTTTATATCTAATGAATCTAGAATATATGAAGGATTCACTTTTTGAAATAAATTACGGGGGGGGGGGGGGAGTGTAACTTTTTCATGATATTCTATTTTTTTGAGACCCACCTGTATTGCACAAAGGATGTAAACATAAACTATAACAGTGCCCGTTTTTCTCCAGTTTACCACAATTAACTGCACGGTGACCAAACATGGCACCTTGCTTGTTTTAAACAATGTAAAAGGCTGTGGTTGGTGTTTTCATGCATCCTCTGAGGTCTAATCATTCCAGATTTTGTATTAAAAGGTATTTATCGGTGTAATTTTGAACAAACATTCGTTTAAAAAAAGAAAGAAAAAAAGAGTAGCCTGCATTTTATTTCTATACCTAGGTTTTTTCATTAGCCTAAATGACGCACAGGTGAAACGATGCGAAGATGATTTTAGAATTTTACATTTAAGCGTAATTTATCGTTCCACATCAAACCATTAGAGGGCAGTCAAGTGTTGAAGCGTTACAAACACTGAGCTAGAAGAAGAATTAATCCGGAAAGGAAGAAGGTTGGCAAACATGGCGTCAACCGCTGCGACCCGAACGGCCAGTGCCGCAGGGAGAGTTGTGAAACCAATTTTCAGTCGTGACATTGATGAAGCAAAGCGGAGGGTTCGGGAACTGTATCGGGCATGGTATCGTGAGGCACCAAGTGCAGGTAAAAGCTCAGGCCATGAATAAGTATGTACCCACGATGGAATTACTCAAGGTCGTTATAACGTTAACTTTGACAAACGATAGGACCAGTGGAGTAATCGTTAAGTGAACTAATTTGTTCAACGTCTGGCAATATTTTCTAAATGTTAGTGCATTACTGTGTATTTTTCTTACAGGTATCGATGTAGTAGCCTAGTATATTATCATAGTAGTATAGCTTTATCGTCACATACACAAGCTAACTTAAGTTAGCTGAAACCTAGCTGACGTTAGCCAACGGTAAAACTAGTTGACGTAGGCCTGGTGTCGATGTTTACAACGGAAGCTACTGCTACTGACAAGGAGGTTGCACCAGCTGTTTTACATTGCATTTATTAATGTAGTAGACGATTTAGCCAAAGCAGCTTGCAGCGGGGTTGTGCCTGCTAGATCAGCCCCTGGTTAGCGCGCAGAGCTTCTAATTGAGAGTAGCTTCTAGGTCTAGAAAAGGTTCATTCGACTTAGTACTTCCAGCAGGGTCGTAAATAAAGGGTTTAAATGCAGTTGTTTACTCAAGTCCAAAGAAATGTCCATGCTGGATCATCGATTGTATTTGCGTTTCCGTGTTTTAGGGACATTGGAAATGGGCTTCAATGGCCTCTTCCCTGGCTACTGCTAGATTGCAGCAGGTAGAAAATGATGCCAACGAGGTGTAATAGTGGTGTGTTTGTTACAGACATAATAAAAGATTGCAGTCGCGGATGGAAACCATTATGGCAAACGAAGTCCCATTGCTTAGTGATCTAACAGCAAGTTTCTTCTTTCAGTTACCATATTCCAATTGGACATCACGGTCCCCCAGGCAAGAGACAAAATAAGACAGGAGTTCAACAAGAACAAACATATAACAGATCCTCGCGTTATTGATATGCTTGTAATCAAGGTAAGGCACTTGAGAAACATAATCTTATGCCGTATCATGTTCATGTCATAATGATTTTACCTTTAGTTTATTTGAAGAATTTGAACAGCCTAATCCTTATTTCCTTCTTCGCCCTGTGTTGCCTAGGGTAAAATGGAGCTTCAGGAGACCATCAACGTATGGAAGCAGAAGACCCATATAATGCGCTATTTCCATGAGACAGAGACACCTCGCCCCACAGATTTCCTGTCTAAATTTTACCAGGGACATGACCCTTAAACCGCCCTATCCCACCAAACTTCGCCTCTCCCCTGTAGGTTCACAGCCAATGGGTTGTCTGTTCTATTGTCTGAACTGTAAATACACTCATAATGATAAATTCTTTGTTGTGCACTCTGTTTCTGTTGGACGTCAGCGTCCTCTCATCTGTTTTGGACAAGCTGTACATTTACACTGTCCATACTGATGCTTCAAATGGAATGCCAAATGGCCTTTTGGTCAGTGACCAGAATAAAGATTTTAATGCATGGGGTTTGACCAATGCTTCCAGGAGAGTAAGCAACATGTTATACGTTTAAGTAATTCCATAGTATATGTGTGGAATGAGCAGTGTCTTAAAACTAAGTACTCGTATCTGGCATGTCACACTGAAGTCGGAAGACAAACTTTTCCAGTCAAATTTTATTTCATTTTAACTACTGTACAATACACGCACATATGTGGACATAAGGTTTAAATCCTTGTGCCAACACCAGAGCTGCTATCTCAGTAGTAGAGTACAGAGTAGGCACAAGTGGAGATGTGAGAGTACAGGTGAGCACTTCTACATCGGAGTGGCTGGGATTGGATCCTCGAATCTAAGTGGAGTCCCTTTAATTTGGATGTGGCCATTACATGGGACCCTAGAAGGAGAAAGGGTTCTTGGACACTTAAGTCTGGAAAAGTCTGCTGTTAATGACATGGTTAACAACAAAAACACTGGTCAATAACAAACTTACATAGCCTATTAGCTCAGTCATCGTCGTCGTCATCTTCGGGGACAAATATGTCATGCTCCTCCAGAAGAGCTGCGAAGTTCTTGCTGATCAGAGTTCCAACATATAAGAAAGGTATCACAACTATAGTGATGCGGATAAGGCCGAAGGTGGTCTGAAAAGCAAAGCATAAGTTGTACCATTAGTCTCCAACCAACTGGCAACTCCATTAAAAACACACACACACATCCATCCTGAGAGCTGGAGTAGTGGACAGCACATTATTCGACATTCATAGCCAAAACGAATGATTTCCGCCTCTTATGAACTACTAAACGATTGTAAGAGATTCATTATCTCATTCGATTCACTTCCTCGAACATACCTCTGGAAAGGTACGTTGCATGTTAAATCGCAGAACTCTGACCGAACACATACAGGGGGTCATTTTTTATATTAAACTAGTAAATCAACTTTTCTGCATCACCCCTGAGCTTTCTAACATAACATAGCTGTTTTCAGGATATCATGCACCTAAACGTTATCTGAACTGTCACGACAGCGCTGTTGTCTCACAACATTTACGCGTCCCCAACTTACTTTTTTGGGTTTGGGTAAGATGGCACCAGTCGTCGTGGACACAGCGCTTCGACAGGGTGTAAGAGTGGTTCCTGGGTTTCTAAAGCCAGTTAAACCTGACAATTTCCCAGCATTTTTAGAAGCCCACAGCCTCGATGCGCGATACACCACAGACGCCATTTTCCTTGTAGTCGTACAGCTGCTAATTTGCAGCAATGCGGAGAGCTCCCTTTTACAGAGAAGGGCGACAAGGAATCTTAAAGGTATAGAACCTGTCATAAACATCACTTGTCTTTAGCCTGGGTGTTCCCATGCTGCCTTGCGCGCGATTTGATTCTTGTCTTCATGGTCATCGCCTTTTCCTCTAGGTGCATCCAAAATTCATCGCCATCGCAACAGTTGTTTCGTTTTTGCAGCCTATAATTAATTCCAAACTCATGAAATCATTCATGAAATTATAAACAGTGTGATTGTACAGAGACAACTGTGTGATGTAATCACAAAAAGAAAATGCAAGTTATTAGTTTTATTTACATAAAGTTCACGGTTAACAGCCAAGACAGTCCACCAGATATGCATTGTGTTAATTAAGAGCTGCACATGGTCAAAACGTGTACAGATCTGTACAAATGTGCTCATTTTTGTATGCTAAATAAATAATCAAACTACCATGTATTTTGTGTAATATTTACTGACACCCCTCTTATATACAAATAGAAACACTCCAAGGTCATGTATTTCAAAATCTTTTCAATTCATTCTTAAATAAACTTAAGAGAAAACAAATAGAGAAGTAATAAATACTGTACAGGAATAAAAATATATACACCGGAGAGATTACATCACCCAATCAAAACCACTATTTTGGTTTAGTTGACATCAGCGCATGAAACACAATATATGTATAGTAACTAATTTTGAAATCACTAGTCCTTCCATAGTGTTCGCGGCTTTTTAGAATACATTCATTTCCCAGACTTGATTCAGTTCAGTCCTAACAAACCAGTTGAAGCAGTGGTAAATGCAGGGTAATCATAGGTTAGATTATTGCAAAACAGCAGACAACCAATGAGCGTAGTGACATGAGGATTTCAAAAACTGAAGCAAATATAGCTGTACTGTACTGTACTTGTGCTTAGAAAGTAGTTGTCTGAATACACTCTTGGGTTCTCAGTTGATCCAATGAAATAGACCTTGTGCAGATACATTTATCCAGTTTACAGAGAAAGCCAATGTGCATACAACATGCTTAGGTAGTGGATAGTAAGCAATGTATTTGATTGACTATTTGAATTGACAAAATAATGGCTACACTTTACTTGACAGTGTCGACATAAGAGTGACATGACACTGTCATGAACGTGTCATAAACAAGTCATAAACGTTTATGACATAACGCTTCTGTTATTAAGTGACATTCGGTTTTTGTCATAACAAGTTAGGGTTAGTGTTAGGTTTAGAGTTATGGTTAGGGTTAGGTTAGGATTAGGGTTAGAGGTTAGAGTTAGGGTTAGGGTTAGGTTTAGGTTTCATGTGTCATGACAGTGTCATGTGTTCATGACAGTGTTATGTCACTCTTATGTCGATACTGTCAAGTAAAGTGTTACCAATAAAATGAAAACTTTGAAAATATTAGTCAGCTTCTTTCACTGAAGAGACCTGTCCACTGGTTTGGTCTTCATCAGATGCTGTTTGGCAACATGTCTGGGCAACACTTATCACTGGGGAAAAAAGGGAAAAAATAAATAAAAATGCACTATTTACAATGCATTTCGTGTTGGTATGATCACACTGCTATGTATGAAGCTTTACCGTACAACTACTTCAAGAATTGTCTCTTACCTGATGTTTAAATGACAGCTGCTTGAAGAACTTCTTGATCTCAAAAGCTCTAAGCCTGACAGGCGCTCCTGCTTGGCTCTCCTCACCGAGCCTTACGATCAGTGCTCCCGCAACAGCGGCCTTCAGGCTCAGGCTTTTCACCATGCGCGTCCCCGGTCCCGAACCAGACATGGGCCGGGAGAACACAGTGATGTAAGCGGCATCTTTCCACTGTTCTTCATAACTCACTAAAAAGAGAAAGGACATGGCTAAGACCCAGCTCTGTGCATACTAATATCATGCACATGGAAATATCAGACCAAAGCCACAACTGACATATTCATTACCTGCAGCAGTGAGTATAGTATCAGTGGTGCTAGCCAGTTCCAACAGTATTATGGGGTAGTTTGGGTGCAACATAAACAGCTTTCGGACCACAGGGTCAGTAGGCGCTAAAGCTGAAGATGCCTGCTAAAGAACACAGATCCAGCCAAATCATTTTTTTACCTAGCAACTACTCACATCGTTTACCTTTATTTATGTATTACAAGGTGGAACTTAACTTCAGATAGTTACCTTGGTAATGTTCTTCTGTGGTTTTAGAGGGTCACCAGCCCAGAAGAGGAACACAGATTGGCCAGAGGTCGTCATGACAGAGGACCCCTCCAGCACAAGGCGTGGGCAAACAAACTCTGCCTCCCACAGGCTATGGCCGTTTCCTCCATCTATTATCTGAACCTGAGAATTCAATAATACACATTATGAATTCTATGTGAGGGGAGAAGTCCCTTAAATGGCAGTTTGCTTTTCATTTTAGACTCCCAGTTCTAATTCAAGAGACAGTGGTATATTTATTAACCATAGAACATACTAGCCATTTGTACATTAGAGCATTAGGTCTGGACCTATTCGGTTTGATTCGTTGGTATTAAAGCTGTTTCCAGACTGTGGTATAGGTCCTAGGACCGCCTGGAGGAGGTGGTATGAGCCTGCTTCAAATCTCACTAGAGTATGGACTTTTGTGTGTACATTACCTCATCAATCAACTCTGTGAACCTGTCTGATGCTTACCTGTCACTCCTGATTGAGGTCTGGGACATAATTGTATTGTCTTAACAGTATTCTGATTCCAGATCTTAAAACCATACTTCTAAGAAGTTGTACTGTCATCGTAATTTTTTATAATTGACAGATTTGTTTATAATATTTAATCACTTAAGTATGAAATCCATCCTTCCTATTGTATCTGGTGCCCCATTAAAAATAGTCTAGTTAGAGGGTTAAAGCCAATCCTTAAAAGTTTATTGCCCTAAGACTAGGTCTAGAGGCTGAATCAGATATTGTCCCGACTGGTTGGATGGATATAGGGCTGTCACTTTTGTGAAAAAATCCTGTTCGATTTTTGAGACGTAAGTGTTCATTGAATCGATTGTAAAATCGATTTTTTATGTCTAAAGACGCTTCCATTTTCAACGCGAAATATAGGCCAATCCACAAACAACTAACAGGCATTAGGACGAACGTAAAGAGGGCGCTTGAAGACGCAAGCCAGCAATATTTCTGATGATTTATTGGCGTGAAGTTTCGTGCACAATGACAAACAGAAGTGCAACATTCTCGAAAACCAGTAAGCCGAGTGGACTGCCATTACATCAGTGACATGGCTGCAGGCTTCAACGTAGCTGTGTCTGTGTTTACGATTAGAAATGTCAAACAAATTTCGCCTACGTAGAACTCGATTGCACAGTTTGCGTAGCCTACCGCTTTGTTTTTCTCCATAGTTTGATATACCAAAAATCCGAAGTACTTCCACATCTCCTCAAGTTATTAGGGCCTATCACTCGTCTCTCTACATGTCGCACAGGTTGATCGCGTTGTCCTCCATTTTTTGGCAAAACACGAGCAGCACAGCAGCTGATTGAAACAGCTGTTCCCGGTGCGTAAAATTGGTGGGAATTTTCTTTTTAGCTTTCGCAATGCTTACTGCACTTCGGAATTCTTTTATATTCTTATATTCTTGTTTGTGAATTTTGTTACATCTATATTTTTTATTTGTTTATTTCGTTTAAAATTAATAGTGTAAATATTTGGTTAAAATCGATTCCCCATTTTAGTTTTCGAAACTTGTGTTGTTTGGTCCAATCGATTGTGCAATCGATTTTCGAACGTAAAGTGACAGCCCTAGATGGATATCATTGTAATGTTGCTGCATGGCAACAATTCCCTGACCCCAAAATCATCCAGACAAATCCTCATGAGATTACTTGCCATAAACGTGTCACTGTGTACAGCATGTTTCTTACCTTTCTCACACCAGCTGCAGACAGCTGAATGAGAACATCAGGAATTCCATCTCCATTGAATTGGCCTGGAGTTGGACGGCTGAAACAATCCAAAAAAGACAACTTTACAACTTTCTGTTTCACTTTCAGTGCATGAACTCTCCTCTGTGAGCAGAAGAGTGAGTGTTGTGCTGCAGAGATTAACATTTATAATTGTTTTTTCTTTTAAAAAGCAATGTCTGCTGACACCCATCACACTGCCATTACACAAGTCCATCCCTCAATGTAAGCTGCACTCACAAATAGTGGTTACTTTATTAAAGTGCACAGAAGATGAGTACTCAAAAATATTATTATGAAAGCTGATATTTTATTTTGAATACAGAATATTGTGAAAGACACATCATCACAAATCACCAGAGAGGTTTAATGTAGATACCTGTGTATAGCTGAGGAGTTGAATGTCCATGCTGTGCGGGTGTCCTTCTCTTTAAGCACGGAGAGCCTGCTTTTATCACAAATCACCATCCAATCACTTTGACTGGAGTTCATGTTGGACATCACATCCAGGTTGTTGTGATTGTTACATAGTCCAGCCACAAGAGGGAGAAGGAAGATCACTTCCTCTGTGCCACTGTAATATTAATAATATAAGGATAGGTGTATGGATATAATGTTCTTGTCATAGCACGATAAGAACAATGCAAATCTCTGTCCAATTATATATTACAATGCTCATACCAATAATTCTAGATACTTTAGTATACTTTGTATGGACACTGCAATTCAGTGCTTACAGAAGGACACAACATGATCATATCACTGGTCACTCTATGGATGTACCTTGATATGTGGATGAGTGAGGATGAGTTTGTTTTCCTCAGCTTTTCCCACAGAGGATCCTTCACTTTTATCTTGGGGTCTATGACTCTCACATCACTGGCTTTAGTGTAAATGTCTCTCAAGGAGACTGCCTCCACAGTTCCTGATGAAAACACAATAAAAATACAACATTTGTTGTAGTATTTTCTAAATACTGAAAATAGAACTCCTTAACGTCAGTAAATGTAATGCATAAAATAATGTCAACCACCTAATGTATACTTTTTATGCTTTAAGAAACACTGAGTAAATGGAATTTCTTATTTACTGTATATGCGTAATTTCTTATATACTGTATGTATTATTGCATATATGCCAAAAGCCAAAATTCTAAGTTTGATATTGTTTACACTGACAAGTGGATGCTGTGAGTGAACTATTACGTTGTAGCCTATCTGTAATTATTATGTCTAGATATCCAAGTCAGTCATTTACAATCTGAAGAAAGCAGTTAAGGTGATACTTTCTTGAAATGTTTTCGCTGGAAATGTTGAGGTCAGTACTGTTACTAGCAACAGTAATATGATTCTCTAAAATGTTTACATTTTCTTTTGTGTTGTGTATACACTTGTAATATGTACCGGTAATAAGAAACCTTACCCAATCCAAAAAGAACGTAATAGGCCCCCATTCTGGTCTCATGGAGAAGAGGTCCAATCAGCTTGCCTTGTCCTGTGAGGTTAAAGTTGACTGGACGACCAATATGGGTGCCATTCAGTGCAGACAGCAGAACCAGACAGAGGTCTGCCTCCTGTTAATGAAGAGACATATTCTACATTCAATATTCAAATATTCACTTATCTATGATGGATATTCACTTATCTATGGTGGATATTCCCTCCAATGCAAATGGCACATATTTCCCAACCTTCTAAGTCATACTGTATGGATTTGCATTTCCATGTAAATTGTGCTGACACTTATATAAAGCTGCTAAATCTAAATCGAACCTCTATTTTATTATTTTGCAATAATCTATTTGACCTCTCTCACGTCACAATTTTAATATGAATTTGATAAACAATGTTCTACATTAGCCTTTCTCAAACTTCTTTGACCTGAGGCCCGGTCATGGCAGACTTTGGGGTCATAGGGCCCACCTACACGAACCACCCCAATCAACAAATCATTATTATTATGATTATAACAATTATTATTGTTATGCTATATTGTTATACATGCACTTCAAAGCAGTCGATGTTTAAAGCGCTAACATTGTTCACAAAATGTACTAATGTAAAATATAATTACAATAGTTTCATTGCTTTTGCATGGTTGCTTGATGCTTGCATGAAAAGTTCTCAAAACAAAAGTAATTATATGGGTGCCATTGTTTTGGGATGTTTCCCTCATGCAAGCACACTGGAAGGCAAATGGAAAACATATCCACGAATCCACATCGTTCTATTAAATGTTGTTACATAATTACAGTAAATAGCCTTCCAATAGGTTGAAGAGGAGCTTTGCTACCAACGTCGAGTGGTTTTAGTTTCTCTCCCGCAGACGCGCACACGCATGCACTGAATGAACGCTCATACCACCACTTAATTGTAGCCTATAACTCTATGTTTGATGACACCAAATTAGCAAGTATTGTCTCCTGATTGCAGAAACGTTTGTTTTCTGTCGGTCCGCGGTTCCTTGATCAATTGCGCAGCAAATTATCAGACGAAGCACCGGGCATAATTTCACTCCGCGGTTCCGCAGACCAGCAGTGTCCACGTTGCGGACTGGTGCCGGTCCGCGACCCATAGTTTGAGAAAACTATGCTATGCAGCTTCTTCCGTTCCTGTTGATGTCCAGTATATACTCTATGAGATAAGTGTTATGAAAACCCACATTGTTCTCAGGCAGTGTCACAATGAGCAGGTCAGCGACTGAGTCTCCATCAACATCTGGAAGCAAAACCACTGGTGACTCTATAGCGCCTGGGGTTGCAGACCAAAGCTTCGTTCCTGAACAGACAGATTACAAATACTATCAAGTATCCCTTCAATCACAGATGCCAAAAACATGTAATCTCATCTAAACAAGGTTCAAAGACCAATGCATCAACATATCATGTTTTGGACTGTAGGATTACGTGGATTAGCTGGGAATCTACCTGAAGTGCCATTGACGGCGGTGAGGTGTGAGGAGCCTACCAGCAGACACACAGGGCCAGACTGGAGGGAGGGGCTCTGCTGTCCCCAGTGAGCCCCCTCTGCTGGGTGTGCGGCTCCAGTCTGCAGACCACACTGAACAGATATCACAGGCTCTCTCAGCGGCCGCCTCCACAGCACGCTCCCACTGGTGGCAGACAGAGCCACCACACTGTACTCTGAGAGATGGGAAAAGAGAGGAAGAAAAAGAGAGAAGAACAGTGAGATTGACGGAGGAGAAAGGTGGGTGGGGAATGTGAGATTACATGAAACACAGTGAGTGGGGAGGAAAATTATGAAGAAAGAGATGGATGGGGACATCAAAGACCATTAGAAAACGGTGAGAGAAAACATGATAATTCTACAAGGGAAGTAGAAAGAGGAACTTAAAGTGTGTAACAGGCAGCCTGTTGGTTCTATGATATATTAAAAACTGAGTTTAACATTTGCAGAATTGAATCTTGTCACAAACAAGTATAACACAGTCTATGAAGACTTGGCTTGAGAATGTGGAAGAGAAATGATGACAAATCACCAGTCAAAGCATTTCTGTATGGTTACCTTTACTGATAGCTTGTGAGCTGGGGACCTGACTTTCATTGGACAACTGGGTGACTCCTATTAATATGTCTTCTATACCATCGTTGTCCACATCCCACAATGCCAAGGGGAGGGATGTGACACCTGGTGAAAGAAGGCCAAAGATGACAAAGACTTCAACTTCAGCTTTTAAAGCACACAAGTAACATGGTGTTATTAATACACCAGAGGTGCGTTCAAATGTGCAAACATTTGCAAACAGTTTTCTGTTTGAGTTCTCGCCATTTGCAAACACTCACAAACAACCTGAGGCGACTGAACGCACCTCAGTTATTACACATGAGATGCAAACACTCACAAACAGTCTGAGGAGGTTGAACACACCTCTGTTATTACAGATGAGAGGAAGTCATGGCTCTGCCTTGACAATATCACGTTTGAAACTCTATCATTATGATGACTTGCTGTACAGTTAATTCCTTTCAAGGCAATGAGATGGGTTTGCAAAATCAGCTCTCTCATGCTAGTGTATGATTGCCCTTTCATCATCACTCACCTCCTGCATCACCACCTAGTTCTCTCTCCCACTGGGGCCTTCTGTCCTCCCCCTGTTGGCAGGGCAGGATAAATGCACACAGTAGAACCACAATCATTGCTAAGCACAGTGGCACTAAGAAGGCAGCTGTGCGAACTGCATTCTTCACTCTGGTTTTTTTACCATCAGGATCACACTCTGACCCTATGCCTCCACCTCCAGTGGATCGCATTCCCTCTCCGTCCTCACTGGTTGCATCCCTGCCCATCTCCCTCTGGCTCCAGTACTGCCTGCACTTATCATCCTCAGTCTCTGGCCTTGATTTCCCTCGGTGCCTTTCTCTCCACTCGTCCTCCTCTTCCTCATCCTCGTCCACATCCTCCTGCTGGGTGAACCTGCTCCCCCTGTTGCTGCGTGAATCTGATGTGCCTGAGCCCATGTTGTTGCTCCTGCCAAGACCGTTGCGAGGGTAGTTGAGCACCAGGTCATCCTCCTCACTATCGTCCTCACTGTCCGCTTGGGTAAGTGGGTCATACTCTCCTAGCTCCGAGCCCTTCTTACCTGGCGACAGAAACGTAAAATCCAGTGGACATGTTGCAAAGGCGGGGTACATACAATGTAGAAGCCATTGCATTATAATGTTACTTCGCAAACTGCTACATGCATCTAGTAATCTGAGGTCTATGCCGGGGTCTAGTGTCCTCTAGCAAACAACCAACGGTGTTATTAGCACTTGGTTGCTATACGACCAAAACACTGTATCAATTATCCTTCAACACTCAATAACGTTACAGGTAAAATGTTTAAGTCATTCGTAACCATTAATGGCACATGGCGAGAAGGTGATCTGTATTGTTATGTAAGGGATAATGTATAGAACGCCGGTCATTACTGGGAAAATAAGTCCCGACAGGGCGGTTCCGCCCTGAAGGGACTTATTTTCACAGTAATGGCCGGCGTTCTATACATTATCCCACTTATTATACGGCTACTTGCCAAAACGAAATAATAAACTCCCCACATCACTTTAGCCTACATAACCTAGCCTATTTGTTACCGTTCATCGTGGCATTTGCTGAAAAACAAATAGTTCGCAACAACACACGCTGCTGAACTTGAATCAAACATTCTTTAGAACACAGCTGATCAACCGTCTGCTTTCACGTTTGAATGAAGTTCCAGTCCTTGCGTAGTGATATGAAAGACGTATCAGAAGCACAAAACCCGTTGCCATTGACAGCAATGTAAATGCAATGGACTATTATCACTGTTCTTCTTATAATTATTCTTCTTCTTCCGACCAATTTTAACGTTCAAAGACTCTAAAACCACTGAACCGTTTGACGTCATTCAAACACTCCTACAAAGGTCTTGTAACGGACAATTGTACAATGTCTTTTTACATTTGTGAACTTTATACTTTTTGAGATATTTACAATAAAAGAGCAAGAAATTCTCATAGAGTTAACATTGACCGCCGTGGCGGCAACTTTTAGCATTATGACGTGACCTCCACCTGAAAGCAATCAACAGTAGCAGAGCTACCTGGAGCTGTGAATCTGCTGAACGTCTTCAGCTGCTGTGCCGTGGTCACTTTATTTGCTCGTGAAACTCTCATTCAGAGGCACGTTTCTCTAATTACAGACAAGGTAAGTGTTCCGGTTTTTGGTATTTGAGTCATTTATGTCGTCAAACCAGTGTTGTGCGTGAACGAGTTCAAAAGAACGCGTTCATTGAACACGCTCATTTTTTCGTGAACGTTGAACTGAACGCAACACATTTTTTAATAAAGAACTTGAACGTGAATTAGTTCACATTATGTGTCATGAACGGCAGACATCACTGTAAATGAGCGTTGGAATTTGTTTTCCATTGAAAACTGACTGACATCTTTTTTCTCTTTTGAAACGCAACGAGAGAAAGTTCCTCCCTCCTGTATTCTCGCTGGTGCCGCTTAAATCATGTATCACCAGACAGAAATGGTTTTGACATTGTGTGCGCAATACATTGCGGGCAACGTAGTGTCCGGCCAAAGATTCTATAGTTATAGTTAGCTTTATCAACCGTCTCTGGTCCGGCTAAGAATAGTTGAATAGCATACTGGCTTCCGCACAAAGGTACCCGTGATGAATTGCAGCAGAGCGGGGTAGGCATAGCAACGCCGCGTAGCAGGCAACGACGAGAGCGCGGAGTATAGGCTAGAACTGGTCTACCATGTCTGTACTGCTGCAAGTTTCATCACCTGGTAAGAAACACACAATTGCAGTGTCATGAGCAAATGTCTACAATGAGCAGCTTCAAAGAACGTATAGTGATTTATAGCTCGTAGTGTGAAAAAAAGTATTTATTTTTATATCTCACGACAAAAGTAAAATGAACTGAACTTTGAACTAGTTCAGAATTAAAATTGTGAACTTTGAACGTGAACTGTTCACTTTGAGCATGTATGAACTGAACTTGAACTAGTTCAGAAAAGCTGTGAACTGGCACTACACTGCGTCAAACATTATGTAACGTTAGCGTTATATATGTATGAATGTATGAAACATATAAACTACACTTACGTTATAACGTTAGGTAACGTTAACGTTTTAACATTAGTGAAATAGGCTAGTGGACGTTAGCACCTTGCTACGTTGATTATGTAAGGAAACCCACTGTTAATCAACGTTAATATGTCGTCAACATTACAGTGACCGGTTAGCTGTAGGTTTCGATAGATAAAGACAATCAAACGTAGGCCTAATGCACTAACGCTAACGTTACATTTGTTCATTAGGCCTACTAACCAGCAGCATTTTAACTAGAACGTTAACGTAAACCAGAGAAGTAAGTAGGCCTACAGATACTATGGCTCTGATTTTATTCGACATCAGGTCACTTTAATCGGGTGTATAGAATCAAGCACCTAGAATAGATTATGAATGCAGACTGGTGCTTGATTGCATGGGTGTCATGAAGGGCATGAATAACGTGACTCATTGTTGATGGTCATAACGTTATAGCTTCCACCGTTCACATTTTAGTTAAAGCTAACAAATATGCTCCTGTTTTAATTTTTTACCAAATTTGTAACGTTGTTCACCGCTTGTTTGTGTATCAAATAGGCCATGGCTACGTTTTCATTCTATGCTCCTGATTCTTACATAGCCTAAGTAAACACTATCACGGTATGCTATCATAGTTCGTCTATTGATGGGTTTCATCAGGTCCCTTTCCACAGGTGTATACAATCAAGCACCTAGATTATGAATGCATTTGGTGCTTGATTATACTCCTGTGGAAAGGGACCTTATGAAAGCCATGAATAGGCTACTGTTAGGACAATTGCAGACATTCCTTGTATTTTTTTGGCATAACTGTTAAACTTGTTTGCTTTTGTCTTTTAGGTTCCAGACCAGACCAGTGGTGATGACCATGTATGACATTACGTGTGTGCCTGTCTGTGTGCACACCTGTCAACCATACATCTCTGACAATGTTGCTAGCAACATACTAACATACATTCTTACAAACATGTAACCATATCTGTGCACATACGATTTAACCATACTAAGACTTATCTGAGATCTACACTGAGACATTCTGAGAACTATATTGTTGTGTGAGGACTATACTCACTAACTATAGGGAACATGTATACCTGTGAATCATATTTGTCAACCATTCATACCTTTGAATCATTCCTGTGCTGTAACATCTGTGAAACATAGCTGTGCTGTTAGACCTGTCTTTTTAGACCTGAGCTGTGCTGTGGGAAAAAAAGGATTCTAACCTAAGTTCTGTCTAAAACTGATCATCTGAAGGGCTGACTCTTTTATTCTTCAGTGTATATATCACCATCAAATTTGACCTAATACCATTAACTGAGGCCTCTAGCTGTTGCTGCCAGTTCAGAGTTACCACTGATAAATAGATCTGTCTTAGGATAATATGATTGGCATTATCAAGTTCTGTATATATATATATATATATATATATAGGCTACACTGTGATTTTTACTTCAAGCTTACATTGGTAAGTGTTCATTAGTGTATTCTGAGTATCATTCTGCTGTATTAAAACAAAGAATGTTGATCAATATTGAATTGACCATTTATTTTTACTGACTGTCATATACTCTAAGCTAACATCTAACCAAGTAAGTGGTTTTCAAGAATACTGTAAGACTGTGTAATCTGAATAATCATACTGTAAGTAATATAATGTTGTACACAGCAGCTTTTTTGCATTTACATGCAATGGTAATTCCCTGGAATTGCATTTTCTAGTTTAATAACACTAAAACCACTGAACCGTTTGACGTCATTCAAACACTCCTACAAAGGTCTTGTAACAGACAATTGTACAATGTATTTTTTACATTTGTGAACTTTATACTTTTTGAGATATTTACGATAAAAGAGCAATAAATTCCCATTGAGTTAACATTGACCGCCTTGGCGGCAACTTTTAGCATTATGACGTGACCTGCACCTGAACGCAATCAACAGCTGGTCCGCTGCAATCAATCTTTCTACCACTGGAGCTGTGAATCTTCTGAACGTTTTGGCCTGCTGTGATACTTTACTTGCTCATAAAACTTTCCTCCATTTCTCTAACTACAGACAAGGTAATGTGGTCCTATTTTTGGTTTGACTCATTTATGTCGTCAAACATTATGTTATGTAGCATATTCTATAGGCCCACGGTTGTCAAACTGGGGTACGCGTACCCCCAGGGGTACGTGGACTGATTTCAGGGGGTACGCGAAAAAAGATCTATCGTAACTCCCCCTATTTCCACCGGTCCCGTATTTCCGCCGTCTTGCGTGTATGTGTCACTTAATATCCATTTCTATACAAACCAAGACAGCGGACTCCTATAGAAACGCAACTACCCACACCATAGGTGTATCTAAATTAGCTATGTACCAAAAATGACATTTTACCGTGACTCGAAGAGCTGTAAACAGTGTTGTAAGGCTGCGTGTACACAACCGCTTGGAGCTCCAGTGGAATTTTAATTTCACGACGAGAATTCTCGGTCTAACCGTCCATGTGCCGTTGAAACGGTGTAAATAGGCGACCCATCAGGCCAGCACTATAACTCCGAGCGTGGTAAACAAAATCGGATATTTCAGGCAGTAAATGCTCCCGTTAAGAACCAAACCAGATTTTGTTCAAATCTACACACATATGGCTACTGAAAAATGTAAGGTTCATTTAGTAAATGTTATTTTGAAGTGTTAAAAAACATCGTTGTTTCAGAATTTCTGAACAAAAGTGGTGATAATTGGGGGTGTTACGTCTATGCCTTTTCAAACGTTTTCTCTATCCCACGTAACTTAACTTCCGCATTTGCACTGCACATTAAAAACATTTCTCCGCATTAACAAAATATTCGAGAGTGGAGACAGACAGGGTAAAACAGCGTTTCTCAAACTGTGGAGACATGCCAGGGGGTGCGCGAACTGACGTGAAAAACAGGAGGGTTTTTTTTATTTATTTTTTTATCTGTAGCCTAGGCCCAGGTAGCACCCGATGCGCAATGGACGCACTGTGTTATTCATAAGGAAGCGCTCGTGTCAAGGCAGCTTAGTGAATGAGATTTTGAACGAGGTTGTGAGAGTGGTGAATTTCATCAAGACCGGGCCCTTAAAAGCGTGTCTATTCTCCGCACTTTGAGAGGAGATGGGAGCTGACGAAAAGGCTACTGTTTCACAGCGAGGCAAGGTGGCTTTCCCGAGGTAAAGTGCTGTCGCGTCTTTGAGCTCCGAGTCGCCTCTTCTTGGAGGAAGAGCGCATGTTTGAATCTGCAAGCACGTTTACTAATGAACATTTCTTGACTAAGCTGGCCGATCTTAGCGATATATTTGGTAAGCTCAATGAGTTAAATCTCCAGTTACAAGACAAAGACAAGCACCTAGCAGATAAGATCACTGCATTCAACAAGACGATTGTGTGTGAGATTAGGTGCAGATCTATTTAAAATCATTATATTCAGCACACGTAGGCCTATCATATGTTGACTATTGGTGAGATTTGTATCATATGTTTAGGATCCTATTCACTATTCTCGACAAAAGTGATACAAATAAATATTAATAAAACAATAAAAAAAAAACTTGTTAACAATTGGTGGTGTTGGGGGTACTCCGGTAGTTCTAACGTTAGGGGAATAGTTAACGTTAGCACTTATCCTATCCGTTGATATTTATTATGTAAGGAAAGTTATGAAACCCACCTAATCCACGTTAATAAGTCGTCACTTTAAATTGACCGGTTAAGCTGTAGGTTTCGATAACGTTAGCTAACGACATTCAAACCTAACGTCGCTCCCAGCTAAGCACTGACGTTAACGTTACATTTGCTCACTAACCAGGTGCATTTTAACTAACGTTATACGATCTGGCTCTTGATAACCTGTGGAAAGGGACCTGATGAAAACCTTACTGTTTGGAAACGGACCATATGACCAAAGTATTGTTAAAACACATTACAGAAGTTGAGGTATAACGTTTGTGCTGTCAACATAGCTGCAGAGTATGTTTACTTGGCCTAGGCTACTCATTTCTGCATTATTCTGGCCTATAAATGAAAGCTTCCCAGTTGTTGTAGGCTACATCCTAAAGTAGGCCTACATTGTAATTTGTAGAAAAAATGTGGACAGACCAAGCTGTAAGATATAGTGTAGGCCTAGTTGTTTATCAAGATGCTTAATATCAGAATGGTCCATCCTTAAGACTCAGTTTATCAACAGCAACAACACACCCTTTGCCTACAAAGTGTTCTAAGCTGTTTACTTTAAACTGTTTGGCTATCAACTATCCTTAAACAGAAATTAATAAAACACAAAATGTTGCTTTGTTTGCAGTGAAATACTATAGGCTAGTATATTTAACTACCATTACAGATTTATGGCGCAACAACCTCACTTAAATATCTAAGTTGTATTGAACAATTGTACACATTCCATGTTTTTGGTATAACTCTAACTTGTTTGCTTTTGTCTTTTAGGGACCAGACCAGACCAGTGTGGTGATGACCGTCAGTGTTGCGCGGGTTTGGTCACAAGCGGCCCGCGGTCGCCCGATATTTTAATCAACCCGACAGCAACTCGGACCGCGAATATTAATTAGGACAAAATTATACCCGACCCGCGATCCGACCCGCTTATTTACAAAATGTGTGCTTTTGGTTATAGCCTGCATGCAGTGTTACAGTAGGCCATTTCTGTAAAACAAACGAATTTATTTGCGAAACGTTATGCAGTAGAACTACACGCGGTAGGCATGCAGGACATAATAAAGCGCAGGAGAGAGAATGAGAATAAGAGCGCAAGCACGCACGCAACCACCAAGGATTAGAACAGGATAAGATTTGAAGGCCATGGACATACATCTTTCTTTCGAAAACAGAAATGGTGAGGCAAGGTAGGCAAGATACATTGCTGGTCAAAACGTTAGCGCAAGAACTGGTTTATAATGCTGAATGAAGCACAAAGCTTTACTACGTCCACTGTTTAAAGTCACAAACACAACGAACTAAGGTAACTTTTATGCATGCGCGAACCTATACATACCGGTAGATATGGCTGTGTAGTCTGTGCCATAACATTTATTCCTGCAGGCTGCCCGTTTTGGCTGTCATAGTTTTAAATGGCTTCACAAGAAGTAGGCCTAGACCATAACTTGTACTACTGTCATCTTCTTTAACAACTTTTCCCAATATTTCCCATATATCGCTTTTCCTGAAGGGGTGTCTTTATTATTTTAACTCGCGTCTTGCTTGTTGCTACTGTTGACTTTACTGTATTGATCCTTTACTGTATTGATGCTAGCCTTCTCGTGATATTTTAAGTAGGCTTATTTGTAGAAAATATATATTAAATTGCTTTTAACTGACCCGCCCGCAAATGACCCGAATATCATTAAAATATTTTGTTTATGACTCATAACCGCGGGTGACCGCGGTCATCCGCGGGCGACCGCTTAATTTCGGGCAGACCGCGCAACACTGATGACCGTGTATTACATTACGTGTGTGCCTGTCTGTGTGCACATCCTGCCAACCATACATCGCTGACATTAACACTAACATTAATTCCTAAAAACATATCTCAACATATCTGCACATACCTTTGAATTATAGACGTAGATCTGAGATCTACACTGAGACATTCTGAGTATTATATTGTTGCAGGAGGACTATGCCGACAACTATATGAAGCATGCATACATTTGAATCATACCTGTGCTGTGACATCTGTGAAACTTAGCTGTGCTGTTAGACCTCTGTTTTTAGACCTGAGCTGTGCTGTGTGAAAATTAAGATTCTAACCTGAAAGTTCTGTCTAAAAATGATCATCTGAAGGGCTGAATCTTGTTCTTCAGTCTATATCACCATCAAAAGTGACCTATTTATTACAATTAACTGAGACCTCTAGCTCTTGCTGCCATTTCAGAATTACCACTGATAAATAGATCTGTCTATTGGTTGTTAAGTGTTCATTAGTGTATTCTGAGTATCATTCTGCTGTATTAAATCAATGTTGATCAATATTGAATTAACAATTTATTTTTACTGACTGTCATATACTCTAAGCTAACATCTAATCAAGTAAGTGTTTTTCAAGAATACTGGACACGTCTATGTAATCTGAATAATCATACTGTAAGTAAATTTAATGTTATACTCAGCAGCTTTTTTGCATTTACATGCAATGGTAATTCCCTGGAATTGCATGTTATATGTTTGCAGCGGTAATTACATGAATATATCTTACCGCTAGAACTTTGGGAAATCCCATTCAAGTCAATGGAGCGTTCTACTAGCATTGTTAAGAGCCGTATAATAAAACATTATAATAAATTCTGCATGCGATACATGTAGCTGCAAGGTGCGTCACAGCAAAATAACGTTTGTCCACGTTGACTGATCTAAAGTGGCAAAATACCAACACCGCATCGTCCTCCAAACCATACCTTAACGGCAAGTAAATAATCAGTATCGGGGGGAAAATCTATCGTACAAAAGTTAAATCACGAGCCTAATGATATAGCCTAAACAAACTGGCTAGCAAACTCCTTTGAAATGAATGAAAATCCAGCTAGGTGGTGAGCTGCTGTGCTAGTACAGAGTAACGGGTTTATCGTCAAAACACTGACACGCTGATGTTTAACGAAAATACATCAGTCTTAAGTCGACCTGTTCCAGATCCAGATCTTTGTGTTAAGTGACGACTTACCGGGCAATTTCAGAGCACGGGATAACGCTGCTGCCATTGCAAATATACGACGAAGAAACAGCAATTTCAAGCAGCGACTGATTCCAGCGACCGATGTGAGGTTCGCTGACGCTGAAGAGTCGCAGCGCTCAGCATGCTGGGACTGGTCCTCGCTTCAGTTCCACCCCTTCTTTTACTGTCTATGGTTCCACCAGGGAATTTCAAATAAACTGGCTCTGGTTGATGTGGCCCCTCAGTGTTTCATCTCATCCTGCCATTCTAAATCATATTGAATCGAATCCCCAATTTCGGTATTTGATAGGCCTATGGGAATATTCCGGCCCACAAATATGCAGGTAAAATTAAACTTTCAAGTTTGGACTTTGAGCTGAATATTTCAGACCAGCTAAAAGGTGCCATATGCAGGCTTACATATTAACTAGCTACATCTGGCCATGTTTTTTTTTTTATGCAAAAAAGCAATGGTCCGCACGCAGCCTTTTATGAATAAACAACACCCCCTCAGCCTTACACCAGCCTATAATAGTATGGTTCCGTACATTGTAGCCTAGTGTTTATCCATTTTGATTGACATTAATAGATTATAAATTAATGAACTTTTAATATCATAGTATTTATTAGCCTATTTCCAAACATTTCTAAATATACAGGAAGTTGGTAAAACAGTTAAGAATATCACATTGTTTGACGGTGACAGCTATGTAGGCTGTGTTCCTTCAAATGCTTTACTAATAAAACTAGATGTATCTGATTGTGGTAGGCCTACACATTTCCCATGTTCCCCCTATGCAGCCGTGGCCTACTGGTTAGCGCTTCGGACTTGTAACCGGAGGGTTGCCGGTTCGAACCCTGACTGAAGTGCCCTTGAGTAAGGCACCTAACCCCCCGATGCTCCCAGAGCGCCGCTCTTGTTGCCGGGATTAGTGTGTGCTTCACCTCACTGTGTGCTGAGTGTGTTTCACGGATTGGGATAAATGACCAAATTTCCCTCACGGGATCAAAAGAGTATATATACTTATACTTAATTATGTAGCCCATATTTGCAAAGTATAGCCGACACGACACAAAGTCTATTATGGATCTACTGGGGTCATTAATTGGCGACGAAAGAACATGCACTATACCATGACAAATGTTTTTCTATGTAACATTTTGAAGTTGACTGGTGGATTCAAATAAAGATTTCAAATGTGTGTGTGTGTGCGACACCAGGCTACATGTGGAGGCAGGCTCGGACTGGTAATCTGTACAACCGGGCAAATGCCCGGTGGGCCGGTCCACATGTGGGCCGTGACCTCCGGGATTTCTTTTTTTTTTTAAAGTTATTTAGCCTATTTGCGGCCCGTCATGTAGGCCTAGGCTATAAATGCAGTTGCATCCATTTGGCTTGGGGGGTGACAGGTCAATAATTTCGGCCTCTTCATGACAGGTTCAGTGTGTGTTACGATCGCGCCCCCCTGCCCCATCCCTCAAGTGGATTTGTCCAAGCAGCCGCTAGGTTTGTGGGGAAATATACAAGTCCACAACTCCTCGAAATATAGCCTACGAGTGCATGGTAGCCTAGGCTAAGTGCTCTCCGCTGGCTGGTGTTCACATCATCGCAGTTTAACCGTAAACAGCAATCAGAGGTCTAGTTTTATTCCATAATTTTTAATTATTTTATTCCAATAATTGTATTCCATAAATATATTGTTTTTATAGTTGCACGCGCCACCAAGAGCTTCCATTTACTGCACCATGCGGCTGCGGTTCTGTCAACATAAAAAAAAAAAACTACGGGTAGCACAGGTTAAAGAAAACCCATTCATTTTTGGAGCTGATCCTACTCAAAAGGAACTTCAAAGTATTTCCCATATAGTATAACCTTTTTAGCTCACAACGACAGTGAAAGTGAAACTTGGAAAGTGGAAGTCTCTCCACCGAGTGTTACATTAGATGCACAACCAATCGCGAGTTGATGCAGGTAAAAAGTATCAACTGGTAGGTTAGTAACAAAGGTAGCCTAATTTTGCAAAATGTGATGACGGCACACAAACTTGGGCAAAAACGTTTAAGTATAGGCCTACACTTGTGATAGCCTACAGTTAATGTGAATCGCGGACTATAACCAAAGTAGGCTAAAGGAGATTTGCACCAAATGTGGTTTTGTTTCTACAACATGTTGGCACAAAACGTAATTTCTGTCAACTATCTATGACGATGTCCATGTTCAGTAGGCTAGCCTATATTTTTCATTTAGTCAAGCAGTGACATGTGGTTTAATGCATGGGGTAACATGACGTGAGACAGACAGAAGATGAGCCTGTCTTTAGTAGCCCTGAATCCTGTCCCTCTCAAATCACTTTAAAATGGTGTGATTAGCAACCAGAATTTTTTTTTTAAATCCCAGAGAGACACCCCCGGGTTATTGTGATTAGGCTATAGGTCCAAAATCTAAATGTTTGGGTTCAGTTTATGAAGTGTTGCTACAGCATAGCCTAAGTGTGTTTGTTATTTATGGGGGGAATCAGGGGGGTATTCAGGCCGAATTTTGTTCCCAGTCCGACCCTGTGTGGAGGACTCCCTGACAGAAGTTGGCGTTGGGCATCACTGTAAAAAAAACGTAAAAAAACTGCAAAATGTATGGCAGCAAAAGTTGCCAACCAGTTACCGTAAAATTACGGTAAAATACCATACAATGAATTGCCGTAAAATTATGGCTTTCCCCTTTATATATATATATATATAGTCGACAATGAAATTGAGCAGCAGCCAATCAAATTGCGGTTATACTAATGAGCAAAGGCGGCTCTCATAGTAAATCAAGATGGCGTCCGGAGTTCATTAGATGGTCCGAGACGGCCGTATTTGCAGATAAAAGTAATTTGTTTGGCTTTTTATGCTTGGATTTTGTGACCACTAGTGATAAATATTCCCTCTCAATTTCTTTAGTTGGACTGTCACTTGATCTGTTGTAATGGTGAGGGGTGTAAGGGGAGGGGGAGGGGTGCATCTGGGATCTGTGTGTCTGATGGCTGTTGACTGAGGTCGTTGTCACCTCATTGTTCATGATCGCCATGTGGGGGAGGGGTGCAAAATCCAGTGATGGTGGGGGTACGATAGCCTGTGATGATGGAGGTGAGTGTTGCACTGGTATTGAGGGGGTGTGGGGGTGGGAGCTGGGGGATGGTGGACAGACCACCGCCATTGGAGCTGGAGCAGGGCAGTCAAACCTGTTGTAGAAGTGGTTCAACTGGTTCGCCCTGTCCAGGTCCCCCTCCACAGAACTGCTGTTCTTCTTCAGGCCAGTGATAACCTTCATGCAGTCCCATGTCTCTATCAAGTTGTTTTCCTGCAACTTCTGTTCCACCTTCCTTCTGTAGTCCTCCTTAGCTTCCTTCAGCTTGAATTTGAGTTCCCCTTGCACGCGCCTCAGTTCTGCCATGTCCCTCTCTCTGAACACCATCTTTTTCCGGTTAAGAAGGGTCTTGACATTGCTGGTTATCCAAGGCTTGTTGTTGGGAAAGCAGAGTACAGTTCTGGTGGGAACAACAATGTCCATGCAGAAGTTCAGGTAGTCAGTTGTGCACTGTGTGACCTCCTCCAAGTCCTCTCCATTCTGTAACACACTCCAGTCAGTGCACTCAAAGCAGTCTCTCAGAGCCTCATCCGCTTCAGGTGTCCACTTCCTGAAGGTGTGTGTGGCAACTGGTAGTCTCTGTACTTTGGGCTTGTACATTGGCTGGAGATGAATGAGGTTGTGGTCTGACTTTCCCAGTGGGGGGAGGGGGTTTGCACTGTATGCATCCCTCACGTTTGCATACATGAGGTCTATTGTCCTGTTTTTCCTTGTAGGGCAGTCAACATACTGGTAGAAATTTGTGAGTGTGGAATCCAGTGTTATGTGATTGAAGTTGCCAGAGATCACAAAAAAGGCGTCAGTGTGTTGGGTTTGAAGCCTTGCGATTGTGGAGTGGATGACATCACACGCTGTATCCGGGAGAGCTCGAGGTGGAACGTAAACACAGACAGCAATTGCGTGCGAGAACTCCCTCGGCATGTAGTACGGACGGAGACTAACCGCTAATAACTCCACATCCTTACAGCATACAGTCTCCTTCACTGTAACATGTCCGGGATTGCACCATCTATTGTTAATGTGCATGATCGATGATGAAGCAATACTGCCAGTGCCACAGTTGTGTGAGAGAGACTATTTTTGCACAACTTCACTCCCCTATTCACCTTCCATGTTAATTTGTATCCCACCCTTCCACTTTTTAATTTTCTCCCTTTCTGTACTCAAAATACTGTTAATTGTTTACAAATGTTTATCATTATAAAATTGTTTCCTGCCATCCCAATCTCACTATTTATTGATGTTGTACAATTTTAAAGTGCAGTGAAAAGTGTTTCTCAATACAGGGTAGATCATGTATGGTCACCCTTTCTTAAATGAGTTGTTGTTCTCATGCCCCCAGAGTGTAGCACTCTAGCTGCCTGGCTACTCTTGCTGTTGGCTGCAGCAACTCAAGCTAGGTAGCACTAATTTATTTGTACCGACAGTGCTCATCATGACCTTGAGAAACAGAGATCTATGTGAAGAATTCCCAGAATTTTCCTTTTAGAGGAATCTTTGAATGCTATGTCTTTGTTTACCTAAATGATATACTCATCTATCTATTAATTCCAGGATCATCTGTCCGTCTGTCTATTCGCAAATCTCTCGAACCAGAGCCATATAAAGGTAGAGTTGCGACAACTCCATTGATGCTAATGTTCCATTTTATTCCAACAATGGCAGCTAATGGATGCCTCAAATAGTTCCCGGAAGTTAACAATTAATAGCAGCAGTGCAGTTACAGCAGTATAGACTGTTTGTAGCCAACATTTCAGACTCAGATTTACATTCCTTTGCCTCATCCGAATAATAATAATAACAGTAATAGTAGTAAAGTAATAGTAGGCTATCAATAGCCTAATTATAATAATAAACGATGTATCGACTATGACTTTTCTGCTGCTCAGTCTTTATCAGTTCCTCATCAAATAGGCCTAAATTAAAAGAGGCTAAAAGCCCAATAAATGTGCCACACGTAATAGCCGAATATAAGATACTATCCCATTTCAATTAGGCAGCACTACACCACCACAAACAAGCTGTCATTAAGTTTTTGCGTTTAGTAGGCCTACAACTTGACGTGACGTTTGTTGGGCATTTAGCTTCACCATCACGTCAAGTTGTAACGTATGCTCATGCTCATTTAGGCTATGGATTTAAGTGGCTTAAAGGCAGCAAAAGTGGGATATAGGCTAGTGCAACTGCTTCCCCAAAACAATTCCTCCATAACTGTGTATTTAATCGTTTGATATGTGGATAACTTTCAGTGGACTAAACAAAAGGTAAAGATTTTGTTATCACAAGCTAGCTGGTTCGTTATATGGCGAAGCATATATCCAACTTTGTTTGCAGCAGTGAAGCTGAGTTTGTTGTTAACATTGTTGGTGACTGTCAGGGAATTTAACCCCAACATACAAGAACCACAACATGTAGTATGGCTTTTCCCAACTCTGGTACCAAGAGGAGAGCCTGCTAATGTAAGGAAGAATTCCTCACACCATCAGTCTCTGCAGCCCAAAAGCTGTGTCTTTTATTGTACAGATGCACACAGAAAATAGGAAGCAAGACATAGCGACTTCATTGTGACATAGGCCTACACCTCACCCACCCACCCACACACACAGACAGGGTGCAGTCACTTAACTTGTACTCTCTGTTCTTAGAACTCAGCACAACAACATTTAACTTGAACTCTCTGTTCTTAGAACTCAGCACAACAATATTTCTGCTTACACAAATGGTTATACAATGATAATAATAATTTCCTTACAGTAACGTAAACATTTCTTCAGTTAGGAGCAGTAGCCTACTGTTTTTTTTTATGTTGCATTCATTTTCATTGGCAAAAGCTAGCCTAATATGCATGAGAACCTACATAGATTTGAGGGAGCTGCAGCTTAGCATCAGCACGGTCATATTAACACAGCAGGCACTAGCCCAGTGAAGGATCGTGTAAACCCCATCCCCAGAAACCAGTTTCAAACCAAGCTTGCGCTGATATGATGCATGATCACTGATCAAATTGCTATTTTCTGACAGGATGAGCACAACCATGCAAGTTCTCTGAATCTCAATTCTTTAGCATAACGCACCTATTGCTGAGACCCGCCCTTTAGTTGGAATGTGGTCATTGCAGCCTCAGTAGACACGAGAGGAGCAGAAAGACACCAACATAACATGAGGGATAGATGTATTTGTTAAGGAGGGGGGGCATTTACGTTCAGTTGTGAAGACCAATACCCTATTTTGAATGACAAAACAGCTTTGGCGTGTGTAACAGCTTAGAATGGCTTACAATGCATCCAGCAACATATTTGGGGACATGAGCACTGTTGCTGAGATAGTTTAGATTGTCAATGTCTAATGTTGTGATAGACCTTTGTATGAATGTGTGTTCATATAACCTATTGAACTTGCATTTGCTATTTATGGCCTGTAGGCCTCATTGACCTGAGCTAATGCAAGTCAGAAAGGGGAAGATTCTATTGGGGAAAGGTTCCAGTGGGGGCTGGCATAGAAGCAAAGAGGGGGAGTGAGGGTGTTTTAATGTACAGAAGCACACATACAGTTCATCTAATCAATAAGTATGTGTCTGGATTCAATTTTATACACTAACCATTTTCTCACCCATTAATTTCTAATGGCCGGTCATATTTGAGACCGGGAATACACATGGGTGTTAAATAAAACACTCAAATTGTCATGAATATTATCAAAAATTCTTTTGTGTGTTCAGATGCCCTGTATTGAAACCCGTGTTGCAGGGTTCATTTTCCAACGAATTTGCACAATTTGCTTGTTGGTAATAAACATTTAAACTGTTATCCATTGTATTTGATGTTGTTGGGTATCACAAAACGGAATATAATAAGAAAAAGCAGGTACTATTTCACAGCGTTTGAAGTGATTCTCCTTTCCCCCATAATGCATTGCATTACGTCACCTTGGGAAGGCTACAGACCAAAGCCCACCTTGAGACCCTTGAGAGTAAAGAGAGACGAGTAAGGGATTGTTCAGCAGTAGATAGCGCAGATTATAGATAAATAGATAGTCTATAGATAGCCTAGATATGTAGACAGGTAGATAGATAGCTAGCCTAGATATATCATGTCTTATGCTGGTCACGGGGGGCTCCTCGACCAGCGGCCAAAATGCACTCGCTTCCCTAGTTACTGCAGCTCTCCACCACAGTTTCCATCGGGACGGCACAGCCCACACAAGCACCTGCAAAACTGCGACTTGCCCATATTATCTCCCTCTTTGGTAAGCCGTACCCTGACGAATCAATCACGAGCAGTAGTTCTCGAAAATATTCATGCTGAAGACACGACCAGCCTAATCGGCGGCGGCTAGAAGCTAAATTTGCAACAACAGGGGTGGCTCACAGGTGGGACTGGAAAGTTAGCCCATAGCTAGCTATCATGATGCTTTATATTCTGATCTTCTGACTAAGTTTGCCCGGTAGCCTTATCTGAACTAACGACATGATCACTATCACTAGATATAAAGAAAATGTTGACTTTCACTCGGTGCTGTTCACTGACAGTAACAAAAAATGTGTCGTAACGTGTCGTAACGTTACGCACACTGAAGAAGGCACACGCCGAAACGCGTATGTGCAAATAAAAGAGTATGTATGCATAGTGCGGCCTCTCTCCTATTTTTCTCGTAACGTTATAAGCAATGCATTGAACTGAATAGGTGCATTATGTAGCCTCATAATGAGGCCTCTCAAATTCAGAAAATTGCATTAAACAAAAATCGGAAGACATTGTTATCTTTGTTAGACCATAGGGTCGTTGTCATATAAATGCTGTAACGAAATTCGAAGTCTATACAAACTTTATGTTGAAAGTGTAACCGCGACCGTTTCACCGCCGTCATGCTATCCGGCAAAAGATTCTTTGGACGCCGCTATTTATGGATTTCCGGCTCCCATTGACTTACATTGAACACATGTAAACAAAACGTCAATTATGTGCTCAAACTAACGCCGCTGACTTATGAAAACCACCATTCCAATTTGATACGAAACTACATAATTGTACAACATTTATACAACAAAAATCACAGAATTTGGATCAAGTAATGTGGAGAAATCTTATGCAAAGTGTCAACCCCTAACAATGTGCCCATTGCCCAAATTTATGGTCGACTAATGTCGAATGTCAGAGTAATGACATTGAAAAAGGTACCTTAATGATACACTTTAATTTATAAAGGTATGAAGTATAAAAAGAAAAACACAATTTATCAGATGGATTACCCAAATAATTTGTAACAAAGTACAACATTTATTCGAGGGCACATCTATTCCCAGAACTATAATGGGTGTTAAATATTCCACAACCACTAGATGGCAGCATGACACAGCACATAAAGTACACCTACGTGTTAGTGTTAATTTTGTCACCTATTTTTAATTTAGTCTTAGTCTTAGTCTTGTGACGAAATGTCCTTTTTAGTCTTTGTTATATTTAGTCATTCAAATATAATTTTTGTTAGTCAAGTTTTAGTCGACTAAAAGTCTCGTCATTTTAGTCTAGTTTTAGTCAAAAGAAAACTAAAAGTATCTTAGTCTTAGTCAGTTTTAGTCAACACATTTTAGTCTTTTTTTTATAACAAATTATTTCTGATTACCATTTGAGTCAAATAGTGTTTCACACATCTCAATTTTCCAACAATATCGTGTGTCCACAGGGCTACTCGTCTGTTATAATTACTCATTCTGATTTTTTGTCAGTCAGTATGTTTACATGCACAGGTAAGTCGAGCTACAGTTATAGCTCGGCTGGGACTTGACCATAGACAGTAAAAGATTTGACTGGACCACTGTCATATTCGTAGACCAGTGTTTCTCAAAGTGTGGTCCGGGAATCACTGGAATCACTTGCAAGCTTTCCCAAGTGGTCCGCGAGCAGACGTGGTAAAATATAATATAGATGAGTTGTTTGCAATATTCAACCAACTTGTATGTAAAAACAGTTCTGCAACACTGTCTATGTAAGATATGCCAGTTTAAATCATACAGTATGAATCCACACAATAAGCAAAGTGCAAAGACAATAAGCAAGGTGGTTCAGTGAGTAGGCCTATAGTGTAGACTAATTATAGGCTACTGTTGAAGTAGGTCTAATCTTTTTTTTTTTTTCTTTAGCTAGGGTTAGTTAAGTGGTCCTGAAACTGAAAAAATTTGAGAAACACTGTCGTAGACCAAAGTATTAATGTTTTACTCCGCCTTATGGTATAAAATTCTCGCCAAAAGTTTTCTGTACCTGTACCAAAGTTTTGTGCTTGTAAGAATATTTTGTGCTCGTAAAAAATATTTGTGTACATGTAAAAATAATTTGTATCTGTAAAAATATTTTGTGCATGCAAAAATGGTTTGTACATCTTCAAATCCGTTTTGTCACTGTGTAGAAAAAATGTTTGTGAATTTGCGAACGATTTTTGCACGCACGGATTTTCCATTTGCAAGTGCGCATCTGTTTTCTACAGACATGAAACAGATCTACGGGTACGAAACGAATTTACAAGTACAAAACTTTTTTACAAATTTTCCCAAAACAGCCAATCACAGCACTGCTTACTGAACGGCCAGTCAGCCGATCAGCTCACTTCTTTAATTCTGAAACGCTGGACATCTCTGGGTACATCCATGTAAACACTACAGTCAGAAGAGGTGAAACAAGTATTGGCTGGGCTAAGCTAACGTCAAAGATACTGCTTTTATCAACTGTCTCTGCTAGCGTTACGTGAAAGCACCGCACATATAACATGGGAAATACAAAGGGAGGGAGGGAAGGGAGTCAGCCTAAAGCCACCCTGAACTTATTTGGTAGCAGTAACTGTTATGTTCTAGCTAGCTTAGGTAACAAGCTAACTTAGCTAACAAGCAAACAGCTCAACTTAACTCTATTCCTTCCCTACTATGAATCTAATATCATTAACTAGAACTAATAAACAGTATAGTTTAAAACGCAAGCACTGGATAGGTAATTAGTAGGTAACAATAGGTAATGGCAGCTAACTGGGCTAGTATTGGCTGGGCTAAGCTAACGTCAAAGATACTATCAACCGTCTCTGCTAACATTACGTGAAAGCACCGCACATTAACGTGGGAAATACAAAAGGGAGGAATGACTAGTCGGAAAACACTAACACAATAACTATACAGAACAATTATATCATTAATAATAATACTAATGATCCGAATTTTATTAGTTCTAGTCAATGATATTAGATTCATAGTAGGGAAGGAATAGAGTTAAGTTGAGCTGTTTGCTTGTTAGCTAAGATAGCTCTTCTTTTTTAAGTGTTTCACCTCTTCTGAACTGTGGTGTTTACATGGATGTACCAAGAGCTGCAGCGTTCAGCGTTTCAGAATTAAAGAAGCGAGCTGATCGGCTGACTGGCCGTTCAGTAAGCAGTGCTGTGATTGGCTGTTTTGGGAAAATTTGTAAAAAAGTTTTGTACTTGTACATTCGTTTCGTACCCGTAGATCTGTTTCATGTCTGTAGAAAACAGATGCGCACTTGCAAATGGAAAATCCGTGCGTGCAAATATCGTTAGCAAATTCACAAAAAAAAATTCTACACAGTGAGAAAACGGATTTGAAGATGTACAAACCATTTTTACGTGCACAAAATATTTTTACAGATACAAATTATTTTTACATGTACACAAATAATTTTTACGAGCACAAAATATTCTTACAAGCACAAAACTTTGGTACAGGTACAGAAAACTTTTGGCGAGAATTTTATACCATACCGCCTCGCTAGATGGCGATATGCGCTCAAACACAACACATTCCCCAAACAGACTCTCCATCTTATCCATAGCTAACTTGCTAGCGAACTTTCCATATTAGCTTACTTGCTAGCAAACTTTGCATTATCAGTCTAACTAGTTAAATAGTTGACATTACATGATGAACATTTTCGTATGGACATTCTGGGGGATGTTAATTTGTATGAGAGAAGCTTCAACTTCTGGGTATGTAGCATTGTGGCATAAAGCTTAGCTAACTCTGGCAAAAATCTCCAGTGTTCTTGTTCCATGTAGTTTCGTGTTGCAGCCACAGGGTTGCAGCAACAGCACGTAGACTAGCCTACAGGAAAGCTGTTGCGTATGAACTCATTCGGAATATTTTGAAAACATAACAGCTAGATATTCTGTCTTCTCATTTTGTAGACGAAAATGAAGAGAGATTTTATCTTAGTTTTTATTTCATGCAAAACATTTTAGTCTCGTCTTTTTTCGTCAACAATAATGCATCTTAAGATAGTCTTAGTTAGTGTTTCAGGACATTACTGCCGTCTCGTCATCGTCTCGTCTTAGTCATGAAAAAAAAGGTTGTTGACGAACATATTTCCTCTCGTCTCGTCTGACGAAATTAACACTAATCTATAGAGCAATAACTGCAGATCAGTGGTACAGATAGGTGGACAAGTGGTAAGGTGAATTGGAGAAAACAACTCTGCAAAGATGAATGAAGCTCCAGGGAAATGTTGATAAATTGCCAACTCATGATGGGTCAAATTAATTGAGAACGTACTTATAAATATCTGGCATTTCCTGCGTGGAAAATTAAAACTATCATTTATTTGTTTCAGTGTTCAAAACCTTTACATGGATCCCTGCGATGTGCACTTTCAACCTCTAATGTAAGTTGTGTTACTATTACTGCTTTTAAACAAATCTTGCAAAGGAAAATGAATCAATATCAGTCTATAAAAATTGTGTCCTTTTATCCAAATACAAAAACGTGTGTCTTTTCAGTGTGCACTTGTGATTCAATACTCACATTTGATTTTCGTTGTCCTCCCAAGGATGCTATTGGAAAGGACATGAAAATTAGCACTTTGGTCAGCTGTCACCCATGTCTAATCCCACTTGTGACCACACAACAGAGGCCTGCTTTGGTAAAGAAAACGGTACGACTATGTCTCGAGCATTATGCATTTACTAGCCATAGCATGTAGTCAGTTTCAGATCATACGGTACGTTTCAGATCATGCAGGTTTTACAGGCTCAAAATATAATATGGGCTATTGCCATTCGCTGTTAAATTACATTTTCTGAAAAAGTTAGTTATACTACCGGTGTCTATGCATATCACAAATTGTTTGACAACTGGCTTTTTTGTGCCTTTCTGACCAACACATGGAGTGGAGGCCAGACGTGTCACTGGATTCTAGAGACCATATCAGCTCAGGTACTGCTACTGCATACGTAACGTTACATTGTAAACATTGAATACTAGGCCAGCCAACCATGCCTTGGAAAATGCACTCTGTTTCACACACACATGGTTAAAACAACATGCCTGCATAACGATGTAGCCTTTTGGTGCGGGACATGTTTTCAAAAGCATTGGACAATTAACATACCTGCCAATCTCTCGTCCAGTAATCCAGTGTGCTTTTTGATCCAAGGAAAACAGGTAACCCAGATGTGCATTTGAAAAGAACACGTAGATTTAGTCATGTCTTCTCTCGTTCGTAGGAGCTGCATTGAAAGACCCATCATCCAAAGGCAGAAGAAGGACTCCCGGATTCTCTCGGATTGAAACCAAGTGTCGCCTGAATAAATTGTGCGTCATTCTCGTCTTCAATTCCAGCGTATACTTAATAAAACATTTCATGTTTTACATGCCGTCTGCTCATTGACCATTATAAATCTAGTGTTGTGAACATAGCCTGTCTTATAAGGTGGCAAGAATAAGTCGCCAATATTACATCTGGAAGTTAAGTATTATTATTATTATTATTATTATTATTACTACTACTACTAGTAGTAGTAGCCTAGTAGTGCCCAATATTTGGTTCGCTAAAGGTTCGCTGAAGGAACTGCAAACCTGCACTGACGGTTCGCGGAACTTTTAGGGAACGTTCGGCGAACGTTCAGAAAACTTTCCTGCGCTACCGTCAGCGAACCTTCGGAGAGAACCTTCCGCAAACCTGCAGCGAACCTTCCCGGAACCTTTAGCGAACCAAAAATTGTTATGTGGGAATGCCGTTACTTGGCTAGCGCGCTAACGCCTACCAAAACACGAACTCTGAAAGTGACTAGAGAAAGTTGGGACTGAAACGTACCCTACTTTGCTTTGGGAACTTCGGCTGATGCATATATTGTTATGTTTACACTTTCATGCTAAACACTTGTCAGGATTTAACCTAATAATATGTTACCGAATTAAATCAGCCGGAGACCGTTTCGAAGCATGTCGTTTTACTTCACAACTCATAACTGAACATTCCACATCCGGTGTGTCCCATCAATAATATCCCGGAGTGCATCAATTAATACAGTGTCAACATTCTTGTGAACCCAGTATATGACATCCCCCTTTTACTTGGATCAGAACTCAAGGTAACCGGAAACTTAAACCAGTAGTCTAACTCTCACATTGCAAACCATGTAAGCAAACAAACCTCATCAGAAAATGATATCATTAATCATCGTATATTCTCTCAGATGTTTTCATTAGCCATTGCATTTGCATTTCATTTATCATTGTATTTTTTTCTTCTTTTACCGATTACTCACCAAGCGTCCATTTCAACATAACAGTTTAACTAGAACAGTCCATTTATTTTTCCCCACCCCAATAGTCTTGACCTGTAAAGTAATTACTTCGTTACAAAGTCCTTTAGTCTATCGGGAGGTCTCCGCTGCCTCTGAGGTATAGAGGCAGGTGTCGCAGGTGCATCTGGCACCGCTGGCACAGCGGGGCAGTCACGGGAATTCATGGCCAGCTGTTGAGCGGGGTCGGCTGTTGTGCTCGCGTCCTCCCGTTCTCCAGTCTCGTGCTGGTGGTACTTCTTCACCCAGGTGGTGTTACGGCTGTACTGAGCGCCCTCAGGTGATTCGACAGTCACTTGGTTGCCGTGTTTGTGGATCACCGTGTGTGGTGTTTTGTTGAAGTTTGTGCTGAACTTGTCCACCTTTTCTTGTTTTAACAGCACCTGGTCTCCTACCGCCACCTCGGAGTATTCTGCGTTCCTCCGGTCATCGGCGTAGAGTTTGTACTGTTCTTATTGTTCTGCATCTCGGTCTCGCAATTCAAAGTCCATGAATGTTGGAGTAAGCTCAGGCAGTTTCCCCCTCATCTTTCTGTTGAACAGCAGCTCGGCAGGGCTTTTGCCTGTGGTGCTGTGCGCAATTCCCCAATACACAGTGACATAACGCCTGAGATCCTTCTGCCAGTCCAGCCCGGCAGATTGCGCAATCCGGATTCTTTTCATGAGCGAGCTGTTTTGACGCTCAACCTCGCCGTTTGCTTGGGCCCATTTCGGTGTTGTTTTGTGATGCTCAATCCCCTTCTCTGCACAGTAATCACGGAACTCGTCGGATATAAACTGTGGCCCATTGTCCGATTTTAGTGTCAATGGAAGTCCGTGTCTGCTGAACATGTTTTCGAGGCTGTCGATGATTTTGTCAGTTGTCGTGGAGGTGAGTACTTCGTATTCATAATAGCGACTGTAGTAGTCCACTGTGACTAGGATTGAGTGTTTGGACGGTAGTGGCCCCAGTAAATCGACGGCTAGAGCCTGCCATGGCCCATCGGGAAGCGCCGTTGGTCTGAGTGGTTCGGGTGTGTCTGGGCGTGCTGTGATCTGACACCCGTGGCATACTTTGCAGTACTTTTCTGCGGCCTTATCAATCCCTGGCCACCACACTTTGCTCCTGAGGTGCTGCTTCGTGCCCACAATGCCCAAATGTCCCTCGTGCGCTAGCGTAAGCGCTCTTGCGCGTAGTGCCCTGGGCAGCACGATGCGTGTGCCCCTCAGAATTATGTAACCTATCAGGCACAATTCAACTGCGGCAGATGCGTAAGGCATACATTTCTGAAAGTGTCCGGTTTTTAATGCATCTCTCACCTCTGTCAGCTCCGGATGGGTCCTTGAGGCTTCCTCCACCTCTCTCGTTGTCAGTGCCTTGGGGGTGGCGTTCACCGCGACGAACCGCACATATTCCTCTGCTTCGTGTGCATGTTTCCCTCTAAGGGCGGTGTCCCCCATCAGCCTTGACAGGGAGTCAGCGATGTTTTGCTTGCCGGCCACATGCACCACTTTGAAGTTGTATGGCTGTAGCCGCAACACCCATCTCTCCACCCGTGCACAGGGTTTCGAGCGAGGGCTGTAGATCGCCTCGAGTGGTTTGTGGTCGGTCACAAGATCAAACTGTCGCCCATACACATACGGGTGCAGCCGTTCACAAGCCCACACGAGAGCTAAGGCCTCTCTCTCCGTTTGCAAGTACCTTTTCTCACAGTCACTCAGGCTACGGCTGACATAGCAGATCGGCACCATCTCACCTTGTTGACGCTGCACGAGCACAGCGCCGAGTCCGACTGGGGTGCGTCCTTGTCGAAGTAGGCCAGCGTTCCTGCTTTTGCCAGTGCCGCCTTCAGCTCCCTGAATGCTTTTCTCTGCTCTTCGCCGAACACAAACTTTATGTCCTTTCTGATCAGCCGTCGTAGAGGTTCTGCTACCATCGCGAAGCCTGGGATGAATCTGCTGCTGTAACTCACCAGACCCAGGAAGCTTCTCACCTCCGATGCATTTTCCGGTTCTCTGGCCTCAGCTATCGCTCTGACTCTCTCTGCCGTAGGTCCGATGCCCTTGTCAGTCAGCAATACTCCCATGAAGACTAACCGATCCATGCTGAACTCGCATTTGTCAGCATTCAAGGTAAGTCCACACTGTTGTAGCCGTTTCATAAAAGCATGCAGACGCTGGTGGTGTGTCTCTGGGTCGGCTGCATGCACTATGATGTCGTCCGAGATGTTTTCGACGCCCTCAATACCAGCGAGCGCAGAGGCGATTTCATGTTGATACTGCTCGCTGGCCGAAGACACGCCGAAGAGCAGTCGCTTGTATCTGTAGATTCCGTTGTGTGTGGCGAATGTTGTGATCTAACCAGTTCTAACTGGTGGTAGCCCCACTTTAAGTCCAGTTTGCTGAAGATTTTGGACCCGTTCATGCTCTGCAGAACTTCATCCACTGTTGGTATGGGGTACCGCTCCCGCACGATTGCTTGGTTGACCATGCGCATGTCTTAACACAGCCTTATCTCCGATTTCGTTTTTGGCACCACCACTACTGGGTTGACCCATGGGGTCGGTCCGCTAACTTCCTCTATAATGTCCATGTCTAACAGCTCTTTGATTTTTCTCTCCACAGGCCCCCTCAGGTTGAATGGAATGCGCCGTAAGGGCTGCGCTACTGGCAGCGCGTCGGGGTTTACGTTTAGACCTGTTTGGTGTTCAACTTCCCTACGCCCTGGAAGACGTTTGGGTACTGTGATATCATGGACTGTTGCTATGTCTGTGCCGATTCGTAGGACTCCCAATTTCGTGGCGGTTTCCCTGCCCAACAGTGACTCTCCATGTCCCTGTATGACTATGAATTCAGCTTGCTCGCTCGCATTTCCGATTTTCACCTCGCATTTAAATGCCCCCTTCACCGGCAGGGTAGCGGAGTAGGCATACAACTTCTTTTCTGCCCCTGCTACATACGACTGGCATTGGATGTAGGGCTGGGATAAACGATTATTTTTTAAACGATTAATCTCGCGATTATTTTTTCGATGCATCGATTAATCTAGCGATTCATTTTTTCAGTCTGATTCGATTTCGATTCGATTATTGATTATCTCCCCATTAATTGACTAATAGCAACTTATACATGTTGATTTACATATCTAAATGAAAAAAACATGAATTCCTTAACATTGGAATATATGCTTATTGCTCTTAAGATTCCAAAATAAAAGACTATACAAGTGCAAAGTAATGCATTCTTAGTCAGAGGTAGCATTCAGTTCAGTTCAGTAGGTCTAATTGAGTGCCTGTCACTTTAAGACGACGTTCGTGAGGAAATCCCTGCAATTAACATTAACACCGTTAAAACGCTGCTGATGTGTGAATGCAATTCATAACGTAGTTAGTTCAAATAACGGTTCGTAGCCTACTTCTCCTCGGGATAAGCACTTTTGAGTCTTGGAAAACACTTTTCCATTTACATTGGGATTTTGCAAACATTCAGAGTCAATAAAATGAGCCCTACATGAGTAACGAAATTGACAAGCAGATGTAAGCTTGACAAGTAAGCATGCTAAACTTGACATCCGAACAGTATTCTAACGTTAGCTTTGAGATACTGCTTGATTGCATAACTTAACTTAGTTTGGTCTCCTCAATGTAGGCTACTATGTTGTGATGAGACCTTAGCAGAGTTAACTTGACTGCAGCAGTTTTGAACAAATTTGCACAGCATGGTCATGATGCTAAGCGGATTTAATAACAATTTAGCCAGCCGTGTTCTATGCAATGCTTCTACGTGGCAACAACAATCCTTCAACAATCGTGAATATTTTGTGTTAAATGCACATGCAGAGGAGGGGCAGCGGGCTCGTTACAAGAGAGAGCGGGCGGGGCAGGGAAAGGCTGCGTGCGTAAAAAGTGCAGCTCAATGAAAGGATTTTATCTTATCTTTAATTTAAATAGTACAACATAGAACATCAATGTGTGACGACCGGTTTTGAGTTCGTGGCACCCCACCACAGATTGGTCAACGTATGGGAAACAATGAAGGTGTAAAATTCAAAATATTTGTCAGCACGCGTTTTGGGTCTGACAAATCGACGCGCATATTTTGCGTCGAAGTAATCAATTACGTCGACGCGTTGTCCCAGCCCTAATTGGATGTTCTGCTGTTTTAATTTCTCCCATGTGCCCTCGTCCACTATGTTACAGGTGGCCCCAGAGTCAATCAACGTGCTTAGACGCACTCCCCCCAGGCACACATTCATTCTGCGGTGTGCTGCCCTTGACTATGAAGGCGTACTCAGCTTCGGCTGTGACATTGTTGACTGACTGTTTCTTGGTCTTACACATTTCGGAAAAAGTGATCCTTGCTGTCACATTTATGGCACTTTTTTCCCCTAGCGGGACAGCTAGCGTCCTTGCCAAAGTGACCTGAATTTCCGCATCTGTAACAACGTTGTTCTGACTTACGTGGTGTCTGTTGTTTTTTCTGGAATTTAGCATTCCCGCCTTTTGGCCCGATGCGGTTGACTGTGTCAGCCTTAGCCGTTGCAGCAGCTCCATCTTGTGGCAGAGACATTTGTTGCTCCACTCTCTCACACAGCTCACACACCTCGATAGCCCGCTCCAGATCAAGATCGTGGCCCTCCTCCAGTAGCTTTCGACGTACGTAGCTTGAAGAGCATCTCGCCATCACCGCGTCCCGTATCTGGTTCTCCATGTCCGCTCCGAAGGCGCAGTCTCTCGCCGCTTGCCGTAGTCTGGTGATGAACTGCTGAGCCGTCTCTCCTTGTTTCTGGGTGACGGTGTGGAACTCTTGCCGCGCGAATGTAACGTTCACCCTCGGCACGAAGTAGTTGTTCAGGGCTGCCACTGCCAGGTCATAATCCGCCGGTCCCCCTCTGTCTGCTAGAGTCAGGAAAATGTCTTGGACATCTTGTCCGGCGTGGTGCAAAAGTAGAGCCCTTCTACGCTGCAAAGTAGCCGGAGGTGTGTCTTGTCCCACAATAAGTCCCTTTCCATCAGCAAAAAGTTCAAATGAGGTTAGCCACCTCGTCCAACGCCTACCTAGCGTAGCAGGGTCGGAGAAGCACTCGAACGCTGGGATTTTTCCGTTATCCATCGTCCGTTGAATTTTCTCCTTTTAGACAAATTTAATTTTCTCACGCGTCGTCGTCGTCACTATACTCGTCGCCAATGTTATGTTTACACTTTCATGCTAAACACTTGTCAGGATTTAACCTAATAATATGTTACCGAATTAAATCAGCCGGAGACCGTTTCGAAGCATGTCGTTTTACTTCTCAACTCATAACTGAACATTCCACATCTGGTGTGTCCCATCAATAATATCCCGGAGTGCATCAATTAATACAGTTCCTGTGAACCCAGTATATGACATATATCTGTGCATTTCCTCTGTGCAAAGGCGTTATGATGACACGACCAGCAGGTTAGCTCAGCCAAGACAGTAACGTTAGCTAATAGCCTAGCTCCCACTCCTCTCCATACAAAAACGACAGCCTTTCCTAAGTTAAGTCTCACAGTCAAATAATAACTTGCTATTCTTACACCCAAGCATATTGCTGTCCTTGTACCGGTAATCATGGATGCTGTAGTGTTAACATTTCGCACTAGCCGCTAGCTAGGTTTAACATATTTTCCAGTGTTAGCTCAACTAGCTAACGTGAATTAGTTCACAACGAAGTTGTAATTACCCCAAAACAGCTCTTTATAAATTAATGTACACCAAGTTATGGCTTAGCCTAGCAGGCAAATATATAAACAGTCATACAATTGACACAATGCCTATTTTCTGACAATTTACATAAGTGAATTTACCAACCTGAAAATCGCTGCTCCAGGAGGCTGATCTGGCTGAATAGCTTTGCCTCCTCTTCCACAAAGATTATTCCATCCTGCACATGTGTTTTCTCACACCAAGCTCCTCACTGAAAGTTGCTCCATTTCTTGGTGTGTGAGATGAACAAAGTTAAGGGGAAAATATGGAGCTACATTTGTCTCAATAATATTTGTATATGCGCAGAGGGGGATCCACAAATATTTCTTGATTTGCATGTGTGTTTTGATATCTACAAATAAAAAAAATCATGTTTGTAACTCATATATTGATTTTTACAAATATAGATGTGCATTTGTAAATAAAATGCCATTTGTAAATCCGAAAATTTCATTTGTGAAATGTGATTCTGCATTTGTGGATCACCAGCACACGCATTCTTCGCTTTCCAAAGTTACGTGTTTTTGAGACATTCTTCACATGAAAGTCACACAAATCCACACGTAAATAGGCCTAAGCGATTGTATATGGTCATATAGAGGGCGAAAATTCAAGGGGCACTAACCTTGTTTTGAAATAAATGTCTTTTAATCGCGATGTCTTGGATAAGTACTTCATTACCCACAATCCTGAACAATCCCACAGTGATGCCTCTGATACAGCTCTATAGACCTCTATTCATTCTGGACTCGCCCGCGAGCGCCCCTAGATATGCAGTACCACACCGGAAAAGTTCCGAGAGTGAAGGTTCTCCCCTTATTAGACATTCTCTGATGATAGTTTGAAACTTTATCAGCGAAAATTATTGACAAAGATGGCGGAGTCTTTTACTGCCTATGGTGAAAATCTTAATGTGAATAAAAACTTTCTAGACGAACATTGGTACTTGTATCAACTGTTGTGGTTTATATATCACACAAACTTAGTCAGGGCCAATACACCATCAAATAGAACACTGAATGCTAGTTTAAACCAGGGCTTTGAACCGATTTTTTTTCCAATCGGTTCGTTCCGAACAGAAACGGAATTATAACGTTTACGGTTATGAGTTCCACCAATAGCCAAATGTTCGCTAGTCCATCATTAACGTGGAGTCGACAAATATAGCTATTGTTATTGTGTTTGGAATGAGCGTTTTAATTAACGATGGATAGTAATTTACCTCTTATTTAAGATGTGGAGTGGAGACTTTGTAATCCACCGCTCTCTCTCCATTCAGTCAGCAAATGTCTGATGTGATGTCACACAGGAAGTGAACCTCAGCCGTCATGGTAACATGCGCAGGAAAATAATTACTTTTTTTTTTTAGTTAATTAGGCAACGAAAATTTTGAGGAACGAAATAAAACCGGTATTAACCGGTTACCATTATTTTTAAATAAGTGTTCCTGTTCCAGAACATAAAAAATAATAACGTTTCCGGTTTCGTTCCTGTTCCCGGTAAAATACAAAAAGTTCCCGGTTTTCGTTTTCGTTCCTTGAACCGGTTCAAAGCCCTGGTTTAAACAACTTTTTAGGTAGCCGATAGGCTAATCATTAGCCTTTCAGACATTAGAATGTCATTATAATGCTGCTAACATTAATATAATGTCTTAGTGACCTTGTTGTTTCTATGAACATGAATTGTTGTTTATAGGAAACATCAACTTAGTCGAGGCATAAAAAGCCCCTGTCTCTCTTTAAGTACTTTAACTTTTGAACTAGCTAGCTAGCTAGCTAATAGCACATGCAAGCTGGATGCTACCACAGGCTAGCAGCTAGACACTGCAGTAAAATGGTTAGCAAACCGTCCATGCCCCCGTGAATATTTCACTGTTTCAAGGACGAAATCAAGAGTGTCCAAAGGGGTGAAAACCACTTTAAATGCTTGGTTCGTGCATTGCTTATATATTATTCAGTGAGGCGCGGTGGTTTATGGGATGAGTGGTTCCTTCGCTCGGAAATGAAAATATGTACACATTGTACCTTTGACCTTTTTTTGGAATTTCTCTTCGTTTTTTCACTCGAAATTATATGTTGTATGCTTATGAGTTACTCCGTAGCTGATTAGCCTAAGACATGCTCTAAAACTCTTTAGATACAGATTTTTCCAAAATGTCAATGGGAGAAATGAATGGGAAATTTACTTCCGGAAACTAAGCTCTCTCGGAGGAGGGGCGGGACTGTGATGCTCTATTGAGGTTGAATGGAGACGAAATTCGCCCTGGTTGGGCGAAATGAAAGCGAATCGCCGAGGCAGGTGAAACAAAGTTGGCCAAAGTTGAACTTTATTTAAATGAGGACCATTCGAGAACTAATCAGGTCCGCGTCTGTGTTTAGAGGCGGGAGTTACAAAAAAGTCTGACCAAGATGGCGGAGACTACCTGAGCTGTAACACGAACCTTTGTATGTGATTAAAATGTTTCTACACGAACATTGGCACTTGTATCAACACGAATTGTGGTTTATATGCCACACGAACTTAGTCAGAGCACATACACCACTAAATAGACCACTATATATGTTAGTTTAAGCACTCGACCTTTTTAGCTAGCTGACAGGCGAAATGCTAGTATTTTAGGACATTGGATTGCATTGTAAACCTAGCTAGACAGCTAGGCTACATGCTGCAACACAGGTATAAAATATATTATGTCTTATTGACCTTGTTGTTTCTATGAACATGAATTGTTGTTTATAGGCAACATCAACTTAGTCGAGGCATAAAGACCCCTGGATATCTTCATTAAGTACTTAAACGTTTGAACTAGCTGATTAGCCTAATTCGCTCGCTTGCCACCACTGGCTAGACACTGCAGTCAAAAGGTTAGCGGTTTCGCCGTCACGCCTATAGATACGCCCCCGAGGCGAAATTTCGCTGGCCGAAAATCGCGAGGTGTTTCGCTGTGTGGAAACCCACTGTTAGGTACAAATATGGTCCATTGTTGGATCATATTCGTTGAGGAAGTGCTGTGTTGGAAGGTGCACTAACATTTTTAGTTTTCTGTAGATACAGCTTAGCCTACATATGATAGAGACTAGTTCACTGCTGGCTGAGGCCTCAGAAATCAGATTTTTTTCTGAGGACCCTCATAAAACTGTATCTTGACAATGTGGACTGACAGTTAAGCTACACAACAGGAATGGTTCATTATGACCTGAGTAGTGATTTAGTACTGTAGCTGCAATAGTCTGGAAACACAAATATTTCTCCGTACCCTTTTTCCTTTTTTCCATACTTATCCAGACCTGAAAATTGCTAAAATCAAATTCCATACTTTTCCAGGTTTTCCATACCGTGTAGGAACCCTGAGGCAGGCGCCTTGGGAAAACAGAACTCTGGGATGTGAAGTGAATCTTGCGTGAAACGTTGTTGCCGAAAGAAAGGACTGCAAAAGAGAAGCACTGAACGCAACAGGAGACATAAGAGATGGCAGGTTATTTGAACGAATTTGAAGACATCGAGGATGAACCCTTATTGGACGTCAGAATATACCAAAGAAGAGCTGCGGGAGCTCCGTGAAAGGGCTATGAGAGAGCTACCTGTAGTCAATGCCGCACACAGCCTCGCACTTCTGGAAACTGTAGGCTACCTGACGACATTGTGAAGCTATGGCCACCGAAGAGGAGTGCCTGTGTTGCATGGAGTGGGACCTGTTGCGTCGCGACCCCCAAGAGACGCAGTGTTTTGTAGAGTCTGAAGATTTCCCCTCATTGATAAACAGGGCTGTAGTTGAAACTTTTTTCCATGTCCCGAAAAGAAATTGGAGGCGGCGATCCATACCAAAGGGACCAGATGGACATCCACTAAGTAAGTACACTATACAAGTTATGTTACATCGGAGCTATTATTTCTGATAGGCCTACATTCAGCAAATTACGTTTGATTTTAGTTCACATCGCCTGCCTGTATATGTGAACCAGACATGAACGGTAATGTGTTTATTTTTAATAAACTGCCTGTACACTTACAAAGTTCTCAATGCTTCGGTTTACATGTAGAGACCCTCATTATGCTACTGTGTAAGTGTGGTGCTATTTTGAGCCTTGTTAGTGGTATAGGAATAGCGATTTCTTTCTACTGTACGTGTGCCCCGAAGGCTAGCGTTAAACGCTAATTAGCGGTTTGCAATAAAACTGGTCACATTCGACTAGCATGAAAATAAATCCCAGCGAACGGTCGAACTCGGTACACATGTGCAAGCCCTAGGTTCATTTTGCGCCGGAATTGTCCTTTAAGGTACAGGTTCAAAAGTTGTACCTAAAAGAACAAAAATGTACCCCAACCGTACCCCTATTTTTGAGAGAAAAGACTGTTTATACAAGCAGTACCTTCAGAGAATCTCTCCGCTGGCCGCCATCTTGTAATGAAGTCGCGATCAGTCGACTGCCGAGCACGAACGAACAGGAAGGACAGGGGAACAGATTGCAAAAGTAATTACAAAATTACTAATTACAAAAGTAAATAGGAAATATATAGTTACTGTCTACATGAGCATGACTACACGGTATCAACGAAGCTCAAAAGGTTTTACATCAGTGATGGGAATCTCGCGTAATGTTGTTGACGGAAGACGTGCTGCACACAATGCCTTCTGACCAATCTGTGCCTGAAGAAGGGCTTAAAGGAAAAATCAGGCCTATTTTTACATGAATCTGAATTCAAACGGTTTCTTCACAATTGATTTGAAATCGCTTTGTCAAGAAAGGGCCCTGTTCAGGGGCGGACCTACATGGTGGCCAGGGGGGGCCACGGCCACCCTGCTGGCCCCCCCAGCTCCGTTTAGTGAAAATAAAAAAAATAAATAAAAATGCTGCCGTTTTCGACGGCACTTTGTCAACACTTTGCAAAGCAGGGACGGAACCAATTAGGCTACTGCACTCTATCTATGACCATTGGCCCAGTCAGGAAGTGTAGCCCACTGTTGTGATCAAATCGTGAGTAGGCTAGGCCTAGTGCAGCAGCAGCAGCAGCGGGACAATTCAAGTCATCTGTTAAAAACACTTGACAGTAGACTACTACTTAACCTCAGTAACAACAGGTGAGTAGGCTCTGACATTGATGTGTGGGGCTGATCAGAAATAATCAGATGCCCGCGCTAACGATGTTTTTTTTTATTGAAAAATATTTCAATAAAATTCGGGTGAAATGCTAGCATATTAGGCACATATCTCCGGATGGCTCCAAGAAAAGTAGGCTAATAGGGCCTAGCCTAGGCTACTTTATAAAAAACATAAATTTCTGACTGCCTGTGGTTCTTGCCATAGCTGGTCAGGCAGAGGCAGGCTGCTTTGCCTAAGTTCTTTGTTACATTGCTCCAGAACTGTTCATCACAGCGAGATGAAACCTTATTTGCGTGACAGAGCAGAAGTGGGGCTTTCCAACGAGACTAAACACTTGCCTGTGCGATCAAGTATGAAAATAAAAATAAATCAAATTGATTCATATTTACAGTTCACCTGCGCACCCATTACTCTCGTTTCGCATAGATATGGCAAGCATATCAGAAGAAAGAGGAGACAACGGGCTATCTATTGGTACCAAGGATATCGATGCTTCTGGGCTATAAAAACAGACAACGTGACTGCAAAATAACATCATGTACAAAAACCAACGCTGCACACCCATTACTCTCAAATTTCTAAAATTGCTAAGCCCCAAAGCCCCTCTTCACCATGGTTCTTATATTGCCAGATATACCAACGCTGCACACCCATTACTCTCAAATTTCTAAAATTGCTAAGCCCCAAAGCCCCTCTTCACCATGGTTCTTATATTGCCAGATTGAGGGCAGTCTGCCCTACACATACATGAAAGTCATGTCCAGCTGACAGAGATACATTTCAAAATAAGAATGATACAATACGCTTTTTGTCTTTGTATTTAAAATTGAAAATTAAATCAATGCAAGTATTAATATGAATTGGTGGCAGATATGGGTAGCCTAGACTGTTCTGAAAAAATATAGCATGTGTAAATGGCACTTACAATGACTATAATAAATGCTTATAACTAAAGGTAGTGAAAAAGCCCTTAAAACAGTCTAGGGTTCTAAGGGGTTCTTAATTCAGAGCCATGTTACTTACAGCCAAGTACTTGGAGTTGAAGAATGCTATTAAAATTGTCTCCTTAATTCCAAATGGAGACACAGTTGACCGAGTAGATTCCAGTGTAGTTAAGAGCAGGTAAAACTTGAGGCTGGCTTGCGAAAGAATAGTTCTTTATTCTGGATGTAACAACAGAGTTCTGGTAACCCTGTTGTACGCACAGCACAGCACAGTGTTGCAAGGTGAAGCCAAGGTAATGAACTGAAACCAAGATCTGGGAAACTCCTGGATAATTATAATACCAGAATATACATTCACGTCTGGGGTCAAATTGGAGGGGGGGGAAACAGGCAGTGATATAGTCTTATTCAATTAAGACGTCTTGTGGGGGAACAATTAGTTAGGTACACCATTTGCTATTGTAAGGTGACAACATTCTGTCTGCTTACAATAAACATCCTGTCCCCGCAGTTTCTGCAGTATTAAACAAAGAACCAAAAGAATGACATACAGAAAACCACTAAAATCTGGATATCAGAAAGAAATATCTGCATACAATATTTGTAGTATTTATAATTGTTCTTTAATTTGAATAAGACTGATTAAGTAAGGTGCATTATCATAATGTACTTTTTAATAGCATTGGCCTATTTATGGAAAATGTGTTGGAGTGGCCAACAAACTGACCTGTGTATCAGTGTTGGCTTTACACAATTTATTGCCATTATTAAAATAGGCTATCCTAATCTTTAAAACTTTTTGAGTAGTGTTGGATTCTCTGGTTGTTGCGTTGTGTTTTAGTTCTAATGTCTATATTGAAGATGGTCAATAAAGCTTGACGGCGGGATCAGGATCGGCGATTAGATGATGATTTATTGTAGATGGTACAATAATGAATAACAGAACACAGGCTAAGTCTCAAACAGTAAAACTGTGCAGAGTCTAACAGTTGTGGTTGTTATTAGAAGCGGCTGCTGAGCCTTCCGACAGAAGATGCTCCTCGGGTCGCTTCCTCGATCCGTCTCCGTGTCAAACCCTAAGACAAAGCCTGTTATACTAAAACATACAAACGTCAATCATGCCAACGTGGCAGGTGCCAACCAGTGTACACAACCCGGCCCTGGCCAGATGGAGATACTAGCCCGAATAGGCAGACATGCTGTCTCCCTCGGCCCATGTTATCACTGATGTTCCTAAACATCGGCCTGTATGACCTTACTGCTGGTACACAGGCCTGAGGCACAGTTATGTACAATAATATGGACCTCTCCCTGTTGTATACTACACACAGAAGTAACATATGAACACATCAGAATACAGTAAGAATACCCCAGAATTCTACAGTAGTTAAAGGCACAATCCGTCAGGATTTCGTTTTATTTAATTCACACTCCACACGCCAATCCAGTTGGGGGCAGCATGTAGGAAAACAATGATTTGCTAGTGGTAGAAACGACGAAACGCACATTGCCCATGCCTCCTCCTCCCTCCCCCGTCTCCGTTTTCGCTACTGTCTATCCCTATGTGTCTATCAGAGAATGTCTCTGTCTATGGTCGCCGCCTAGAAAAAAAAACTCCTAAATCCGGAAAATGTCTTCTTCAAGCGGCTCACCCTTACCCGATCACTACATATAACAGTTTTTATTAACGTTTTGCTTTTCACACTGGTATTGTTGGTAATGAAACATTTGAGAAATAAATACAAATTTGCTAGCGGCATTTGGCAAGCGAGTCTTAGCAAAGGCTAGGCCTAGCCTGCGTGTAGTAGCGATTGTATAGATGGACAGGGGCGTATCAAGCTTTTTAAAAGTGTGGGGGTTGTGGGGTAGGAAAATGAAATAATCTTGCCAAATTATAAATAACTTCCTACAGGGACGTTGTAAGTATTTTCGGAGAGGGGTGCGGACTATATTGGTGTCCGGCAGTTTCTACCCCGAAAAAAAAATGAAATTCTGATTGCTAAACACACCATTTTAATGCAGTTTGGGAGGGACAGAAGAAGCAGTGCCCCTCATATGGGCTCATGTGACATGTAGGCCTACATGATCTACCTGCTATCACTTCACTATTTGACACTACCCTGTAACAAATCGCCCTTATTCGAAAGGACTGTTTGCCACTACGCACAAATAAGGTTACGGGCGGATCCAATCAGCAAGAAATCGTGCTGGTTCATATATTACAGTGTATATTACAGTGTACATTACAGAAAGAAACCCAACATATGAGATTGTTTCACTTTGTATTTGTAATGCATGTACTCGCGGCCACTCGGCGCACAACTCAAGGCCCGACACACAATTAACAACAAAGTTTCACAATAACAAAACCCCCTCCAAAGTTCAGTGCCCAACAGTCCAAAACACAAACGTGATCCCCGGAATAGGTCAAAGATCTTGCGCTTACAGTTTGTGTTGAGAAGTCGTTCCCCCATATAGTTGCGAAACGCAATCTCACCAAAACACACACACGCGCGTTAGGAAAAGGATCCTTTGCTTGATGTACTCCAATGACTTCTGAAAAGGAATGTTAATCCACAGCACTCACGGAGGACGAATCAAGGTAAATCCACCATGCAAGGCCTCTAACGCGCGTTACTCCACACAGCCGGCTTCACACAGGTAACTCTCGGGGCTGAGCGCTCTCCTCGCGCCTCCATTTAAACGTGCAGCAAAAGTCACTCCTACCCAAAACGCGCGTCCAACAGTCAGCTGACATCAAATTTACATACATGGCATATTAAACAGAGAGAAAATACTAATACATTTTCATGCAAACCACCATGTAAAAAGGTGATTTTGGCAACCTTTACATTCCCCCCCCCCAGCCAGCGGCTTATCGGGACCATAGTAGGGCTTCATGTCTACCACATTTACATTATCCACCTTTACTTTGTCAGTCAACCAACGAACACGGTAATTTATGGGACCCAACTTTTTCTCTACCTTAACAGGCCCTGACCATCTGGGTGCAAGCTTGGCAGAGAACTTTGTGGAGGTTTTAGACAGTGGGTGTGTCCTAATCCAGACTAGGTCCCCGACTGCAAAGTGTACATCTTTGCGCCGTGCATTATAGTACCTAGCTTGTCTAGCCTTGGCTACACTGACGTGTCTTTCAACCTCTTTCATGAGCTGAGTGTGTGCGTGTAGTGTATGGTATGCAGGTGTGTCAGGAACAAGAGATTTGTGTATGAGACGCTCTAGGGGACCTTTGATGTTACGCCCAAGAGCCAACACGGCAGGGGTCACGCCAGTGGTCTCGTGGACTGCGGTGTTGATGGCCAGGCGGAACTCAGGCAGCCATCGGTCCCAGTCTTGATGGTCGTCATAGGACGCAATCATGGGCCTCAGAGTTCTATTGACCCGCTCTGTCAGATTGGTCTGGGGGTGGTACGAAGTAGTGAGCTTCTGAGTCACGCCCCAGGATCCACAAAGGCTGGTCAACAGCTGGCTTGTGAATTGCGGACTGCGGTCAGAAACCAGAAAGGCTGGCACCCCCCAGCGGGTGAAGATATCATTCTTCAGGATCTGACACACCTTTGGGGTCTTAGCATCCTTCAGAGCAAAAAGCTCCACCCACTTGCTAAAGTAGTCAACAACGACCATGAGAGTTGAATTACGGGCTTTGCTGAATGGGAGGGGTCCCATGAAATCCACGCCGATCATCTCACCCGGTGCCTTGACCTCTGTTGACTGGAGCAGACCAGCTGGCTTGACATTCGAAGCCTTGTACTGTTGGCACTTCTGGCAAACACGGACATGGCTCCACACGTCTCTCCTAATGTCTGGCCACCATGCCACCTCTAGGATCTTAAGGAGCGTCTTCATCCTCCCCAAATGTCCACCGAATGGGCTGTCATGGAAGTATGCCAGAAATTCACTAATCATCACAGCAGGCACGACCATCTGGTAGTTAAAACCGCCATACTTGGAGGGTACGCCATGGTAGAGCACACCTTGCTGGAGCTGATAGTGAATTCGGCCAGGTGTAGGCACCGAGATGGACTGGAAGAGCTCTTGGCACAGGGTGTCACTGCCTTGGGCCTTCTCAATGTCCTGCAAGGAGCTAGGTAAGTTGGACCAATATGATTTTGACACAGCCACAGCCATGTTAGCCTCTTCAGACAGTTGGTCTCTTGGTTGAGGTGCACGGGACAGCGCATCTGGGACAACATTGGAGCAGCCTTTCTTATAGTGGACTCTGAAGGTAAATGACTGCAGCCGTAGTGTCCACCTTGTGAGCCGAGACGTTGTCTTGGGGCAGTTGAACGCCCAGGCCAGCGCGCTGTGGTCCGTGAACACATCAAATGTGTCCCCTTCCAGATAATGGCGCCACTTCTCCACCGCCCACACCACTGCAAGGCACTCCTTCTCTGATGTGGAGTACCTCAGTTCAGGACCATGGAGAGCTCTTGAGGCATAGGCGATGACCTGCTCCACACCCTCAATGGACTGGGTCAGGACTGCGACTAGGCCAACGTCACTGGCATCACAATGAACTTGAAATGGCATGTGCAGCCTTGGCTGCGCGAGCACTGGTGGTGACTGCAAGAGGGCTTTGAGGTGTTGAAAAGCATCTTGACACTGTGCAGTCCATTCCCAAGGGATGCCTTTTCTCTTGAGGTTGTTGAGCGGCGTTGCAATGTCTGCGAGTCTGGGGAGGAACTTGTGGTACCAGCCCACTAATCCCAAGAACCTCTGGAGGCTTTTGAGGTCAGTGGGTACTGGATATGCTGCGATGGCGTCAACCTTGGCCGGATCCACTTCAACCCCTTTTGCCGAGACAATGTGCCCCAGAAAGGTCAGCTCGAACTTGAAAAGATGGCATTTCTTTACATTGAGCGTCAGATTGGCTTGATGCAATTTCTGAAACACGGCATCAAGGTCAAGCAGGTGTTGTTGCTGTGTCCTGGAAAAGACAATTATGTCGTCAATGTAAACAAAACAGATCTTGCCTTTTAAACTTCCAAGGACAGTTTCCATCAGTCGCTGGAAGGTGGCGCCGGCGTTGCGCAAACCGAAAGGCATCACCTTAAACTGAAAGAGACCTCGATGGGTGATCATGGCGGTCTTCTTTTTGCTGTCTTCACCCATGGTGACTTGCCAATAACCACTCTGGAGATCCAATGAACTGAAGCACTTGGCCCCCTGCATGGACTCCAGGATTTCATGAACGAGCGGCATTGGATAGGCGTCATGGTGGGTCTTAGCATTGAGCCCCCTATAGTCCACACAAAAGCGGAGTGACCCGTCTTTCTTCGGGACTAAGACCACTGGGGAGGCCCAAGCCGATGAAGAGGGCTCAACGATGCCATGTTTCAACATCTTGTCAAGATGCTCATCAATGACCGCTTGTTTCTGTGGAGACACACGATAAGCTCTTTTCCGCACAGGTAGCTCATCAGTCGTCCAGATGTTGTGCTTGATGACGCTGGTAGTGCTAGTGGACTCTGTCCAAACCGAGGACCATTTCTGCAGCAGTGGCCTGACCACCTCAGGTTGAGCCTCCAGGAGTGGAGTTGAATGTGGGCAGTCGCTGGAGTCTTCAACCACGGCTGCGTAGAAGTAAGCTGAAGGTTCCGGGTGCCTCCACTCCAGTGAGTCACGAGATTTTTGGAGAAATTTGTGTTCTTTTCCTCCTGGCATTACATATTTCCCAAGGTGCGGCTTCAAGGTGAGTTGGCTTGTACGCATGAAGTCTAGGCCCAACAGAAGAGGCATGCACAGCTGGTTATCCTCCAGGATGTACACGTTCACAGTGTAATGGGCATCATTGAGAGTAAGAAGCAGGGTAGCTTTTCCAACTGCCTTACTTTCTTGCCCATTGGCCATGACGAACCTTTGATGTTCTTCACACAAAGCCTCACCTGTTTTCCTGATATTGTTCCACAACGTTCTGCACATCAAAGAGTATGTGCAGCCTGTGTCCAAGACAGCATCACCCTTCGAGCCACGGATCGCCAGAGGCACCACCAAAAGAGTTGGAGCACCCAGCACAGAGGCAAGATCAGCGCTTTGCCCACGGCCCTGTCCCTGGTCAGGCTTCTTGTCACACCAGTTCTTTCTCGGGGTGCGCTCTGTAGGGTTGTTTTGCTGGACGCGGCTCAAGTAGTCCTTTGAGTTGCCCCAGTCTTTCTCAATCAAAGAGCCTACTTTCACCAACTGTTCCACAGTAGACACAATGCCGCGCAGGCCGCTAGCCAGCTTTGGGTTGCATGCACTGAGGATGCGCCGCACAAGTTCATCTTCAGGCATGTCAGAATGCCACTTCAGACAGAGTGCACGGTGGTCATAGGCAAAGTCCCTCAGGCATTGCGTAGGTGCTTGGACACTTGCACGGATCTGGTCCTCCATCTCAGACGGATAGTCAGAGGGCAGGAAGGCTTCAAGGAAAGCCCTCTTGAACTGGACCCAGTTGGTGATCTTGCCACGTGCAGCTATCCACCAGCTCCGCGCCGGCCCCTTTAGAACAGCATTGATGGTGCCAATAAGCTCAATGTCAGACAGTGGTCGAAGCGTGAAGAAATTCTCACACTGGTCTATGAACTCAGTGACATCTTGTGAGCTTCTTGACTCCCCAAACTGGGGAAACTCCATTTTGATGGGTGGTTTGGCCTGGGCTGTGTGCACATGTGTAATGGTGTCACCCCCTGCTGGGGTAAGAGTGGTGGGCACAAAGGTTGCAGGGGTGGAGAAGGCAGAAGGCCCCCAGGTTGGACGATGTCTGCTGATAGCCCTTTTCACTTCCTCCTTCCACTGTTTATCCCTGCGGTCCAAGCAAGCAACAACAGCGTCGTCAAATCTCAGCAGCTTCTCATCTACATAGTCGGTGGCTCGTTTCACTGCAGCTTCAATGGCAGCTCTCAGACCATCTTCTCTATTGAGGGTGCTGTCTACTGCTTCCTTGAGCCGGTTTTCTAAAGCCTCGATTTTGAGCTGAAACTCCTGGAGCTGTTCTGCCGTTTCATCAGCCTCATCACCTGACTGGGCCTCCTCTTCCTCACTGTCAATATACAGGGTTTCTAATCGAGTGGTTAGCTCTGAAACTGCACTACGATTGTGCCTAGTAGTGACGTGTTGGAAGCGGCCAGCATTGCCAAATGAGCTTGTTTCTTCGGCTAGAACAATCAGAGGGCCTGCATCACCAGTGCCACTACTCTCAGCTGGCCCCTGCTGGTTAGTCCCAGACATACTGTAGGTGTAGAATAGTAATGCAACAGGGAAAATGTAATGAACTGATGTGAATGCACTATAATATACTGTAATGTAATGCAATGTATTGAATGCACTCTAGTAATGTTTGAAAACAATCAAAATGTGTATATAAAGCAAAAAAGATGTGTGAGTGTTTTCAATGGCCTAGCTACCTAGCTTGCCTTAATAATACACTCAGCAAAATCAAATAGTTCAATGAACAAACAATTCACACGATATTTACACAATAGCTAGCACCAAATATAAGCAACAAAATATAAGCAACAGCTGCAATATAATAATAATAATAATAATGCGATCCAGTTCCCCGTACGGACCACCACTGTAACAAATCGCCCTTATTCGAAAGGACTGTTTGCCACTACGCACAAATAAGGTTACGGGCGGATCCAATCAGCAAGAAATCGTGCTGGTTCATATATTACAGTGTATATTACAGTGTACATTACAGAAAGAAACCCAACATATGAGATTGTTTCACTTTGTATTTGTAATGCACGTACTCGCGGCCACTCGGCGCACAACTGAAGGCCCGACACACAATTAACAACAAAGTTTCACAATAACAAAACCCCCTCCAAAGTTCAGTGCCCAACAGTCCAAAACACAAACGTGATCCCCGGAATAGGTCAAAGTTCTTGCGCTTACAGTTTGTGTTGAGAAGTCGTTCCCCCATATAGTTGCGAAACGCAATCTCACCAAAACACACACACGCGCGTTAGGAAAAGGATCCTTTGCTTGATGTACTCCAATGACTTCTGAAAAGGAATGTTAATCCACAGCACTCACGGATACAGAGGACAAATCACGGTAAATCCACCATGCAAGGCCTCTAACGCGCGTTACTCCACACAGCCGGCTTCACACAGGTAACTCTCGGGGTTGAGCGCTCTCCTCGCGCCTCCATTTAAACGTGCAGCAAAAGTCACTCCTACCCAAAATGCGCGTCCAACAGTCAGCTGACATCAAATTTACATACATGGCATATTAAAAAGAGAGAAAATACAAATACATTTTCATGCAAACAACCATGTAAAAAGGTGATTTTGGCAACCTTTACAACCCTACATGGAGACATATCTCATGTTATAAATGAAGAAATAATTTCAGAAATTATGTTTTGTGCATATGGGTTAGCAGGCTACAATAAATTGCCCTAACAGACAGCAGCCTAATTTTGAGGTATCACTAATACCTAAATAAATATAATAATAAAGAATACAGAACTGTAAGCTCAAATTCAAAAACGTTTCTCACAAACGTTACCCAAACATATGCAAACGGAATATAAATAAATTGTGTTGCATATAGCCAGCTTAATTAATGTCAATTTAAAGATTATGATTAGCAGTTTCTATGCTTTTTCCATTAATAGTTACAGGAAGCCACGTTGTTGTTTAAACTATTGTTGCTTCTATCCCACGTTACCTAGTTTCACTTGCTGCAGGGACACACGCATTCTATATGAGTTCTACATGCTACAGCGCTCTATATGAGTTCTACATGCTGGAAATCTTAGTTCTCAGATGTAGATCTCAAATGTGTCTTTACTTGACGCCTCCGTTTGTAAGATCAAAATAAGATGTTCTAAATGGAACGCGATCGTATTTAAGATCTCCAGCACCGGCCATAACTTAATTTCGCGGCTACAGTACGTGGACCAGGTTAATTGTTGAGGAGGCCCATAGTTTGAGAAAAGCTGCAGATCATAGACAGAGAAAGCAAAATGCTCTGAGAACAGTAGCCAAGGTCTTTCTGCACAAACAAGTGCCTTGGTGCGCGCACCTCCGCTTTCACGTGGATTCTCTGCATTTATACATACAAGAAGAGGTGTGTCTTATTAGTCCCACATAGGATAACTATTCTGCATTGGTTTGGAGTCCCTAGGTCACATGGCTTGGGAGGTATTGAAAAAAAGGAGTCTGTTTCTTATATGAAATAATGTATTTTCTTTAAAAAATTCATATAAAATACAGCGTGCATACAGTGGCTATAACAAATGGTGTGTCTGATGAGTCCCATATAGGATAACTATTCTGCATTGGATTGGAGTTCCTAGGTCACATGACTTGAGAGGTATTGAAAAAAAGGAGACCATTCCTTATGGGAAATAATGTATTATCTTCAAAATATTCATATAAAATACAGTGTGCATACAGTGACCATAAAAGATTTGTGCCCGATGAGTCCCATATAGGATAACAATTCTGCATTGGTTTGGAGTCACTAGGTCACATGACCTGGGAGGTATTGAAAAAAGGAGACTGTTTCTTATATGAAATAATGTATTTTCTTTAAAATATTAATATAAAATACAGTGTGCATACAGTGACTATAAAAAGAGGTGTGCCCGATGAGTCCCATATAGGATAACTATTCTGCATTGGTTTGGAGTCACTAGGTCACATGACCTGGGAGGTATTGAAAAAAAGGAGACTGTTTCTTATATGAAATAATGTATTTTCTTTAAAATATTAATATAAAATACAGTGTGCATACAGTGACTATAAAAAGAGGTGTGTCTGATGAGTCCCATATAGGATAACAATTCTGCATTGGTTTGGAGTCACTAGGTCGCATGACTTGGGAGGTATTGAAAAAAGAGGACCATTCATATAGGATATAATGTTTTTTTTTTACAAAATATTAATATAAAATACAGTGTGCATACAGTGACTATAAAAAGAGGTGTGTGATGAGTCCCATATAGGATAACACTTCTGCATTGGTTTGGAGTCACTAGGTCGCATGACTTGGGAGGTATTGAAAAAAGAGGACCATTCATATAGGATATAATGTTGTTTTTTTTACAAAATATTCATATAAAATACAGTGTGCATACAGTAACTATAAAAAGAGGTGTGTCTGATGAGTCCCATATAGGATAGATATTCTGCATTGGTTTGGAGTCACTAGGTCACATGGCTTGGGAGGTATTGAAAAAAAGGAGACCATTCCTTATGGGAAATAAGGTATTTCCTTTAAAATATTCATATAAAATACTGTGTGTATATAGTGACTATAAAAAGAGGTGTGTCTGGTGAGTCCCATATAGGATAACTATTTTGAATTGGTTTGGAGTCACTAGGTCACATGATGTCAAAGCTATTGACAAAAAAGACTATGAAGGTAATTCAGAAGGTACTTTTTAGACGGTCCCTAAGGTCTGCTGGGAGCAAGTAGACAGGTCATCTGTTTGTACATTGTCTGCAAACACGGGGTGAAACCGGCCGCATAAATTTTTTTTTGAATATCTGTCGAATATCCGAATATCAAATATCAAACTAACTTCACCTCGGTCTGTCTCCATCGGTGGAAAGCACTCCCTAGATTAACGTGTATTTGCTTGCTTCCCATCTGATATTCTTTTCGCCTCAGATCAAGTTTTTTTTTAGCTGGAGGCGATGGAGGTCTCTTCCTAGAACTTTCGTCCATTCTCGCAGTACACTTCACTGTAGAACTTGAACTCCGTGGGGGAGGGGAGGAGTAGGAGGGGGTGGGAGCAGAGCGTGCGTAATTGCGTTGTCTCTTTCTCGACTGCTCTGGGCTGCACTGAAGACGGTTTGGCCGGTATGTTACTCCCTGTCGCCACCTCAGACATAAACTGGTATTGCAAGACTGGACGACCCGGGGCTAGTCGGTTAGCACGCTAATTCTGGAGGAGATCTCTGCAATGCTATGCATATTCTTCGATTAGAAAATGTCAGTAGTGTTATTTCTTCACATTCTATTGATATGTATAGTTGATTTTTGAATGCATTACACTTCAAAAGTTCACAAAAAAGACACATTGTGCCTTTAATAGTTTTGATTCCCAAGTGCCACCCCAATGAAAAGTCTGGACCCAGCTGGCCCCCCCAATAAAATAATCCTGGCTATGCCCCTGGCCCTGTTCATATTGCACAGAACTTTTAATGACATTTTGAGTCTGTTAAGAGGAAAAAAAGGCACGATTAGATGATGCCCCCAGACCTAGCATTGTAGGTGACTGGAAGTATTAGCTGCACCAGCTTCTCCAGTTCGGTAGCACCGATTTTGGTCGTTTTTTTCCCCTATCAACAGTACTCAGCGACGTCTAGCGATCAAGATCCATGTCAAAATTGGCCCGATTTCTCCTGTAAGCATGCTGATCAGTTTGAGATGATGGTCCCTATTACACCATCAACCATCATTTTCAACATCACAGTTTACCTACTGTGGCCTGTACATTTCCATATTGGGATTTCATCAGTAGTCCTCACTGGCCTATTTCTTTGCCTTTTGTGAATTCCATCACTTTTTGTCATTAATAATAATACAAAATGAAACATTATTAAGACAAAAACATAAATGTATGTGGATTTATGTGACTTTCTTCTTTCTACATTATTTTAGCTAGGAATTTCTGGAAAAGTTCTCAATTGGTTTGCATCCTACCTCAAAGGACATTCATTCATCTCCTTTCTGAGAGCTGGGGAGAAGCCTTCTTCATTTCAACCATCAAAACCATGCCTGCTTTCCACGGCCCCAGACTGGCAGGGTGAGTGGATCTTGGGAAACAACTCAAGTTCCCTAAGCCACATAGCTCCAACAACACTGCGCCTAGATATGGTCATCTTCTCAGATTCCACCAAGCAGGTGATCATGTGAGAATTGACAGTGCCCTGAGAAGAACACATGTAGGAGGCTCATGAAAGGAAGCATGCCAAATACCATGAGCTGGTGGAGCAGTGCAGGAGCTGTGGCTGGAAGGCTTGCTATTGAAATAGGCTGTCGGGGCTTTGCAGGGAATTCACTCTGCTGGGCTTTGACAGCTGGAATCACTGGAACATCTAAGAGTGGGGCCATGCCACTAGGTGGCTTTGGACAAAGAGGGTGAGCACGTGGCTTGTTGCTACTGGGATGCAAGCCGGGACCTGATCAACCCCAGCTGGGTCACCTAGGCGAGGAGGACTGACTTTGAAAGACCCGAAAACCTCAGTTGACCCCAGGAACATCACTGATGAAGCATCCCAGTTCATCTAAAGAGATGTACAACTTCACCACAGATAAACCTCAGGGGTCAGTACTTGAGCCTCTTGTGGTCTCCATTGACATAACTTCCTGGTGAAATCATTTGCTCCAAAGGATTTGCCAATCATTGTTATGCAGATGATGATTTACCTGTCTTTCCCACCTGATGAGTATACTATTTCCATGTATATTTCCATATTTACTATGATCCCAGGACTATTTCAGTTTGGATGAAAGACACCTTCGGCTCAAGCTCTCCAAAACTGAGCTTCTGGTATTCCCAAATAATACAGATGTTCTCTAACAGATCAGCATCCAGCTTGGCTCATCTTTACTGACCCCTACTAAAACAAATAAGTTAGTTGACCGACTACATTTCTCTGAGTATGTTGCCTCAGTCACAAAATCAGTTTATGTACAATATTCGAAAGTCAAGTCAAGTCAAGTCAGTTTTATTTGTATAGCGCATTTAACATGCACAGAGTGCAACCTAAAGCGCTCCACATATAAGACATTGTCATTGACACATGTTGTCATGTTCGTAATTTTATGTAATGTCATGTTTATTTTTTGTATTGGTTTGTCTAGTTAAATGTTTTCCCTATTTATTTACGCTATTTTTCGTGTTATTCTTAGTCCTTTTTACTCCTAAGTCAGCTGATGTCGTTGACATTTTGTCCATTGGGAGCTTGCTATGGCTAGCTTTTGCCCTAGCTGGGCATCGGACATCCTTCCATCTATCCGTGAGCGGTGCAGCACTTCACTGTCTGGTCGAGGGGATCTCTCAGGACAGCTGGACCTAGGCTACTCTGCGAAAGATCTGCCGGGGCCGCCGAGCTGTTTCTGACCTGCGAGCTGCCATGCCAACTGCAGACAAACTGGCCCTCTGACATCCTTCCATCCAGCCGTGAACAGTGCACTTCACTGTCTGGTCGAGTGGATCTCTCGGGACAGCCGGACCTAGGCTCTACTCTGCGAAAGATCTACCGTGCCCGCCGAGCTGTTGCTGACCTGCGAGCTGCCTTGCCAACTGCAAACTAACGTTAACGGTGAAGAGCTGCATTCTCACGGAGCAACAAAGTCGCTGTTAAGTCCACCGAATTGCGGATCTACACGATCGCTCAGTACTTTGGTCTGTGCTTCCATCATCTCCAGACTGCAGTCTAGCAGGCCTAGCTTCTAACGTTAACGTTATCTCCAGACTGCCAGTGAATTCACAGGGTTGGTCAGTTGCTAAAGAACTTTGTTGGCATTCTATCGGTTGTAAAGACACAGCTCTGTGCGCAGTTTTCACGGATCATCATTGCCCTTGGACATTTTCAGCTGGTTTGGAAATTGGACTAATTTTAACATCACTTTTTCCCCTTTTAAAATATATTTTCTTTTTTTTTTATTTGTTTATTTGTTTTGTTGTCTGTCTTGGTGTCACGGGTACGCTGGCGACTACGCCGCTCGGTCCGGCATTTTTTATATTTGTTATTTTTTAAATGTATTTGTCCTGGGTTAGGGTTAGGGTTAGGGTTAGGCGTATCGGCGTAGTCGCCAGCGTACCCGTGACACCAAGACATAGAACTAGCCTACATTTATAAAATAACAAACCCAAAAGATGCCGGGCGGAGCGGCGTAGTCGCCAGCGTACCCGTGACACCAAGACATACAAGACAGACAACAAACAAATTAATAAATAAAATAAATAAATAAATAAAATTAGTCCAATTTCCAACCGGCTGAAAATGTCCAAGGGCAATGATGACTCGCGTGAAACTGCGCACAGCTGTGTCTCCACAACTGATGCAACGCCAACAAAGTTCTTTACACTCACTGGCAGTCTGGAGATAACGTGAACGTTAGACCTTGTTAGTCTGGAGTTCACTGGAAGCATACCAGTCCGAAAGTCGTGGGCGATCTTATAGATCAGCAACTCGGTGGACTTAGCTGCTATAACAGCCACAGTTTGTTGGTCCGTAATGCAGAGTTCTTCAACGTTAACGTTAACGCTAGTCTGCTCAATCCAGACTCCAGGCAATTGGCATGGCAGCTCACAGGTCAGAAACAACTCGGCTGCCTCGGCAGATCTTTCGCAGAGTAGCTCCAGCTGCTGTCCCGAGAAATCCCCTCGACCAGACAGCGAAGTGCAGCACGGCTCACAGATGGATGGGAAGGATGTAAGAGGCCCAGGCCAAAAGCTAGCCATAGCAAGCTCCCAATGGACAGACGTTAACATCAGCCGATTTGAAAGCAGTTAAAAGGACTAAGAGAATAACACGAAAACTATCAAAAATAACGTGAATAAAGAGAGAAAACATTTAACTATAAAAAAATACAAAAAATAAACATGACATTACATAAAATTACGAACATTACATAAAAACAAACAAAAACATGATGCCAGACAGAGCAGCGTGAAAGACGACCTTATGCCACACAACTTCTTGTGCAGGCCATGGTTAATTACAATGCACTGTTAGCTGGCCCACCTGCATGTGTAGTGAGATAATTAAAAATTCTATTTAGTCAATTAATATTGGTATTTTTGTATGGCTATATGACTACTTTAGTTTACTTGTAATGTTAATGCAATGTTTATTGATGTCACAGAACAAAAGCGTTTGTTAAGAGCTACAAACATAAACATTCATCAAGTAATCAAATAGCTGTAGGCCTACATATTTCTTTCGTGTGTTGTGTTGATATATGAACCACTGTGTAGGCCCCATCCAGAGCGGTAGCGTGGCTCTGGCCCCGGCTAGTTCTGTGTTGAGCAGTGACGTCAGTGACTGTTGAAGTCAGTGGTTTCAGCGCTTCCTCATATCGTTCGGTGGAGGGAACGGGTTGTCCGAGAGGCTAGCGGCAAGCCTCGGCAAAGCAACCTGAAACGGATAACGCCAAACTGTAGAAAACTAATTTATTACACAATGTGTGCGGAATGACTGATAACATTTCAGTCTGTATTTAATTGTTCCCAGAAACAAGTTTTCCTCCCAAGTCTTGAGACTGTTCGCTGGCTAGCGAAACGTAACGTTGTGGCAAAACTCAAACGAAACCAGCACGGTGCTTGTGAACCGCCTAGCTTCTAGCACATAACATCTAGCCTGTATAATTCAAAGGAAGACTGGCTACAGAGATGAAAGCGGATCATTGGAGGAACTGTTACCGATTAGAATGTCTCCATCATAATTTGTGAAGTCATGTTCGTCGTGGATTGCCTTTTTGACTCTGAAGTATAGGCTAACGTTAGCTACCTTGTGATTTCAAACTTTCAAACGTTTGCTAACTAGCATACCTGACGTTACTGAAGGCCTTAGCTAGTGAGCTAGCTTGGCGTCGTCCATCAGCCTGTGGACACAACATTTCGGCGCGTGGTCTGTCAGGGGACAGCGACAGGAGCAGAGAAGATGTCGGCTCAAGCGCAGATGAGGGCGATGCTGGACCAACTCATGGGTACTGGAAGAGATGGTGAGTTCAGCAGTATACCTTTTGGTTTTGACACAACGAATGTAGCGCCTAGCGGACCACCTAGTATATCAGACACATGATGTAGCTATTTAGCTAACAGTAGCATGTCGCTTTCAAACGTGTCTGGCTAGCTAAGGTTACGCTATCCAGGTGGCTAAGCTAGCTAATGTTAAGTCAGCAGTACAAGCAAGCAAACTTGGCTAATGTTAACGGCTAGCAAGAGTTCACCGAGTTAGACTTCGTGGTCTTCGTCAAAATTGAATTAGTACTGAGATGTCTGCCATAGCAAAAATGCCCTTGTGTAACTTGTTTATGTGGCCTACGTGTGTATCTAACGTTAGATATATGGGCTCGTATAAGAAACACGTTACCGTTAGATGTTAAATGTTCCCTTCATTGATTTGAACACAGGGCAAAAGTAGTGCAGAAGATGTCTCGACCAAGTTACTAACGTCAGAGTTAAAAATCTGTTAACACTAACATGTCACATGCGTCCGAACTGTTCACACAGTGTCACATAACAAAAGCAAACTACAATGTGTTGGTAGGTGTAGTGTATTTGTAGGTATTTAATGAAAAGTATTTTTGCACTCTTGTAAATTCTAATACATGCGTATTGATTATCAAATCACAATGCACTTTTTAACAGGGGACAGCATGCGCCAGAGGATCAAGTTTACTGATGAGAGGGTCTGCAAGAGTCACCTTCTAAATTCATGTCCCCATGACATACTTTCGGGCACTGTGAGTTTTACTTATCATAGAATGGCCTAGCCAACTTTAGCCATCCTCATTAAGTTGTCAATGACTGAACTGTCAAATAACAAGTAATGTTCTGATAATTGTTTATTGTATCACAGAGAATGGACCTGGGAGAGTGTGAGAAGGTCCATGACTTAGCCCTCAGGGCAGATTATGAGATTGCCTCTAAACAGAAGGAGTATTTCTTTGAGCTGGATGTAAGTTGTGCATACTTGTAGCTATACTATTGTTATAGTGTTTTCATCTTCTACGATTGTCATTGTTGTTCCACTCATCCTCATGCTGAGTTCTCACTGATATCACTGTCAATGTAAAAATGAATGTTCTTGTGTTCCACAGGCAGCAGAACACCTGCAGTCATTCATAGCTGACTGTGACCGGCGGACAGAGCTTGCCAAGAAACGTCTTGCTGAGACACAAGAGGAGATAAGTGCTGAAGTTGCTGCAAAGGTTTGCCACATTCACATTACGTTTTTGCTGTTTTCAGGTTAATGATGTTATCTGGTCTTCACAATCCATGTTAAGCTGCACATTATTTATTTATTTAACTATCCATCTATCTATCCATCTTATCTATCTATCTATCTTTGGGATCTGAAGTTATTCATCCAGGAAGTCAATTGGCATTGCTAATAGTATTCACAGTCTGTACTAAGAGAAAAACGTATGAAGCACTCTTAACTATTCATGATGTGTTAATGAAAAAATTCTAAAATTCCCTTGAGATGAATAAAGTAAAGGCCTAGTTGTTTTTCAATTGGAACTCGGATGTCTGGGTCATAAGCGGACAACGGAGACCATTTTATAGATAAGTCTGTCGTGTCTCCACAGTGTCTAGCTGACCACTTACAGTTTTTTTCAATCGCTAACAAGCGCTTACCCATACTTCAGATACTTTTTCTAAACTCTTAACACAGACTCGCACCTACAAAACACAATGGGCCAAATGGATAATTTTCTTCTCAAAAACACATTTGGTTAAATATATTACTAACACATCTTTCTCTGCACACACTAACTTTACCAAAACACTGGAAATCTGACTCAAAATGAAATTATTCTGTCAAAGAATAACACTTGTTGGCCCCGGCCGTGGCACGACTGGCTGGGGCACCTGCACCGTACGCCGGCGTCCCGTGGTCCTTTCCAGATCCCACCCTGACTCTCTCTCTCCCCCTCACTTCCTGTCATTCTTCACTGTCCTATCATTAAAGGCATAAAATAGGCCAAAAAAATATACTAAAAAAAAATAAGAGAATAACACTTGTTTTCACCTCACAAGGTACATGCAGTCAATCAAAGTACACCAGGTTTCAAAATACTGGCTATTGTTGACATTACAAAAACGGCATAGACTTTTATGTTTAAGTTTTACAGGTATTTGCATGCCATTTTTACACTACATTTCTTTGTTGGGAACTGTATGTCTACATGTTATGTTCACATTCAAAAGCATTCCAGTTAGGGCTGGGATAAACGATTATTTTTTCGATGCATTGATTAATATCTTAATGTATCTCCACACTTCATTGGTAGACTTCCGAGGGCCCTGACATTTAAAACGAGACATTGAGAACTTTGAAAAAGCACTGGTAGTTTACTTACAAGACGATTTATACAGACAGTATCTTCACGAAGTTTAGCGTTTGCAGCCATCTTGAATTTAGTCACGATAAGTCGAGCGACGAGTAAGAATGAACAGGTATGATAAGGGATCAGATTCCAAAAATAATTCTGTGGAAATGCATGGATTACAGTTTCTTCCAGTAGCAGCAACTGGAATCCATGCATTTCCATGGAATTATTTTTGGAATAATTTGATTTATTTGCATGGCTATGCCGATGCCGAGGCACCACCATTGACCGCCTTGTTGGTAGCATCGGCTAACTAGCGCCAGATTTCGGAGTGCAGGGGACAAGCCGAGATGGGCTATGAGACATACATACACACTCGGTATCATGTTTCAAAACACTTTAGGTCAAAATCACACCGGAATTCTCCTTTAAGATTCCAAAATAAAAGACTATACAAGTGCAAAGTAATGCATTCTTAGTCAGAGGTAGCATTCAATAAAGTTCAGTAGTGTGTAGGCCTATGTCTAATTGAGTGCCTGTCATTTTAAGACGTTCGTGTGGGAATCCTTGCAATTAACATTAACACAGTTAAAAGGCTGCTGATGTGTGGATGCAATTCATAACGTAGTTAGTTCAAATAACGGTTCATACTTCTCCTTTGGACAAGCACTTTTGAGTCTTGGAAAACACTTTTCTATTTAAATCGGGATTTTGCAAACATTCAGGGTCAATAAAATGAGCCCTGCATGAATAAGGAATACAAGCAGCTGCAAGTAAGCATGCTAAACTTGACATCCAAACAGTATTCTAACGTTAGCTCTGAGATACTGCTTGATTGCATACTGTAACTTAACTTAGTTTAGTCTCCTCAATGTACTATGTTGCCGAGTTTACTTTAACTTTAATGCAGCAGTTTTGAACAAGCGCAGCATGGTCACGATGCTAAGCGGATTTAATAGCAATTTAGCCCACTGTGTTCTATGCAGTGCATGTGGCAACAACAATCGTGAATATTTTGTTAAGTGCAGCTCAATGAAATTATTTTATCTTTTCTTTAATTTAAATAGTAGGCCTACAACATTTCGTGGTGCCCAGCCACAGATTAGTCAACGTATGGAAAACACCGAAGGTGTAAAATGAAAAATATTTAGCAGCACACGTTATGCTTGACGAATCGACGCTCATATTTTGCGTCAACGTATTTTTTGCGTCGACGTCATCGATTACGTCGAAGCGTTGTCCCAGCCCTAATTCCAGTAAAAAGCAAATCAGTTATTTTTCCTTTATACTGTTTACTACAGGAGGTACAGTAGAAATACTGTTTACAGTATGATGGAACAGAAAAAGTTTTACAGTATTGCTTACAGTGAACAACAAAATATCCATGAAACATACAAGAGCATTCTGAACAAAAAAACAACAGCAAAAAGCCCAGATAAAAAGGGGGGGGAGGGGGGGGGGGACTAAAAAAAAGCACGAAATTACTGTATCTAATCTCTGCGATCTTCAGGGTTAGGCCACATGTTTTCATCAACATCGCATTGATTACATGGTCAATGATAGTGGCACGAATTTCATCACTGACAACAGTTCTTGCAACCTTTGGAATGCCACCACCACGCATTCTTACACCTCTACCTTGCCCTCTTTTTGGGCCTGCTCTTTTCCCTGGCCCTGCTCCTCTCACTGCTCCTGCATCTCTCACTGCATCTCTCACTGCTCCTGCTCTTCTCCCTGGGCCCCTTGCTCTTACTCTTCCTCATCCAGACATTACAGTGTTTGTTTTTTTCTGTTTCTGTTTCTAAAAACATCACTCCTCAAAGTCCTCCTTTTACTGTATACGTGTCAATGTAATAGAAAAAAAATAACCCCTGCCACTGCCAGACTGGAATCAGCTGTGGTTGGCCCAATTTACCCAACATAAATCAATTGTGTGTCAATTATTCAATTGTTTGTTTATTATCAGCTGAGATATATTGTTTTTGAACTGATATCATTGCAGAAGCAGAGGTTTTTATACTGTATCTAAGGTTTGGAATATTGTTTTTGCTATTGTGGGATGTTGTGTGTTAACATTCGTAAATACTGCAAAAACAATCCATAATTTTGTTGCGAGGTATAGCTTGTCTGTTAAGAAAATGTAAGCATTGTGGAAATGTGTTCACTGACTGCATATCATGTGAAAACGACATGAAATTTGTGAATGGTATGGCCACAAAAGACCGATGCTGTGCTAACTGTATTTAGAGTTTTGAAAATGTGACTGGTTGGACAAACGCTTGTTAGCGGCTGAAAAAAAAACTGTAATACAGATTTAATTACTGCCTACTGTCTACATCACCTCCACTAGAAGTTGGGGATGCTTGTTACCTCAGCTTTTACACTACAAAAGATTTGATCAGACACGTCCCAGGCCACCTCAGCAACTGGTTTAAGTGATCGGTTTACAATGCCTGTTGGTGGTCATTTATGCTTGTATTTAGCATTGTGATATGATGGCCCAATACTTTGTGACGACCAAGTATATAAACAGACACTCTTGTTTCTCAGGCAGAACGCGTGCATGAGCTGAATGAGGAGATTGGGAAACTGCTGGCACGAGCTGAGCAGCTGGGTGGGGAAGGCAACGTAGATGAAGCGCAGCAGGTGTTGGAGAAGGTAGAGAAGACCAAAGCCATGAAGAAGGAGGCTGAGGTAATACAACTGACTTTTTTGCCTCTTTGTCTAGACTCTTATGGTGTGCTGCAGTTGTCATAAGTTGTATTCCCAGTCATAGTTATCAGTTACGTAACAGGAAGTTACAATTAGAACGCCCTCTGAAGTTAAAATTCCTATGTCAGCTCATACGAACACCGAAGCCCCCAAGTTCGTATTTCCAAGAAGGCTATCTGTCGCTATGTTGCTACGATGTTTGTTTGTGGAACACATTATGTAATGCATCTCTATGAACTGTTATTCACGATTACTAACCAAATGTAGCTACTGGATTGCGTAATTGTAACACTTTTAGCTGCTTCTGTGTGTCTACAAAGATACCCTTGAGTATCAGCTTTGCTATAAGATCCAGCATCAGAGCAAGACAAATCAATTGACTGATGATTGTGTGACTCAGGATATTTACAGGAACTCCATGCCAGCCTCAAGCTTCCAGCAGCAGAAACTGAGAGTTTGTGAGGTGTGCTCTGCCTACCTTGGTCTACATGACAATGACCGGCGCTTGGCTGACCACTTTGGTGGAAAGCTGCATCTGGGATTTATTGAAATACGTGAGAAGCTCGACAAGCTCAGGGTAAGAAGGTATAAGTTAGCAAACAGGTTTATTATCTACGTACAAGGTTTTGTGGGATCTGTGCACACTAGATTTATTAGTATTAACTTGTGTTGTGACATCTGTTAATGTGCATTCAAAAATAGAGGCATTGGCTTGGTTTTAAACTGATATTAAGTAATAATTAATGATGTTTTATTTGTCCTTTCCAAAGAAAACCGTCGCAGAGAAACAGGAACAAATGAGGATGAGAAGACGGGAGGAGCGAGACAGAGAGGAGCAACGAGAGAGGGAGTGGGAACGAGAGCGGGAGAGGGAGAGGGAAAGAGAACGTGAAAAAGAGCGAGAGCGAGAGCTTGAGAGAGAAAGAGACAAGCGGAGGTGAGTCTGGAAAGAATGACTGAATATTAGCCTAGTGATTATTATAGAAGGTCATATATCTGTATTCCAATGGCACATGCTTTTCAACTGGTGTTATGAGTGAACATTTACTGAAGAGCATAATGACATGACTGGAGGTTAAATACTGGTGTTTTGTAGACACTACAGCTAGGGTTATATTATTTTGGTAATGAAAGAGATTTCATAGCTCAGCTGAACATTCCTATGTTTGCATTTAAATCCAGCATTGTTTTAGCCTGGAGGACCAGACCCAATCCGAAAGATTAACCCATTTAGGCCTAAAACGCCTGGAAAAAATGCCTGTAAAACCTAAGGGTGATTTCAGAAAACCCCCTAAAACCTGAATTTTTTCTGGAAATTCAGCAATTGTGTCAACGCCTACTTAATGATTGATTTCTCAGCCTCTGTAGCAGATAGGAACAAAATTTAAAAAGTATTTGAGAGCTTATACCTGTGGCATTGCTAAGAAATTGGGTTTATTCAGTTACACCTTCACAAAAATAAAACATGTAATGTGTCAGTGCAGGAACAGCACTATTTTATCAGAAACCAGTGCATTTTCTACAGCTTGTCATTCTGGTTGACATCTACTGCCTGGTTATATATATTATTGGTATGTTCAGAAATTACTGATAGGCCTACACAAGCTGAAATAGTTTCAAAAAGTGTAACTGTGTTTATTATATTACAAAAACATAGGCAAATTGGGGCCACCACCACCTTGACACTTATCAGTAATAATGAATACTGTGTGATTATTCACAGTAGTGGTGATCCTAGTCTCTGCTCAACCCTCCATACACACACAAAATGATGGCTTGTCATGTTTCTATTTAATATTTTGAATTCATAAACTTTATATATTTTGTTAGTATTTTATGATCTGCATAATTACTTATAGCTAAAAATATTCAGTAATTTGAATACATATTGATTTTTAAACTATTGCACTTGTCTTTAATGACATTACAGTGGTGATATGTAGGTCTAATTGAGTGCCTGTCACTTTGAGAAAAAACGTGAAAGTAATTAGCTTTCATTCTCAATTCCATAGCCTAGGTAGGTTACCGTGGCATTGTGTGTTGTCCCATTGACTTGGTCATGTTTAACGGGCTATGTGCTTATAGCTTACCCTACCATAACTTGCTATAAACGCTATTTCTGTTATTTTGATCCAATGAGTGAGACCTAGAAAGTGCTCAAAATAAAACTTTACGGTATTCTCTTGATAACGTTAGTGAAATGGATTTAATGTGAACGTGCACATAAAAAGACGCAGAGTGGCTACATAATACAGCGCACGTTTTGCAGTGATGTTCCGCCTTTTAAAAGCAGGTGTAGCCTAATCCAAATCGGGGTTAAATCCATAAATTAGACAAACAGAATCAGTAGGGTACAAGTTTTGTAGCCTACCAGGGCTATGTCAAAAGCAGGCAACATTAGGGAGGGGAGAGCGCGTTCAAAGTCATCAGCAATAATGTCATCGAAGCCGAGAATCTCCTCAAAATCATACCTTCCGAAATCTCCTCGCTATCAAAGTCCTCCATGCTTTGCTCGAAGAAATTTCAAAACAATGTCACGAGGAACATGACGACACTCCCTCGTGTCTATTCTGATGCATTTCATTGGCCCAGAGGCCGATAATTGGTGCAAAAAAAACCTTATACGCGGAAATCGACGTATACGCTTTCCCGGCCTCAATGGTAGAATTACGCAACAGCGCTCCCGGCTTTAATGGTAGAAATGCGCCAATGCTTTCCCTGCCTAAATGGGTTAAGGGTCTGGCTACGAGTAATGAAAAGGGCACAGCTCGAGGGGCGGTACGAAGCATGCATTTGAAAATATCACTGCACGCAATTGGATAACACTACGACCAATGTTTACTGACCGATTTCGGACGTCGACGCAATTGGATAACACTATGACCAATGTTTCCGGACATCAACGTCGCAGCGCTGTCGTCATCTGTTTATCTCGCCTCTGGCCTGCCTATATCAGATACACCGATGTGATTGGTGCAGCATGGTTTCATGGGCATAGGTAATTAGCATCATTACTCGTCGCCAGAGTCACTCGCTGAGCAAATTCAAATTTAGCTCTTGCGAGAACTCCAGGCTAGCATTGTTCCAGGGTAGCATTGTTTATCTTTTCCCCTACTTTTAAATCGATCTTGTGAAAGAAAAACAATCTAGAAACGCTCGTTGATATTGGGATTCAGATAAATGGCTCGATGGGTACGTCTGGAGTTCACAGTACTTTTACACAACAATTCAGCAATCCATAATGAATTTACATGCTGAAAATAAACAGAGAAAGTGGTTCCTTGTTGGGAAAAGTTAATAGTAAATGTATAACTTTTTTTTTTGTCTACTGTGTGAACCAGCTCCATGAAACCATTGCCATATTGTTTTTCAGTAATTGAGATGTTTTTGTGCTTTTGTGTTCATTTTTCCAGAACAAGATCCAGAAGTGGGGACCGGTACAGGTAAACATTGCATTTGTGTTTCCATTTCAACACAGTATCAGGTACCCAGTAGAAACCTGAAAAGTTGTACATGCATGCTGTAAGTACAAAAGTTGTACGTCCATGCATTTTTCTTCCAATGTCCCCATACATACATATATATGCTATTCTATCTTGGTTGTAAGCATGGCTTCTAGTCAAGTCGACTTTATCTATCTATAAATTACAGAAATGTCTGTCTGTTTGTGTGTGTGAGTTGCATATCTGTCGAACCGTTTGTCAGATTGATTTTAAACTTGGCAAGTGCAGTGCCAAGTTAGACATTGGTTGGATAAGAAATGCTTAAGATATTGTGAAATATATCGGTAAAAGAAGCACTCATTGGCTTTTGCTGCTCTAGCCGCTGGTCACTCCCACTCTTACACAGCACAGCACAGGACCAGTGAGTTTTGCCAGCACTGAATCAGTGCACACAGCACAGGTAAAGTCAAAATGCGAGATGTTTGGATGATTAGCATGTCTGACCTCAACAATAAAGGATGCCTCTGTATGCGGTTTGCTACTGTAGCATAAAATGATTCCACAATTTTGAAACAACACACTATGCAGTCCAATAAACTGACACTTTGAATAGCCTAGCCTAGACACTACTTTGGACTGTCTTTAGACTTTGAATAAACAAACGACAGTTCCGACTGCAAGGTCCCAAATTGAAACAACGTTTCAGAATGCCACCCATTCAGAACATGACCAGGTAAAGACAGTGAGTGTCAGACAGACTGAATGACATCGTTGCAAATTTTATTACTATGCATCATTCAACTAAATGGTTTGTCTTCTATATCAAGTTATTCAACAGGCTAACTATATAGTCATAACTCAAAGCTTTAGGCTTATGCCATTTTGATCAGCTCCAGACAACGAGTGTCAGACAGGGCGTGATGTCATTTATAAGGCTACCAGAGATTGTTTTTGAACAACATATAGCCTTAAGTCAAAACAGCTGTTTGTCAGTTTGATCTGTAAAAAATACCACATGCAGCCATGCTTAAATTCTGCTCACTGCACGTTTATTATAATGTATTATAATATATCATTCCACTGCTTGGTTGAATTTCCCATTGTCCTGTGTAATTTAGAACGACCATTAACATATGTTATTTGAACACCTATGAAGTAGATCCATTTCTTTGGCCGTATCACACTTGTATATTAATTCGCCAAACTCATTTAAATTAGCCTAATTGGGCTACGGGTTTTCTACAGGAATATCATGTTTGAACGGGCACTGCACTAGTATAGCACAATTAAAAACGGGTTATGGTGGTGGTAAATAATAACAGGAAATAGAAAGTAAACCACGTAAGTGTTAAACCACAAAACCTTGGTGCCTAGGTGGTGTGAGGTGGAAGTTAGTCCCATAAGTGTTTAGGTCAGTTTGCATCAGCAAGCTGTAAATGCAAAAGGGAATTCTGATAGTGTTGCTTAACGCCAACCCTCTTCTCATGTTTAGAGATGGAAGCAGTTCCTCCCGTCATTCTCGGCGTCACCAGTCGTCTCGGTCGCGTGAGGAAGGAGGAGAGAGGGATCGAGACCGAGACCGGGAGAGGAGGCACAGACACAGGCACAAGGACAGACAACGCTCACGCTCACACTCCCACCCCCACTCCCACAAGGGCAAGAAGAAGAGGTACTAAACTCTTGTCTTTCAACAGATGTACTGATATAGTCACTGGCTCATTATTGTGATCAGTGCAATCTACACTGCAAAAATCAGTCTTGTATATACGCCTAAGTACATAAATAAATAAGCCTATGCTTACATGGTCCAAAAGCACATGCAGGCCTGATAGCGCTCTGGCGCCACGCCGGATTTCCGGCGTACCTACGTGTCTGCGAAAAAAAAATAAAAAATCAGGTTCGCATTCGCGTGATCTGACAATTCCCAAGATCTGAGAGGCGCTTTCACTAAATAAAACCACACCAGTAGGCCTACTTAAGCCAATAGGTAATAGGGTAGGGGCTTGTCTTGGGTTTCGGCCAATCAGATTGATTCAGCAGTCACTCCACGTGCAAATTTGTTTTGTGTTTTCCATACATTACGAATGTGTTTCCCACACTGGCAACGCGTAGCCAAAGTCATGGAGTGCAACTTTATGAAGCCAGAGGAAGACGCCAAACTTGTCGATAAAGGTATAAAGAATAAATGGCGCTGGTCTTGGATAGAGAAGGTGGGTAGAGATGAAAAGCCCTTTGGAAGCTGGTGTCAAAAACTCCGGCAACCAGGAGCATGTTTCTGCACTTTGTGCGCAAGAAAAAATATTATATGGAACTAGCGGGAATAAAGTGCTGCCACGGCACGAGTTAGACTCTAGTCATCAAGCAGCTGTCCGAGCAATTCAACACAGGGGCAACAGCCTTTGCCGGGGGCAACAGCCACAGAAGATATCCGACCCTCAATCACCGATCACGTGGCTGATTTAAAAATTTGTTTGTGCTCCTTCATTGCCGAGTTTGATCTGTCGTTAACAATCGCTCATCCACTCGTCACTTTCTGTCAAATTAGCGGAGGATAAACTCGCCCTTACGCATTTGTCTGTCTCGAGGCATGCGGGCTATCTTATTACACACAACATCTTGCCAGAATTTAAAAGAAGTCTGTCCGACAAGCTTAAGAATAACATGTTTTCACTTAACATTGATGAGGCCACGGACAAAATCATGGATAAGATTCTATGTGGCAGATTCTATGTAGACTACTGGTCCGATTTTATGACGAGGATGCAGCAATAAGTATGCAGGTAAGTGACTAGTTAAAAGCAGGGATGGATTGATGAACATGCCTACCAGGCCCAGGGTCCCAGTAGTGCTGGGCGGTATACCGGTTCACATAGTATACCGGTGTATATTTTCGTTATGATATGAATTTTTAATATACCGCCATACCGGTGTATTTGATTACACAACATTTGGAACGCTGCGCCGCGCGACAGTGTTTCAGACGGGACTTTTTTTCCACATGCACGCATGGTGCCACTGTGAGGGTAAACACAAAACACAGTTTTTCCCCTGAAGTATGACCCTTAAGGCTTAATTTCTCCTTAGGTAAGGGGTTTATTTAAGGGTGTTGCACAGAATAATACCTTGAATTGTTTCTTTAGTTAAGGAAAAACGTTAAGGGATACTGCATTGAAAAGGATTTAGCCTACCGTCACGAAAATTCTATTGAGATTGTTCAACAGCTGTAACTAGCTGGCTAGTAGTAGGTGATGTCGTTAGTTAGCAACCCACCGAACACAGTGAAGTTTAATGATCTTATCATTCATCTCACCTTAACAATATTCGCTGAAATTATCCAGGTAGCAAGTAAAGCATGTTATAGACATGCACTGAGCAATACTAGCTGGCTAGTTAGAAATTATCCTGACTCATCAGTGCACCAAAACCAACTTTTTTGTTAATGTTTTGCCTAGCGAACCGAACCGAAGCTCATGGCAGGCTAACAAGACATCCACATGAAGTTAACGTTAGCCTACCACTAACGTCATGTAAACCACACAATAACAATAAATTTCTGATAGGCCTATTTGACAGAGTAAGCATATTAACAGAGAGGTTTTATTTTAAATTGTATCATTTTCAAAAAAGTATAATTGCAAGTTGCACTACTTTTTGTATTGGTTTTATACAAGATGTACTTGTGAAATTTGCACAGTAAAAGTTCTGTATTTTGACTGCAATTGTCTTTGCATTCTGATTAGATTCTTCATTAGAATCATGAGTGGCTCTTTGTAAACAGCATAATTTTCTGGGGCCATGCAAAACTGCATTACCACTAGTGTGGAGTTATTCTACATCATGACAGTGAAATAGACCATCCTTAGTCAATGTACTGCAGCAATTCCTCTCTCTACCTGTAGAAAATGCTGTGAAAAAATGAAAAAATGCATGAAAAAAAATACCGTCATATACCGTGAAACCGTAAGAATTTTGAAAAATACCGTGATATACATTTTTGGTCATACCGCCCAGCACTAGGTCCCAGGAGCTCTGGTGCTCTACACAAAGATGCTACTGTAATATAGGCTTGTATTGGGTTTGTTCATCTCATGTCTGAATGATGTCCATCTATATCCACAAAAGTCACCAGAATCTATCATTTAAGGGACTATTTATCAAAATGTTCTCCCAGGGGAGCACACCCCTGGATCCCGCTTAACAATTATGTTGATCAGGGCATATATCTTGGCTTAGGGGCCCGCTTACCTCCCAGGGAAAAAGGTTCAGGCTCAGGATTTTTTTCCACTATCACCCCTGCACATGAGATGTTTAAACATCTCAAAAATAAACATATTACACATATAACACACAGGCAATAAATTAAGAGAAATAATGTATTTCGCTGGAGGTGTTGTTTTTAAGGGAAGCCTACCATGCCTTATCTGTGACAGAAGACTAAATCTCAAGTCAAGTCAACGTTTTTGCAAATGCGTTAATGCAAGTCCTTCACAGTGCTACTTTGTCCAATTTCGTATTTATTATTTAACAAGTTTAGGGGTAGGGTAGATCCTAGTTTACAAGGCATCTTGCAAAGTAAGCGAGTCACCTCAGCAAACAGACCTATACCCTCTCAAAAATTCTTCTCGCATGTGTTGGCGAGGACACGGGCGTCACCCCGCGCTGTTATTTTCCTTACTCATCAGTTTAAGGCATGACTTATGGAGTGCCGAAATAAGGACTTAAGTATTCGATGAGTCGCCTCACCCATGGTTGAAAAAGGCAGCATATTGATAACACAATCAATTAATCACCCATACCCATCTGATCATTTAGGTGAACACGTCTATTTGAGCATGTCAAATCATTATACGCTGCAATAATCTATTGAGTTACATTACTATAAAACAATTGCAAAAAAAGTATGTACTTGCAAAGGCTCATGGGTACTGTGTGACATGATTCGCCGGCTGGCATTGTTATCTATGGCCAGTTGTTAGTTCAGAAATGAACATTACTGCACAAATTGAAGCTGTCACTGAAATTATTTTTGCACATCACACTTTTTTTGCAGATCTGGAAGATCTTTTTTAATACTTTAGATTTTTTTGAGTTTAGATCTGAAACAAGTAGGTTTCACCCAGCCAGGTCTTTGTCACCCCATGTTATTTCCCTTACTAATTATTTTAAGGCATAACCTGTAGAGAGTTGAATTGAGGACTTAACTATTCAATGAGTCGCTTCATCCATGGTTGGAAAATGCAGGATAATGATCAGGCAATCAATAAATCACCCACATGCTGCAAAATAAAATAAAATAAAAACACATTCAGCATTTTAAATATGTGCTCACAAATGCTCATGTGTAACGTGTGCCACAACTCGCCGCTCTGCAATCTTAGTTGCATTATGATCTTCTGTCAGTTGCTTGTGTACGTCAATGTTAGGTTATGCATGTGTATAACCATATAACATCATTAACAACTGGATTTATTTACATTTTCACTTTGTGGGTTAAAGATGCGTTTTTTAGGCTAAAACATTTTATGTCACTTACTGCAAAAATTACCTAACCAACCGCTAGCTGTCTGTGTCCTGAATACACTGTAAAAAAACGCGATCTCTGTGGACAGCCCAGGCTCCCAAAACGGCAACAAAAACGACCTGGGCAGACCTAACCCATAAAAACATAACAAACTGTTCCAGCAAATCACAGAAGAGATGCGCGTTTAGGAGAGTTTCAATTGCACGGGAGCAGCACGGGAGGGAGGGGGTCAACAGAAGTGACGTTACCCAGCATCGCTTAGAGTACCTTTAATTAGACCCACACTTTTGGCTCTCATGGACTACCATTTCAGTACTCGATTTATAGTCTCATTTCATCAGTGCCTAATAAGATCACCCAGGTCTTCGCCATCATGTCAGGGCCTAAATAGCATTTTCATTTTAAATTTAACAAGCGTTTCTACCTTCAAAATGTTGAGGGTTTTTGTGACCCCTCTATTGGAATACTTCTTGAAAGCATGTTTTGTCAATTTTAATATGCAAAAAAGTTACTCCATCAAAGGCTGATGGGATTGGTCAAGGCTGATGGGATGGGTCCTTGTTTACATATGACACATCGCAGCATCTGTACCTTCATTGACTCCTCTGTAGCAAGAGCCTGGATGTCTCAATGTGTTCTCTCTCTCCCCCTTTCATTTTATATCATAAGGTCCTCTAGAGAGCGTTCACCACCCCCCCAACGGGAGAGGGGCTTCTCTCCAAGCCAGGAGCTGGGCCGCGAGGAGGGGGGCCCGAATGAGCTGCCTAACAGGGAGTCCGAGAGGATGATGATGATGGACGAGGAGTGGTCGGCCTCACCGGACGTGCCCCGAGGGAGAGAACACTCGCCATCCTTGGAAAGAGAGAGGCGCTCCAGTTCAGAGGAGCGCGAGTCCGGGGAGCTCTAGAACAACAAACAGGGAGGGAAGAATGGTTTACCGAGCCACTGAGAGCATGTGTGCGGGGCTGTTGGAGGGTGTGTGTGTGTGTGTGTGTGTGTGTGTGTGAGTGTGATAGGTGGATGTTTGGAGTACATTTACTACTATGAAGTGTGGGTGGGAGCAGCTGACAGCGAGGTAAAATGGGTTGGGCCAGGCTAAAGGATGAGCTACAGTGGTAGGGTGAGCTACAGTGCTAGGGAACATGGATGAGGAGGAAAATTACCTCAGCATTGGTAGACCGTCTCCTCTGAGGAGGTCACGGGGATGAGTAAGCAGGATGGCGGAAGATAAGGAGGGGGTAATGAAGAGAAGGAGGGTGGAGATCCTACCAAAGGCTTCATTTTAGCTTCTTTTTTTAAGCAATCACTGTAATGAACATTGTTTCTGGATATTTGCTCCCTTGTCACTGCTTAATTGCATAACGGATGGTTGTGTTTTATGTACAAAAAAGTCTTTTCCTACACAATATATGTTTAAAAAGTTTTTTTTGATTGTTTTTTGATTGACTGACTGAGTGTCTTGAACAGTCTCATTCCCCATGGTCAGACCTTATTTCATCTACTCACCAGTAAAATTAGATTCTTCTTTAGGTAGCAGAGACTGAAGGATCATTATGGTGCAATCTCATGATTTGGGCCTGGACACGGAAGTGGCTCTGTCAGTGATGAGTGAAAAATATTCCCCACATGTATGATTCTATTGTCATAAATTGTTTGGATGTAATTTGGTGTTAAATGGACATGATCAGTTGTACATGTTTCATTGAAAAGTATACGAACCCCTTGAGGAGACTGTTTGGTTCTTACCTTTCTTTTGAATAAAACTTTTCTGCCTGAAGCATACCGAGGAATGAGAGTGCATTGGCATGCAGCTTTTAAGGTGATGGGCTATGTGGATACCCCGGCTCCTTGTGCTGTTCACAACAAATAAAGATTTATGCCTCTGAGATTGTTTTGAGCCTTGTCGTATGTCTTCGTGGAGGTATAAAGCTAATAATGAATAAGAATAATGAGTGATTTATAAGGGAAGCCTCCCATGCCACTTACCTGTGGCAGGAGGCTTAATCGTCAAAGTATGTTCAATGAACGACATTGCTATTACGTAGCATTTCTCATAGTTCTCCTTGAGAGTAGCATGTCTTTCTTGTCATTCTTTTAACAAGTTTAGGGGTAGGGTAGATCCTAGACTGCAAGGCATCTCGCGAAGTAAGCGAGTCACCTCAGCAATCAGACCTATACCCTCTCAAAAATTCTTCTCGCATGTGTTGGCGAGGACACGGGCGTCACCCCGCGTCGTTATTTTCCTTACTCATCAGTTTAAGGCATGACCTGTCGAGCGCTGAAATAAACACTTAAGTATTCGATGAGTCGCCTCATCCAGGGTTACAAAAGGGATCATGTTAATATGACAATAAATATATCACCCTTACCCATCTGATTATGTAGGTAACCATGTCTATTTCAGCATGTCAAAGCATCATACGCTGCAATAATCTATTGAGTAACATAAATAAAAACATTGTAGTGCTGCAAGTATGTACTCGCAAAGGCTCATGGGTACCGTGTGACATGATTCGCCGGCTGTCATTATTATGTATGGGCAATTGTTCGTGCGAAGGTTTACGTTAGTTTAAGTTTATCTACATATATAACCATACACCATCATAAAACACTATTTGATTTTTTTTACATTTTCGATTCACATCTTAAATACCCTTTTGGCTCTCGTCGACCACCATCTCAGTTTTCGTTTTACGGCCTTATTTCGTCACACGCAACACCACGCATGCGCAGTACGTGAGGCAGGCTGCAGGTAACGATGGCGGATATTTCTCTTGACGAACTGATACGCCGACGAGGTTTAAACACGAAAGGACCCATAAAGAGGTAACACGCACTGCATATTTTTAAGTTATTACCAAAGAATTATATGGGCAGATGCTAGAGAGATATTTCTTGTATACAATGTAATGTTTGTAAAATATCGATTGGAACTCGTTGTGTGTTCACTAGGACCGCCCTTGTCTCGTCAATGATTGGATCTACACAGCGTTTTCCGTCCTTACCCCCGAATAAAGTGCCTTTTAATTGGCTACTGACTATCGTTTGTGGCTAGTTTGTAGCTACCTAGCTATCGAGATAGTTAGCTAGTGTTCATTCAGTATGCAACTGTTTGTATATTCGTTTATTTAATCGACGTTACACTAGACATAGCGGAATGTAAAATTGCCTAGTTTCTAAAGCACCATTCTTATTGTATGTGTTAAACACAGACTGTACTCATTAAGTTGATACAGTTCATTACCTGGCTATCTAGCAGGGAACTTTGTTATGGCTAGCGCTCACGTTAGCTAAGGCAACTGCCTCTTCAAGAAGCTTTGCAGTATCGGTCATCCCGGCAGCTAACGTTTATACTACCCAAGACTTTGACCAAACAGACTAATTATTTAACAGGATCGTATCGTGTATGCAATATTATTCTCGATTTGGCTGTCTGTTGGGGTGTCTCTTGGTGTGTTGAGGATGTGATAATGTTTGATCAAATGGAATGTGCTATGTTAGGGGGTGGTTTCATAATGTTGTAAAGCTATTTGTTCATCTTTCTCATTGACATAAGTGATTTTTGTTTCCATTTTCACAGTTCTCAAAACACTTCTCACAGGCCTGCCTTTGGTAGAGGGATGGGGACAGTGGGAAGAACATTTGATGCACGACAGAAGATTGGGGCTGGAGATGTCCGACAGAGGCTTGGTAGTAGTGGGCAAACTGGGCCAGGATCAGGTACATGACTTAAAGATAGTTTACATTAACATCTTGCCATTGTTTTATGCCATGACCATTATTATGAAAATGTTTTGTATAATGTTGCCTGATGCTTGCCTTCAGGGTTCCAGGTGAAAGATGCCAGAGAGAAGCTTGGCCAGAAGGATGCCAGATTCTGGATAAGAGGACGAGGTGGTGCAACTGGGGGTGTGCAGGACGCCCGACAGATGATCAACTCCCGAAAACAACAAGGACAAAACCCAGTGGGCAACCCCCTTCAATCCCACAAGCCCTTGGGAATAGGGCTGCAAGCCACTTTCCAGATCCATAATAATAATGGTACAACCAATACCAGTGCCAGACAGTTCCCACCCACCCCCCAAGGACTCAATGTCAGAGCAGGGCTCTTACCACAGCCCGGTGGAGGGTTAAAGAAAGTAGTTGATGCTCGCGATAGGCTAAGCCTGAAGAGGAGCATCACAGGAGCAGCACCCACTACGAGCGCACAGGCGCCTTTGAAGATCACAAAAACTATTCAGGTAGGAGGTGTCCTTTGCTACTTATGGTTGTTTTTCTCTGATTTGTCTTGATCGTTTTCTCATACATTGACCCACCATATTTGTAAGGTTTGAAATATCTAAGTCTTATTCTAGTAGCTTTCTGTAACTGTTGAGCTGAATGAACTAACATCCAAAATGTTCTAATTTAATGGATGTAGAACACAGTTTCATTCTTTTTCTGTATTCACATTGCCTAGGTTTGGTGGTTTTATGCATATGACACAGAGGTTCCTTCTCTTATTTCAGCAAAGGCCAGTGGCAATGGCAAGTGACATCCGGTTTAATGTTTCCGGAAGGGGACCCCAGGTGAGTGAGGGGAAGCCCTGGGAGCACCACTTGCTTGTAGGGCAGCTGACAAATGGTTACTATACATTTGAGACACTCTTAAAATGCATGAACTGATGTTAAGTGTATGAACAAAACTGATCATGCTCTCTTTCTCTCTCTCTCTCTTCAACAGTCTCTCATGAACGAAGATGATGTTATCCCTACCAAACAGATGAAGATAACCACTGCCAACAACTTGGCACAGACACGGGTGAGTAGTTGTTCATCGCATTCCAGTTGTGCAACTTCGGGGTTTTGACTCTCACTTTGGGGTGAAGATGGCCGACTAACCCTCTTTGCTTTTAAACCGAGAATATCAATCATTGTTTAAACATGGAGACCAGTAAGCTTTATTATGAAGCCAAGATACGGTTTTATCCAGGGTAACTTCAGAAGTAACCACCGGTCTCAAAATAACATGTGTGGTCAAAAATCTCCAGGCACACTCAGGTGTGAGAAATCCCTGCAGGTCTCTTTTAAATGCCTGGCGTGGCTACAGGTTTGGGTTAAAGGCCGGTCTCCAGTAGAGGCCTGGTCTGTTTTTTAGTTTCGGGTTGTATTTAATCTTCTAAAACCAGTCAGATCGTCTGTTTAAAGATTCGCAATGACACGAAACCGTTATAGAAAGGAGGTTACTTACAGCAGTGTGAATTAGATGTTGCACGTCTTTACAAGCCGTCGCAAAGCATTCACATGTCTGGTCACAGTTGCAAGGTTTTAGAATGTTGCATCAAGTTGCTGCCCATCTCATTGCGAATCTTGGGTGTGATTTGGGCTTAAGTATGGCGCAGACTGTGCACGTTATGATTAGATGGCATTAAAAGACTGCGGTGGGGAAAAGCTAGAGTTCCAAATTGTATAACTTTCCAATATAAACTATGCCTATATGTCCCACTTCGTCATCGTTCAATTCATCCCTTGTGTTTAAAATTTGCAGATAGGCCGGTGGTAAGCTTGTTTTTATGCTGGCAACAAAACCAGAACGGTTCGCGAACGTTATTCTTTATTCTAAATGCCATGGCGATAAAGAGAAAGAAGTCAGAAAAGGAATTTACCTTAGACTAGGCTATATCAAAGGCCGTCTACAGACATTCTCTGGCTATATAACCTACTGAAATAGGTTAATGATGTAAAGTCAAGTGCGCTTCTATGGGACTGGTGTGTGCGCGCAGAGTTTTTATTGATGAGTCGGAGTGGCAAGTGCTGCGCATACTGTAGTTGCAGTGGAATGTGGCTGCCCAGGGCATTATAAAACTTCTCACTCTTAGACCTACTCATACACGGCGGTGAAATGGCGTATTTAGCTGTCTACATTCGAATCATATGCTGGGGGAGAAATCATCGGACATCCATGATTATTTTCACCCCTGGTCAAAAATATGTTCCCGCGAGCCTGGAAGTAGGCTATGATTTGAATGTAGACTGTTGTCAAATTTGGCAAATACAAAACGGGAGAAACAATATGGTTCATGCTCTCTCATGCTGTTTCATTCGTGCCGAAAAGGAGGGAGGATGAAACATTAAGCACGTTCCACTTTTGCATAAATAATTCCTGAACGGTTTTGGTCAGGGCTGATAATGCAACTGTATTTGACAAAGGACCGATATAGGCTATTTGCTAGTGACAAAATATGAGCTTTCAGTGTGATGCAATTACGTTTAATTAAATCGTGTTTCATCTGTTCTGGCTATCCCCGCTATTTAGATCTTACTGTATCTCACTCAATGAACAACATCTTAACACTAAATGAATGATGATCCATAATTGTCATCAGATAGCCTAGTCATATAGGTAGACATTCAGTGTGTTTGAAATAATTAATTTGATAATATTTTCCATCTTTGCAGAGGAAATGTTTTGTGTAAAAGGAATTAAAGGCCTGTCTCATATAGACGCCTGTCTCTAATACTAGCCGGTACAGTTTGGCGATTTGGGAAAATAAAAGCCTGGGCTATTATTTGGAGTTTTAAGGTACATCCTTCAGCATTTTCTTGCCATAGTCCATTTCCTGTCAGGATATTCCTAATATTACTGCCTCAGGCAGAATACCCTTAACTCGTGACAAAAGGGGTCGCATGACCTTTATTAGAAAGTCATGACACGGAGAGAGCAAATGGCAGACAAAGCAAAGTTGATGCACAATATTGAATGTATAGAAAAGCATACACATAATATAGGAAAATTAATTGTTAGTCACCTCTATGTAATAAGATTAGTTTAGTAATCCAAAATTTCTACCACACGTCACTTTTGAAACAACAGATGCTTGGTGTAGTGCCCTTTTAGAGATCATCAGTTACTTCCGAAGGTTCCTGGATACCTGATTGTGATTGACCAATTCGCACAGCATGACCAGCATTAGAGAACAATGTGTTTGCACCAGATGTCTGTTTTTCAAAACAGTCACCTCAAACCTAACCATACTATAGTATAGTATAGCCCTCTGGTATAATCCTGACAGATTTTTCTGACCAAACTGATTCAATGGGAGACATGAATTTGTTACATGCAAACAACGTCTGTGTCATAAGCTTTTCTGAAATCCACCCGATGATAAAGCTTTGAAAGGCACACAGGTCCTCAGGCCTTAGTTTAAGCACACTGAAATCCTGGCACAATACTAGGTTGCATAAAGGACTGGCAAGATTGTCATCTACCCTGGCAGAAAATGGCTTGGTTCATTCTAGCAGCAGAATAGAAAAGCATGCAGACCAGTAGCACAAGCATGCCTTGGGCTTGTTCTGTCTTTATGGAAGAGGATAGATGGGGTAGGGGTGGGGAGCAGCACCATAGGGAGCTAGGTGACCAGGAAAGACAGTGCAGTTGTCCCTGTTTTTAATGAGGTGGTATTAACAATTTGTACAGATTTTTTAATGATATGTATACCTTTCCAGGACAATTGTATGCTAACAGTGATGCATAAATAGCATATTATAACAAATGAAGTACACCTTTGGTGTTTTGCATCAGATATTCTCCCCAAATTGCCTAAATTAATTGGGTACACAAATGTTTGACTATGACTGACTCCTCACCCTTTGAGTTTGTGACATGGCAATGCAATGGTATTGTATCTGAATAGCAGGAGTGAATGGCAAAAGATGGAGAGGGGTGAACGGTCTCTATTTTCTTTAAATAAAATCATTGTCCCCCCCAGCCTGGTGCCATGGGATCATCTTTCTCCATGTCGGCCCCTATAACCAAAGTGGTGAAGAACGATGCTTATACCGCTCCACCTCCACCCACACCCACACCACCCACTGCCCCTGTACGTGCCACGGCTGCTGCCGCCTCAGCAGTCACTGGGCACGGGCAACAAGCAGCAGACACCAGCACCCGGTCTGCTCCTCCTCAGGTAGGTCTATGTGTGGAGGTAGAATTGGTCTGAGTGTTGCTTGAGTAAGAGGGTTAGCAGAGCATGCACATTTTTTTTTTTTTAAATCTTAAATTACAGCCTAGAATAAATTTGGTATAGTTCATGGAAATGTCACAAAATTATCAATATCTTTACATCTACCACCAAAAGTGTTTTTCCTAGGATTTTTTTGTAGACTTTCCCCCTAATTCCATTTTCTCCATGCCCTTACAGCCTGCCTTTAGTCCTTTGGAAGGCACCAAGATCACAGTGAACAACCTTCATCCCCGGGTCACTGAGGAAGATATAGTGGTTAGTGTACCCTCCTATCTCCTCCCTCCCTTCTTTCTCCCTCCCTTTTTTCTCAAATTAAGTTTCAAACCCCCTTTGAACAAAATGCACAATGCCATTTTTAATTGCATTTTGTCTGTCTGTCTGTCTGTCTATCTGTCTGTCTGTCTGTGTGTGTGTGTCGTACATACTTTACAGGAACTGTTCTGTGTTTGCGGTGCTTTGAAACGCGCACGGTTAGTGAAGCAAGGAGTGGCCGAGGTTGTGTTTGTCAAGAAAGAGGACGCTATAAGTGCTTACCGGAAGTACAACAATCGCTGCCTGGACGGTAAAACCTCTTTCCAGTGTCACAATACTCAAACGTGTTGTAGGTGGGAGATATGATGTGCACCATAGCAATAAGTTGCTGTTGAAATATTAGAGGTTGTGTGGATGGATCACGGAAGTTTGTTTTGAGTTCTTGCAACCTTTTGGTGTTAATTGTTGTCAGGAATTGCAGGAAAAGCAAGTGATTGTTACTGGTTTAGAGATTACACAACTACATAGTTTTGTTCTGAATGTTGACAAATCAATGAAATATTCAGAAAATAAATAATATGAATGTTTAAAAATAAACAAATAGCACTAAAGGGGAGTATGGATTCTCCAAAAGGTTGTGTCAATATGTGGCTTAGTGTGTTCGGTCAGTTCAGTTTTGTCATAAATGAACATTTTGGAAAATGGAAAAATTGGGTATTTTTTTCCCCCCAAGTGTTGACCAATTTTCTAATTTTCTGTATTAGTTCAGACATTTGAGGGGAAATAACACATATAAAATTGGTTTCTATTCCTTAACAGGCCAGCCAATGAAGTGTAATCTACACATGCAGGGGAATGTCATCACCTCTGATCAACCCATTCTTCTGTAAGTCTTTTAACTGCTACTGCCGGGCATACTTGTGAATCAGATACAGATAAATCTACATAATGATAACAATTGTAAGACATAATTTAACCGTTAAAAGCTGTTTATACAAACCTATAAATTAAAAACCTATACTAGCTCAAGGTGTGAACTGGAAACTGAAAACAACGTGATTCTTTTTTTTCATCCCACCTTCTTTGCTCTTTCAGGAGGCTAAGTGATACCCCAGGTGCAGGAAGTGGTGGGAGGAAAGATGGGCTTCCTGCTTCCCTCAGCCGTCCAGGTGGTCGCCCTGCTTCCTCCCAGCCCACGCCAGAAGTGGACCCCCAGACCATCCTCAAGGCTCTGTTCAAGTCCTCCGGCCAAACACCTACAACTACAGAGCCCCCGAGTTCCCAGGCCACGGCCTTCCGCATCAAGATTTAACAACGATCACATACAGACACCTGTTTTCATATTTGACGCATTCAAACACAACACACATGCACACAGGATGTACATCATGCCGTACATATTTATTTGTACTACAGTAACACAACTCGCATACAAAAAAAAATAGGTTTCTAAGTGTTATTTTAGAAAACATTCATTTGGATCCTCCATGTCAATTCAGTCATCCAGTAAGACCAGTAACTCCAGCAGTGATGTCCACGGCCGTAGTGTTGATTGTTACCTAGCGTATGTATTCAGTGGACCAACTGGAGAAAGCCCTGATATATGATTTGTTTTAAGCTATTTTGTTTACTTTCAGTTTGAATTACAGATTTAAAAATGAAGCAAAATGTGTTTCAGAAACGGTGTCTGTCTAAAGGGTTCATTTTTAACATGCCTATGTTCAGATAGTTCACATTGAACGCAACCTCTGTGAAAGATGAGATGCTTGTTGGTTTTCGTTTTGTTTGGACTGTCCCCCTTTTTATATATTCCTTTAAAGAGATATTCTGACCAGTATCAAAAGTGGTGGCATTAAGAACATGTAAAGGAAGACTCAAGCCTTACTGAAATTAAATGATTTGTGCACAAGCTCACATTCTTACCATGTTTTGTTCACCACTTCGACTCCTTATGTATAGTAAGTTGAATGCTTGTTTTGGCAGTTAAGCAATGTTGTCCTTTGATTGTTAAACAAATAGAAACAGTCCTTCTGAAATACTTTTGTCTTTCAAACTGTAAATGACTACTGTTTCTACACATAATTTCCCCCTCCTTTTGTTTGGTGACCAGGATGAGAAGGACACAATTCTGTACAAGTACGTTACATTCAGTAAATATGTTCCTTTATATAAACAAACAAATGCGTGATCTTTCATGGGTAGTGTTATTACCAACAGAAATTTGACTACGAATTGGCATGGACATAAATATACTGTATGGCTATGGTAAAATGTTTTATTGTCATGTAAAATGTTTCCCCAGGTCATACAAATGAAACGAGGCAAAACTCATGGAAATCACTTGCCCTGCATGAGCTAGCCTCAGATTAAAACGTATATAGAATGGAACTAGAGAAATTTTGCTATATGAAGCTACGCGAGTCGGCACTGCGGTGCTAGAAAGAAACTGACCCAGGAAAACCCATAACAGTAAAAGAAAATTGACTCCTGGCCATAGCTCCTGGCAGAGAATGTCAGGCTGAAAGTAACAAAATAGACGTCATTTCCTGCTTCCATTATTAAAGATGGCGGTGCCCAAGAAAAAGCATGCTAGCCAGCCGTGTGTTATTCCAGGAGGATTTACTGGTAAATATCAAGCTTTATACAATGTTATTATATTATATAATATTATAAGAATGGCCATGTTATAATAAATTGAGGTGTGCGTCGTTTTTTACAGAGATTACAGATATAATAGTGGTTAATAACACCAATATGAATAACGGAGTATGAGAAGTTTGGCCGTTGGGAATGGGCCATTTGTTTCTCCGAGCACACCACTTAAATGTCATTGTTTTGTCCACCAGTGCTGGATTTAAAATTTACTAAGAATAGTCCAGCGGCACACCAGCTGTTCGTGAAAGAACATAAGGTCCGGTTAGAAAAAACGGCGAGCAGACCCTTGGACAGGACACTGTTTGTGCTCAACATTCCACCTTACTGCACAGAGGTAGATTTCGTTTTAGATTGCTGTTAATGAAATTCAAATGTTCATAGAGCTTCTTTGTGATATCTCACTACATATTTTTCACTGTTACACACAGTTGTCATTTTATCGCTGTTGTGTTAATCTTATTCCAAATGTGTGCTATCTTTCATATGTGTGAAAGCTACTGTATGCCCAAATTTCCCTTAGGATGAATAAAGTCTCTATTTTTCTCTCTAGGATGTCATAAGTCGGCTTTTCTCCCAGTTTGGGCCGATTCAGTCTGTAGAGTTGAAAGATAAACCAGGCAACCCTGAACCCACAGAGCAAAAACTTTCAAAATATTTCACCCTGACACAAAAACAGGTATAATGCTGTTATATCTGTTATAATGTATTCATCAAGGGATTTGTCTTTTGACATGTATTGGTCTCCCGTTTAAAATACCTCTTATTTGTTCCACAGGGATTTTCAGTGGGGTACATAGTTTACTCAAAACCATCAGGTGTATCAGCTGCCAAAGCCCACCCTCAAAATGTGCCTTTAATCGTCTCCACTGAGAATCATCCAGTAAAAACAGGTCTACAGAGTGAGTGACATTTGTGGCTTATATGGTTAAGCTTGGTTGTATTCCTTTTTTTATTTGTCACTAACAGTTCTGTTGTGTATCATACCATGTTGCCTCTAGGAGGATGTAGTTTTTTTATTTATCTTTTTACGTCTCTTGTCAACTTGGGCAAAGTATTGAGATCCCTTGTCAACTTAAGACTTGACTGAGACACCCTTCATTCCTTTTTTATGTTCCACAGAATGGATACATCAATACAGCCAGTCATTTGTGCAGCCAGACACACTTCAACAAGCAGTTGATTCCTTTATGAATGACTATGACCGGAGGAAAGAGGAGGTAGTATCAAATTGCTATCCAATTTACAGAAAGAAAGAAAGTTATCAAACTGATTTTGTTGCTAACGCTCGACCGCATCGCATGCAGTTAGGACACATAGTCCAAGCACATTATATAATTACTAAGAGGACGCAGGTACAGACAACAGCAAGGCGGCACAGACAACAGGAAGGCAGCACAAAGCTGGCCTCTTGTTTTTTTTCACTAGTCAGACTGAAAGATTTCATTATTATGTGTCTTCTAATGTTAACGTTAGGCTGAATATCTTTTCATCCAAGCTATTGGTAACTAACAATGTAGAAATCAGGCAACTTTGGATTACGTGGCTCATTTTTCATGATCTGCTAGGCTATTATCTGTCGAACTGTTCTTGCATGTGGCAAACATATACTGTGCAGTTGACGGGCTGCTGTTCACTTGTCATTTTGTCACTACACCCTAGAGCAGTACAAATGGCACGTAGCAAATGCAGAAAATGAGACATGAGTCTACTTCTTGGCTGGGTGTGTTTTATTTTTGTCCTCACTATATTGTTTTACCTCAGGAAGCAGAGAGAAAGAAGAAGGAGGCAGAACAACAGGAGGAGGATGAGGAGGGATGGGTTAAAGTAACCAAAGGTGCAAAGGGTGCCAAGGCCCGACCTCACAGTGAGGTAGCTGACAAGAGGGCGCTGGAGAAGGAAGGCAAGAAGACGAAACGGAAGGAGCTGTTAAACTTCTACAGTTGGCAGCACAGACAGTCCCAGAGAGACCGTAAGTAAGGGGGTCTTCCTGTGGTACACTGGAGATGACTTGGAATGGTTGTATAAGAACACATGAACGAGTTGTAAAAAAAAATGCACTGTCTGGACCACTTCTATGAAAGACATTTTCTAAAGATTTAGAATGGACCTCACCAAATGATCAGAGCACTCTCAATCTGACATTTAAGTGACCAGGTATACTCTTTCATTGCAGATATTGCTGAGCTTCGAAAGAAGTTTGAAGAGGACAAGCAAAAGATTGCTTTGCTGAGAGCCCAAAGAAAATTCAGGCCATACTGACTCTTACATTCATTCTTAATACATTGTTTTCAAGATTTCATTATATTTGGTTTATTTTTTAAAGTTGTTAGGCAAACACTTTTATATTTTTTTCTCTCCATTACTTATTTAAGAATTTTTCAGACAATGACACCAATGGTCTTCAATACTACTTGTAAAGTCTTGTTTGTATAGCATATCTTTATCATGAAAAAAATCTGTCAATGCTATGTTATGGAATGTGCTCATCTGTGTATATAATTATACATTATTAACATGGGTTATTACTTTCAATACAGATGACAACATGAAGCTATCTTTGAGTGCTTTATTTGATTATGCTCAGTGAGTTGCTGTTATTGAATCATAGGTGCTTGCTTACAGATGCTACCATCTCACCTGGCTCTATAGCTTTGATCTTCATCTACTGTAGTCTTTGTCCAAGCCAAAAATCGTATAAATAGAATCAAGGTACACGACAGAAAAACATCTGAATCCCTGGTAGATATGAGGGAAGTTTCCGAAAGAGATTATCTTATAGCAGGGGATCGCAATCTTACCAGCTTCCCTATCGACAAAAATGTAATGGCTAACTAGTGTTAGTTTAGGTCACATGCAGCAGGGGTTAACAGTAACTAGGTACATTTACTTGAATACTATACTTAAGTAGGTTGTTTGAGTATCTGTATTTTTTGGTAATTTTCACACCAAAAACAATTATAGGGTCACTCTTCAAAACGGGTGCCATTTGTGTTTGCAACATTTGATAAGATGCATAAGGGAGAAAATAATGTGTTTTTTGTTTGTCTTATGTCAAAGCATGTATCTAATTCAAGGGTTCAGAATATGTTTTTTGTGTGACTATTTTTAATCACATTAACTTGTTTTGTCTATAACATACTGCTATACAATGTATTAGATTGGAGTCTATACTAATATATTACAAGGTCTGTTCAAGTTCAAGTTTATTTATATAGCACATTATCATACAACATGTCACTCAATGAGAGAGAGAGAGAGACTTATTAAGATGCTACATTTTTATACTACTATTATTTACACTGACTGATACAAGGATCAGAATTAGCACCAATGTTTGCGAGTTAAAGTGAAAAATGAAACTCACGGTGAAGAGTTGCACGAGCTGGGTTTTTATTTGTGTTTTTCCCCCCTGCATATTTTCTGCATAGCTCTGGGCTGTACGTATTTTTATGTTTGTTATTGTTTAGTATTTAGATGAATGCGCCACACTTGTTTCTAGTTTTTTCCAACTCCGCTGTCTCGGCGAGTCACGAGATGGAAATGATTACACAGCTGCTCCTGTGACGTAACGGGATTAGTCGAATGTAGGGCGTTCAGATTATTTGACGGCCAGTGAACATACCAACGAAACATTAGCAAGCTAATCAAGGATTCTACCCAAACATGGCACTGAATCGAAATCATTCGCAAAACGGGGGAGTTTTGATTAATAACGGCGAAAGGTAAAGGAAAACATTGCATATGTCGACAATCTAGAGTGTAACGTTACATGACAGGTTGTTCAAATAGCCTATCATTAGTTCTGAGTTTGGTTTCGTGTTGAGTTCGGGTAGCTAGCTTATAGCTAACGTTAGGGATAAGAGGGTCTTACATGTTGGTAAGTAAAATGTATATCTGGGATTGTCGCACGCTATGACGGCCACAATATGGTCTGAATATGGTTAAAAACCAGACTTGACTTTGTAACCTAAAAGTGAAACGTAGCCTAGTACTACTCTTCATTTGGCATGATGACTCCTGTCGCGGAACTTTGTTTCAGAAACAAGAGGGCAACGTTAATCGAAGTAGACCTTGGTCAACATGATCGTAAAGTAAAACATGATGTTATTGATACATATTTATTACATTCAAAACACTACAAAATACCTAATAGCTTAAGTCCTCTAGAAATCAGCTAATATCAGCTAGCTTTGTTTACGCCGTTTGTAATCATTACTTCGTTTCATTGGTTCTTTGGACAGTCTCGTGACATCTCCACTTGGGACGCTTCAACAACAAGTAGTCTGATTGGTTGATAAAACCAATGCCGAAACGAATACAGGAAGATAACTTTGTTGTCTTTGTCACTCCAGTCTTCTCCCTTGAGCTTGGGTTTACTCACACACTTTTGCTCTGTCTTTAATTTCAACGAGTAGTTCCACCTTATGCATTTGAGCTAAAGAAAAGATCGTGATTATTATTACGATTATTCAAGTATTTTGGACATACCGGCCATTTTTATAAACGTTTAAATAACATTGAACTGAAAAACAAATAATAATAATTAAAACAAAACATATCAATACAACAGTTACCACTGTTAAAGTAAACGGGTGTGCTGATTCATAACCTATGTCCAAATAAGAAATCATTGCGTGTCGATTATGTTAGAAAATGTAATGCATGTAAGAAAACATAATTGACATTGGAATTCAATGTGGATTAAATGCACAATCCTAATTTATGTGTTCATATATGTGTTGTGTTTGCTTCCCAGTGTCTTGAGAGAGTGCAAAAATGTGGAGTTGTCCTTCAGTGATGTAACATGCAAGACAGATGTATTCAAGGGAACCAAGAAGGGTTCTGTATACCTCACACCATACAGGGCAAGTTGATTCATTTATTGCTGTGTTTTTCTTTGTTTTGTGATGGCTACTTTTCCACCAGTCTTTGAGAGTTTTAGATGTTTTATATTAGTTTACTAAGTCAAGATCAAAATCAGATCCCCCGACACTGTCATATTTAATGTAAAGAGTTTGCTTAAATCTTACATCTGAACTGATACTTTTTTTTTTGAGGTGGTAAAATCTTATTGTCTCTCTGTGTCTTTTACATAGATGGTGTTTGTCTCCAGCAACCCAAGGGACAATCTCGGCTCTGTTATGTTCCCCTATTACCTGATGAAGGGCTGCAGTATTGAACAGCCAGTTTTTGCTGCAAATTACATCAAGGGCACACTCCATGCAGAGCCAGGAGGTACTGAAATATACTGCTGTAATTGTGGGCTGAATCAGAAGCTTCATACAATAAAGCGTTGGATAGAAACTCTTGTCAGCATAAACTGTTTAGCCACTGTAGGAACTCCCCTTCTTGCTCCTTGTGTTGTGAAACTTTGTACGTTTATGTATGTAAAGGGTGATGCAACTAGACTACGTTGAAACTGTAGTAATTGGCAGTAGAGTGTAAGGGAGTGCCATGAACAGAATTTGCTATCTTAGTATATGCTTTTGTCATGGTTACCAGAATGATAGTGGGATAGGCCTGCATTCAAACCACATTTGATCAAGGCAAAAGTAATTGAAGAGTAATGACCCATGTTTTGTTAGGGCATATATTTATGTGTGAATTTCCTTATTGCAAAAGAAGGGTGTCATGATTAGTCCATAACAGTGAAACCAATATTGTGGAAAAAAAATTTCTGATTAGGTGGCTGGGAGGGACAGGCAAGTTTCAAGATGTCCTTCCCGAGTGGTGGTGCCATTGAGCTGGGCCAACACCTCTTCAAACTGGCCACAAATGGTGAGGATTGATTGTTCATGACTCGCAGAGTTGAATAATAAATACATGTTTGAACGTGCTTATATTATCTGTGATGACTGCCCTGTATCTATGATCAGGCCATGTGTCATGTAGTCGTCTAGTTCATTTGCTAATTAATAACTCAGACCTTTTCTCCATTTCAGCGTCTCGTGCCCCTCCAGCCCAAAATGGGGGTGCCTCATTTGGCTATCCTTCACCTGGAGCTATGAATGGGTATGGGCCACCACCTATGCCCATGGGCTATCCTTACGCACCTCCTCCTCAACAAAATGGTTTCCACCCTGGTCCTGCTCCACCACCTGGTAACATGGGCTATCCATATCCCGCAGCTGGTACGTTGTCTTAGTAGGAACATTTCACAAGTAATGTTAATTTGAGCAGTGGAAAAAAAAAAGGTTAAGAAAGATTCATGTTAATAGTCAAGTCACGAATTAGGAATGTCACACAAATTCCTTGGAATTATATCAAGCCTTGTAACATCCTAGACGTAATGATTAGTTTTGTTTATTCATGATGAGCCCTGATGTCCCAGACTTGTTCACTGAAGCGTATGTAACTGTCGTTCTGCAGGAGTGTACCCATCTGCCCCTGCTTACATGGCCCCTCCTCCACCTTATCCTGGACCACCCCAGAACTGGGCTGCACCCCCTGCAGGTATGTCTCTCCATCTCTCCTTCATCACTCCATCTCTCTTCCTCTCTTCTGTTTTCCTATCTTCCCTTTCTCTCTCTCTGGTTTGTTCCATCTTTTTCTGTTTCCCCATAGTACTTCCCTGTGTTCTCTTGTCTCTCCCTCCCTCCCTCTGTCTCTCTCATTCTCTTTCTCTTTTTCTTTTCTCTCTCTCTCTTTCTTTCTTTCTCTCTCTCTCTCTGTCTGTATCTGCCTCAGCGCATCTGTCTGATTCCATCAGTTAGCATCTGAGTGAATGCCATGACACAGGGCAGGCAGTGAGGAAGGAGGGCCAGTGTCAAAAGAGCTATTTGTCAAATTAAAAAGGACATCCACACACACAAACACACACATGCAAGCAAAATATCTCCAGAAATCAACCTCATCCCTTATGCCAGTATTGAGTCACAAGAGTCCTCAAACATAAAAAGATGAATGGAATTTCATATTCCTGTTAAGATATACAGAGTAAAAATGGTTCCAACTGTATTTCATTTGCTGTGGTTTTAACCAGTAATTGTATCTAGTTCTAATTTACCATAATCTTGACAGCAATTCTTAAAACCTCTTTTTTTGTCTTTGTCCATCTAAATCCTAATGAAAGCATTTAGTCATTAAGTGGTCCTTAAACAGTTTACTGTGTGCATGCATTTCACTGTTTATGCATGACAGATACTGCAGATATGGATGACCGTTTCTGATGATAATTTGTGAACTGGCTCCTTTCCCATTTCTAAGGTAATGCAAAGGCAGCAGAGGCTGCTGGTAGTGCGTACTACAACCCAAACAATCCTCACAATGTCTACATGCCCATGGTAAGCATCCTTTCATCCTAAACCCTTCATACCAACATTTGTCACATGTTCTGGCTATTTAATTGGTAAGTAAAATGGGTTTTAATCAAAGGGACTTTACACTTTTTAGGATCAGCCTCCTCCATATGCACCTTACCCCAACTACCCTGAGAAGAAGAACAACTGAGAAGTGACCACCATTACAGTGCATTCAGTTACAATACATTCATTCCCACTTCTGCGCAGATTATTATTTTGTATTAAATACTGAGCCAATATAGATATTCATTTGTGACTGACCATGCTGGCTAGAGTGCATCCATGTGGAATGTTGTTTTGGAGAGTGAATTGATCATATTCAGGTCAGGGTGGTCATTGCAAGTATATTGAATGGACTAGGTACACTCACCTTTCTGTTCTCATCCCTCTTGATTATCTCAGCTCCTTTGAACTGTTTTACTCAGATTTTTTTACTTTTACTTTATTAGATAACTTACTCATGTATTCAGTATATGTGTGGACTGTTCTCTTGCTTGAGTGTGGGGCACTGAACTCTGCCTGATGGAGAGCTTTTGCAACATTTTGTGTGGAAACTGGGAAAGGCAGACATGGGAATGTACAAGCAAAGGTATTTTACATTTTCAACATTGACAAGAGCCAATGATGTCATAGGGATAATTTATTTTTCATAATGATGAATTTGCACAATTCTATAATGAACCATGTGACTTAAAAACTTAAATATATTGTGATTTGATAACATTACTCTTACCAGAAATAGTATATTTTTTACATGGTTGAAGTGGCTGAGAAGGATAAATCCTGCTATGGAGCTTTGCAGCATAGTCTTATTCTGTTTGGTAGCGAGCCTTCATCCAATGCACAGCAGTCTTTTGTGATTTCTTTTTCCTCAATTGCCTAGGAAGATAATTGTGGGATAAACATTTTACCATAGGATTGAGATGGTTGTGATTGAGAGTAGAGCGATTGCATTACAGGACACTCCCAGAAGTCTTGGTGACCTTATCATATCAGGTTTGGTCCCTCACCTTTGCTCCTTTTTCCAACCAGTGTCATGACTTCTAATCTTGTTAGAAATTCCAACCTCACTTTTTCTGTAATTACCACAGAGTTGAGTTACACACACACACACGCACGCACACTCGCACAAGCATTTGGACACAACACACGCCTTTTACCCATGTGGTTGTGTCCTGTTTCACAGCCACCTCCCAAGTGAACTGCAGGTATTTATGCATAATTGAACTGGATCAGTAACCTGCTCTGTTTAAGAAGTCTCTGTCTCTTCTAGTTATGTTATTTTTGTCATGTCATGGCTTTTACAGGATCTGGTGAAATGTTAGAAAAGATGAAGTATATTTAACAAAAGCTCTTTTGACTTGGCTTGTGTTTGTAAATTCTTTTATGTTAATTTTTAAATTCTAAAACTGATCAATTTCTATAATCAAACAACTAATAAATGTATATTGAAAATAATATGCCTGTGTGTATTTTGCCGATATAGTTATTGAATATATACAACAGACACTATACTGCTCATAGATATCAAATCAAATTAATTTGTTTGAAAATAATTGTTAAACATTAATCTTTAAAATAATAAATATACCCGTGAGCATACTAGCAGAATGCTTATATATAGAGAGAAATAACAGAACCCTCACTGCTTCAAAGAGATATAGTTCAAATATTCAAATATTTTTAAGTCAACAAAATATGGTAAAAATATAGGGAAATTTAAATAAAAGATGAGCAACTAACTTAGTTTGGCATTAGTATTTCATGTCAAGGACTCCTTTGTTTTGTATTGCAAACAAAACCAGTTTGTAAATTTAGGTTTCAGAATACTTAATATAGATGTATATTTGTATCTTGGAGGAATTCCAGAAAGCGGGGTTTGTTAAAAGTGACTTTGTGTTCCCTGAGATGTGGGAAACTTTGGGCTTTCTATACCAGTAAGAGACTAGCAGGTCTTTTTTTTTTATTATTGCACTGTATCTCCTGCTGAGCATGGGCATTGTGGTGGTGGGCTGTCATCTGGTTGAGATCTGTCCAATGGAAAGCAGATTAACAAGCATAGCCTACGCCCAGAACTGATTTTGATATCCCGGATGTGCCTTCCATCCCCTGATGACTAATTTCCCATCTAAGGGAAAATCCACCCAGATATCGGAGTTAGACAGAGTTTGTTAAACTTCCTTTCTGGTATATGGTGCATTGACAAAAGCCTGGAACAGTTCTGTTTGCATAAGGATGATGTCTATGATTGTAAACCTCTTAAACTTTACTAATATTTCCTTGTAAATAGCATACATCACACAACAGGAAGTATTTGTGTTTCTTTTAATGAGGCCATATGACCATCGCTGTATGGGAACCAACAAAACCATACTCATTACACTGAATAACATATTTATTATCATATGGTATTCAACCCGCTTACCAAAATATGTCCAATCTATATTTTCACAGAAAATCACACCACGTACAGAGGTACTTGAAAATGGTTTCTAGAACCACTGTCACGTTATAGTCAATGACTAACAACATTTACCAGTCAAAAAAACACAAGCACATCAACACAGCCACTACACAGCACTGCTGTCTTCTACAATGTTGTTTAATCATTGAGACATGATCCAGACATGTCTTCTAAACCTAAATATGTCGGAACTAACCAATACAACTCCCCTTCCCCGAATGAATGAAATGAACTTATGTTCATTCCAAATATATGATTGATGTGACCACACAACCTAGCCTTAAGGGGGGAAGGGAAAAAAATCAGTGAATAAAATCTACTTCTGAAAATCACAACCACTATCAAATTAATATTTAAAAAAAAAAAATGTAAGAGGAGGCCCTTGTGCAAAAATGTTCCTGTTCACTTGAGGGTGTTGATATTTTCCAATATTTCATAACACCATTTGTCTCTTTGTGACATAGTTTGACAGAGCAGTTAGAAACAAGTCAAATAGTATATGCCAGAATTTGGGCAGTAAAGTGTGTTTAAAGATTAATGATATCACCTTACACACATGTGTTGTACACATACAGTACATTTCTCTTGGTGTTTACCACTCCTGACTCATGCACATCACTGAAGTTTGTTTAAAGCAAGATTATCGCAGTAATTTCCTGTGTATTAGCCGCGTTGGGTATAAACCGCAGGTGTTTTATGCAAGTTAAAACAAAACCATATTAATACCATATTAACTGCCCCCGTATATTAACCTTATAGCTGAAGAAATTTTGCAAAATGTATAAACCATGGCTAATAGTTCGGAAATTATGGTACCAACATCTAATAATCAAGAATTCATGACGTTGTAATTGATGCAACATATTGAGCCTTTCAATGTCTTGTAAAGATCCATGATTCAGTATTTAAAGGCAGATATTTAGAATTACAGTGTGCTGTAATGTCACATTTAAATACAATACACACACAACTTACTAAGGCAACAAATTCAAACAGTCAAAATTACACTTTATGACAAAATGGGACTTCCAGCTGTCCATCTGGAAGATAAAAGCTTTTGGATAGAAGAATGGCAAAAAAGTGAACTGTGTATTTTAGTACAGGATTTCATTTAAATGGCAGATGTGAGCCTCCTCTTCAAATCTATAATGCATTGTGGTTTAGGCAGATGATGGTAATCAGGTCTATTAATTCAATATGCTACTCTAAACGCCACCTCTAGTCACCCATCCATTTGTTATTGTACTAGTTGAAAGATAAATATGTAGCCCACTAGATCATACTAACTCCAACATCAAATTATTGTTACTGCACTACTGGTAGGTCTGTGACTATGTATCTCTCCCTCCCACCCACCCAATGAATGTAGCACTCTTTGTGCGTCTTGAAGTTGAATCAAATAATCCCACCCATTTCCAATATAACCCATGACCCTTTCAGTAAGTATTACACGTTTCAAGGTAGCTCCGCCCATCTCCATGCTGCACGAGCAATCCATAACTCAGGGCTCGTCCTGGATGAGCCAGACTTCATTTCGTCGCCCGTAGGGCTTCAGTGGCGGGTCATAGCTCACACAGAAGTACTGCTTGCGCTGATAAGGGGCGGTCTCGCCAATGGTGCGTGTCAAACGGGAATATTCTGAGCGATACTCTGACTCTCCTGCGAAGCCCCCAAACTGCCTGTATGATTAAAACAAAAACAGTGATATTCCAAATGTATCCAACTGCTATATAATGTCAAGAAAAGTGCTTACTGGGCTAATAGTTCCAACATTTTTTGGAAATTTGTTTTTACAATTGCCCCTTAGAAGTGACCTACAGTGAGTAGACGGTCATGCCAGGCCGATCCTCAATCTTGATTGTGCTGTCGGTTGGTGCTGGTGGACAGACTTGATAGCGGGAGGGAATACGAACAGCAACAACCACACGTCGCAGCATGGCACCGTCATCCCGGGGGAACACTGTTAAGATGATTGGCATTGTGTTTCCCATGGCTTCGCCTACAAGTCAATACCAACAAAGTGGACTTTTAAGGGGAGATAGCCCTTCACAAACAAAGCATGTGGACAATTCATTGCTAGGGTTCTTCAGAATTGAAAATCTCTATGAAGCTCCAGCTAAATACCATTAAACAAGAAAACAGTAATTGAATTTAGTGATACATTAGGAATCAGGGATGATGCCCTTAAAGGCTTCTTCTAAGCTTGGGGAACTGCTGTTGTGGGGTTTAGGTGGTCTGCAAATGTGCAAAACTGGTATGCTTCCTGTGCTACACTTAGTTTAAAATAATGTTATTGGACTGGTTTCATTGAAGGCTACTAAAAAGTCATCCTAGAGAGTCCTAAAGTTGTTCTGTCTAAAGATGATACCAAGCTACAAGGAAGAAAGCCAAATAATCTTTCATAGTCACTGAGAATCACAAAGCTGCACAACAGGGTTCTAAAGAATTCCTTATTAAAAGATTCTACACACAGACTTGGGATTCCTCCACATAGTCCATTATATGTAAAAGAGTTAAATGCAGAAATATGCAACCGGCCGTACAAAGCAAGCATTTGGTTTATGGGTAATTCTGTACTGTGATGGTCAGCTCACCTTGCTCATTGCTCCCCCCGATGTACATGAGGAGCCTCCTCACAAGTTCGCCCGACACTTGATCGAACGTCCGTCCCTCGGAGCTTATGGTGGCAAACTTTCCATTGTCATACCGTCGCACCTCATAGCTGACCCCGTCCTGAGAAGGAGGCCAAGGGGTGAGAACATGATTCACTGACGCACACAGACAAGAACAGGCTGTGTATCATACTGAAAAAAGACACCCTCAGTCGTGGACCAAAACAGAAAGCAGTGCCCTGGTTTGTAAGAGTGGTGAAAAAAAATGTAATCCAGCTGGCTGAACACTCAAGACTGCTGTTACTGAGCAAAACATCCGTGGTGGAAATGAAAAATGCTCACCCAAATATGGCCTGGCATATAGAGAAGGTTACACTGATTTGATTACTGTTGTCCTGGCTAACTCGTCACACTGCAGAGTTTAATCAGCCTAAAGAAAATAATGAGACTCTTGTGATGCCTTCTGTTATGTAAGCTTACACACACACACATATACACACACACATATTGACAATGCAGGGAAAATGTGACAAGCACACCCTCCTAAACACTGAACGCTGATCATGGTGACTCAGTGTGACTCCAATCTGAGTAGCATCAGTAAGCCAACAGAGGCGTTAAACAACTAACATAATCAACCAGTGCATAAAATATGGAAAATCTGTCAACACATTCAAGAGATTTGTGTGATATTCAGCTAGATTCAGCTTAATATTATGCAGTTTTCAACTAAAATGTTCCACTCTGTTTGTCATCACAATGGTGTGACAAGAATGTTGTAAAATTATTGTTCTAAAGAATATCTGGGTTCAACCAGAGCCTCTCTCTAGGGCTCAACATGGAGTTTTAGAACCTTAAATTGTTGTGGAACAGAATGTTTTGTTAGAATGTTCAAAACTCCCCTGCTGAAGGGTTAAGGGCAATTTGTTAACGGAACAAAAGCCTTAAAACATTTATCCACCAACATAGAGGAAAAAACAAAGTCATCAGGTACAAGAACAAAGCCTTCAGCAAGGTTTGTTCAGTCCTTGTATGCATAATGGGCACACACGTGCAGCTGTAGCTGATTTGTTAATGTTATAAACATATTGGTTTAGAGATGATTAGCAAGTTCTAGTGGAAGAAGCTATCTGTTGAATTTTGTACATGACTAGAGAGACACAGGTTGAAAGATCAGGAATTGAAAAGATTGGTTACGTGGGAATCAAGATTGTTTCCTTGCAGTTATGAGACGTCGGTATTGTTCCTGATCTCATATTTGTCAAATAAAGACTCATAAGTGATTGACTAAAAACAGAAGGCTGAAATCAAACACACAACAGTACTCCAATACAGCATGCTTAATGACCTTGACCTTCACTAATTTATTTTAGTTCATATCAAAACAATTACAAGACTCATCTTCATACATAAACAATTCCCTGTATCCAAAGCACTATTAATATTTTGCTTTGCACATGCATTTTATAAACGGCTTTTGATCCAGAGTATGTTTGACGGCAAGGGAATCATCAAAGGGGAAAACTAGTCTAGTTCTCCACTGAGATAAATTCTAATTATGTGGCGCACACTCCTTGCGTGAATTTCACTATACATAACCATCAACAGTATGTTAGAATGTATTTTCCCCCCTATAGGCATCATAATATTACACACTCACTTGTGACACTTTAGGACAGTTCTAATTACATAGCCTTTGCTCAGAGTACACTTATAGTAAATTATAGTGTGTATGCTCAACTGATGTTCAGAAACTCCTCCAGATAATTATGCAGTACTTCAGCTGGTTAGACATGAGATGTAATTAATGTGGCTATGCTAATATTAGTGAGTCAATTAATAATTCACTTCTGAGTCGTTCTTTTCTTAGGTATCTGTCTGTCCTCCCATGAAAGTGTCCTCCTTGGCAAACTCTTTCTCCAGTGTTTTTGTCAGTGGATTAGAGGAGGCTTTGAATCGAGCCCTAGCTTAGGACTTGAACCTACTGTCTCTAACCCATTTGCTTTGTGAACTTCTGCAAAACCTATTAAAAATTCTAGCAGCACTGTTTAACAAAAGTGTGAACTAGTTGTATTCTCTCTAGATGCATTAAGTCCAAGACCATCAGAGATGTAGCGCAAGATAGTGGTGAATCATGAGGAGAATATTATGAATATTTAGACATTTTGGTTCACCACTGCTAAAGCCAAAAGAGCCCTTTGGCAACCGAGAGCAAAAAGGCTGTCACACACTGAGAAGAGAACGGCCTTGCATTCTGTGTAACTCTTTGATCCTGGTTGTGTTAGAGAACACATTTTAGCCAAAGAATGTATTTAGCCAAAGACCAAAATACATGGGACCTGAGGCAAAATGCACTGGCTAGACATTCAATCAGTATTCTGTGCCGTGTTTAATGAAGGATATTGGGTTTCAGGGTCAAAAAAGGAAGAAGAGATCAGGTGTCCGTTTGTGATTTCAGATCTCCTGTGGTCAACTGTCAAGACCATAGATGTTTCTCCACTGAATGTCTTTCTCTCCAGTGTAGTACTATTGCAGTATTATTGGCATGATTTCAGATTTTTATGTCTTTCAGTTTGGCCTAAAGGGGACAATCTTTTTAATCAGTATAAAGGTGGTGATATAGCAAGATGTTATAAGCTTAACATAACCATTCTTTCTACATACATGTGTCCATGCATGTGTGCATGCATCAGGGGTCCTTGGCCATCTACAGTATATAGTAGGCCTACATATGTAAAATGGCAATAAGGGCCTGCCTCATTAAACAGCACACATCAGTGACTTCAAAAAGCCGTTTCCTCCTCCAGCTTTCCCCCACAGTGCCATTGAACACACATGATTGGAAGGCACAGGCAACCACCTATCCCTGATAACTGCAAACAACTCTCTCTCTCTCCCTCTCTACCTCACTCAAGATAACTTGACCTTGACTGCTGAGGTCACACATTTTGTGGGCCAAGGTCAGTGTATAGTGTGTAGAATAACAGCACTGCTGATGTCATGAAGACCTCACCTATGTTAAAAGTGTAAACTAGAAGTGTACTGGAGATGCTAATCCAGACACCATGGTCCACCAACTAACAGTAGACGATATATATCTGTGTTTTAAACAACCATGTTGAGCCACTTTCCACATTCACAGGTATAGGCTATAACCTAAACAATATTACTAGAAATGTTGAAGAGTTGGCTATAGGCTAAGTGTCAAAGGTTTTATAAGGGTAACTGGTTTAGGGGTAATCAACATTGATTAATAGAACTGTTGCATTATATTTAGAGTTATTACTTGACATTACGAAAAAGAACTGTTGCAAAAAGCATATCGCAATTGACATTGTTAAACAAATGAAATGAACTGAATGTTTCTGTAAATTAACTCATACAAATTGAACTGATTGTTTCTGGAAATATTGGGGTCTTACCTCCTGACGCGCGGGCAGAAAAAAAACAGATTCAACACCCCAGTCACGATTTTTCCGAGAATATAAGCTAATAATAACAATAATAATAATCTCACTGACTACCAAAGGGAATAAAACGTAGCCTACCTTTGTTTCGGTGCTTAATAATTTGTACTCAGTTTCTTCAGTGGCCCCAAAAAGCGAATTCTTTAGCATTCCAAACATCGTTGTCCTTCTTCGTTCAACTCCTTTTAAATCAGTGAAAATTTAACGGTTTAAAATTTTAGTGCGTCCACCTTAACAGATCTACCCGTACAAACTGCGTAATTATAAAATGACTGAATGAATTAATCTTGTTTATCATAAGGCAGGCTATTAGAGTTATGTTTCTCTGTTCCAATTTACCCCTGTCATTATAAGACTAAATTATCAGTCAGCACTAACTTAGTGTAGCGTCCGAGGTTAAGGCTCTTTCCACCGCCTCTGTAGGTCTCTCCATGCGCACTTGGTATTGTCGAGGAGTCCACTATTGCTCACTCTCTCTCCTCCCTCACTGAGGCAGAGCGTCAAAAGTGGCCTCATCCATTCTTCTCAAAGGTGGCATGGCATCATCCACTCTTTATTCGAAAACTGGCCACACACCAGTTCTATATGCATTGCACATTATACAGTCTTTAGACTACATTATAATACATTATCATATCACATACATTTTTACTGACACATCAGCTAAATACTCTCTAATGTCTACACATGCTTGACTGCTATGTAAGACAGAGTTCTGGTTTTGATTGCTGTCATCTACAAAGGTGAGCAACAATAACAGTAGACAACGGCAACCTTATGTTGCTCATCAGCTCAGCATCACCTCAATTACCTCTGGTACTGGACTTTGTTACTGTTGACCATTTGACACCATCCTTCAAAATGTCATAGTGCATCACCATTCATTAAATGCATGTGCGTGTGTGTACAGTTGAGAATCAGAGACGCGCATGTGCAAGCGTTTTTCTTCCCTTGTGTGTCACAGCACGTTGCGTAGCTGTAGGGTCAATCTATTTAAACTCTCACTGAAGGCAATATTAGTCACTACAGTGTGGCCAGAAGAAGGGGGTTGCTGTCTAACACGTACAGTCACCCAAGCCCTACATAGCTCATTGCTCAGAGGTGAGAGAGAGAGATGAAGCCAGCACAAAATATAATCCACAAGGCACTAGTATGGACAACATGGTCCTGAAACATGCTCAGTCTGACATCAGCGGAGGGTTTGGGGTTTGGGGAGGGAGAGAGGGGGGTGTGTTCATGCAGAGGGGACTGGCTGTGAAGATGAGCAGAGGACGACAGACTGACACTGACTGCTCCCAGAAGGAGAGAGATGTCGCTTCCACTGAGACGAGGGGAGGGCAAGATGGGGGGGGGGGGCCTCCAGCAGCACAGCTAAACAAATCAATTTGATCTCACTAAACAACAAAAATCCTTTCTGATGGTAAATTAGCACACTGGCGGATGACCCAGAGCAAGGTCTCTCTCGTGAACTCTCTTTTTCTGGTGCTATGAGAACACACGAAGAAAAAAAAGACAGCAAAGAGGATATCAAAAATACACAGCCATTTCCCATTTCAATATTTTCTTGTTTCACCCTCTGAATCAGAAAAAATCATATAGATTAAGCAAACAATTATATCCCAAATAGCCAATGTGCCACCTCTGAATTAGAATACCTTTCTCAGCTATGAAGTGTGTCTGACTTACATCCTCATGAGACATTGCAATGTATTGGTGGCATACCGTACTGAAAACATCATAATATAATAGTTTGTTATAACTTCCAAAACCACACACAGTGCACATATAAAACAGTGTCCTGCCTTCATGCAAAAAATGTCAAATATTACTATAAATAATACCAAGCTCTTTGTCTTTTGATTACCTGCTTATAAAAATATAACCAGTAAAAATAACAGCATCATCCCATCCATTAAAATCTGATCTCCCTCCTCTCACACTTTAATGAAATGAAGCGTATTTAATTCCCAGAAAGGTCAGTACACACTGTACGTGCTGTGGTGAGTCTCCGGAAGCCAGTTACTCCCACAAAATGACTGCAAAAAAGGTTAACATGGGAACTTTGTGCTCTCTACTTGAATGAAATAACTCCACTCCATGAAAACAGAACAGAAGAGTCAGATGCAAGGAGGTCAAGTTTTGACTATGACTACCAGGAACTGAATTAAAAAAACAACGGCTCAAAAGTATGTAAGGCTAGACCCACAAATTTCATGCACTTAACAAAGACTGACTCACGGAATTCTCTTGACACACAAGGAAACAAAGCAAGTAGTTATTGGTATCTGTTTTTTAATCGTTTAGTGACATCAACAAACATATTTACATTTAAGAATATATGATGCATTTTACTATGCATGAGACTTTACTTTACTAATGCATCTGAACCTAACATTACATTCAGCAATGTATGTCTCAATCGTTGTTCATCTCAGAGCTTAAAGATGGATGTGGTCCATACATGAACTTGAGGTGAGCACATTTCCCTTTGACCTTTCACTTTTCCCAGCCTTTTCCTCCTGGTTGGGTGGGCAACCGAAGGCCCACCAAGCCGGCTGCATCCTCTGCGCTAATCTCCCCTTTAGCGTGGTAGAGGTTGTGGAGAGCCATATGCTGTCTGGTGGAGGAGAGCAAGCACAGGTAGGTAAGGGAGGAGTGGAGCGCCTCCTGCTGGGCCCGACAATATCTTTCCCCTGTTACCTGAGCAGAGGAGAGAGATATGAAAAGGTCAGTAGGTTCACACACAATGTATGAGGAACACCGACCTGACTATGGCCATTATGTTTATGTTTGCTTTAGGCTGTACGTGGGTGAAATGTATGAAGGCTTTGGCCTCAAGCTTAGGCTATGCCAAAATAACTTAAAATAACTTGATTTTAGTGTTACTTTGTATCATGTTATAAAAGTGTTAGAATGTTAGGGCAGGCATAACACCTTCTAATTAATTTTGATGGTACGTGGTCATCACATGAGAATTCCAAAAAATAGGCCTATGTGAAAAATGCACACTAAAATACATCTTTTGACAAAACATTAATAAGGAAGACGCTAATTAACTGTTAATGGTTACTGGCGTTCCGTCCTGTTGTCTGTGTGTTGGATTAACCAGCACCCCTCACTTTAACAGGCTCAACCATATAACTACATTATGACAGATGTCTAACCTATAGTCCATGGGCTAGGAGGGGTCCACTACTACTAAATTCCATTGGTATTTTCTTGCAGCTCTGGTCCCAAAGTTTAAGAAAAATCATGTTAACAAGATATAAACTCATTCCCAGTGTACTTCTTAGAACTCCTTTCCAAACTCTTCAAGACATCTTGTTTTTTAATCTGAGCCTGAGGGGGAATGAAACCACCCATCATTGCTGTATAACATGACTAATTTCAGCTTGGTAGGCAAGTTTCTGAACATTGGTATCATGATCCAAGGATGACTGACTTATGTATTAATTATGTATTATAAATTATCAGTAATGATTACATAGCCTAATCGGACATGGAAAGTCATATAGGATATCATATGTGCCAGATTCAAGTCCAGATAAGTCTACCATGCACCATGTTGTCACAATGAATGTTAAATCACATCTAGAGTGTATAGGCTTTAGGCTGTTAAATCAGCTATCTCAATTCACACAACCCCTGGCAAGAATTATGGAATCTCAACACTGTTCACCATGTTGTTAGTCGCTTTGGTTAAAAATGCGTCAGCCAAATGTAATGTAATGTAAATGTAATGAATCATTTTAGAAAAAAGACAAATCACAGATGTGCTTCAAAAATATTTTTGCAACAGATGAACATTTTTAGCCTGGCCTTGGCCTGTCTACGTACTTCCGGTCGATTTATTTTCCCTACAGTACTCCGTCTGGAATAGGTTGATTCACGCTCGTTTACTTCGGCAGTTGGGCAGCCGACCAACCAGCGAACAGTGGGCGTCCCTGAGAGCGATTACGTACCCAGGCATGGTGTTTCAATTACTACGTCCCCGCCCCTGAAGCAGATCGCTTGGAATACATCAACGTAGGGAGCGAAAATTACTTATACTTATTATATCTTTGAGCAAATGTAAGTAATACTTTAGCCTATTAACAGGAGCGTCATGAACGAAGTCACAGTGGAGTAGGATGTTATATCGTCAGCTAAACTTTAGTCATAGATTTTGTCACTTGAAATAGGCTACGAACGTACCCGAGTCAAACTGTAGTTTAGTAGGCTACATGGTCGGGTCAAAATCGCTATTTTTCAAACACTAAGAAGGCTCGACATAACTTGAAACTTTGATTGAAGCATCATCAGTGTCTCTACTAGTGATGTAGTACTCGAGTCCGGTCTCGGACTCGAGACCAATTTCTGCTTTCTCGGTCTCGTCTCGGACTCGTTCCTTCAAAGACTCGGTCTTGACTCGGTCTCGGACCACAGTGGGAGGAGAAAGACTCGTAATTTCAGACCGAGTCCTCGAGACCAACGCATTTTTTATGTTCATATAAAAAAACACACAACACATAACAACAATAATAATAAAATGCAATGTTGACCGGCATTATTTAAAAATGACATCCCATGGAGCAATGCAAAGATACTGCCGTCAGAGCCGTTTATTTATCTCTATGGCTCTGCTGCCGGTGAGTGTCTGTAGGTCAGCATAGTCCATATTAAGACATTAAGACTGCTCCTCTAAACAATTCCCAATCTAGCTTAGGCCTAATGGTTGATTATTAACTGGGGTGATATTAAATTATGAATATGAAAACTGACATGTTCTTATGGTCTTGGTCTCGACTCCTAAAGGACTCGGTCTCGACTCGGACTTGCTTCCTCAAAGACTCGGTCTTGACTCGGACTCGACTGTATTTGGAAACCAACAGACTCGGTCTCGACCCTTCAAAGACTCGGTCTTGACTCGGACTCGGCATAGGCGGTCTCGTCCCCATCACTAGTCTCTACATATGAACTCGAGCATTAAGAACATTGTTCGTGTACACAAAGTTTACTAAAAAGAAAGATTTTGGACAACTCACTCCTTGCAAGATGGCAAAATGGCAGCGAGCAGAAAAAACAAGTGAGTTGTTCAAAACCTCTCTTTTAGTAAACTCTGTGTACACCAACAATGTTCTCAATGCTCGAGTTCATGTGTAGAGACACTGATGATACTTCGATCAAAGTTTCATGTTGTGTCGAGCCTTCATAGTATTTGAAAAATAGCGATTTTGACGCGATTGTATCAAATAAGTAGTAGCCCTATAGGAATCCCATTCAAAAGGTAATTTCACCCGAAAACGACAACGCATACAAGCTTCAAAGTGGCGCTTTGGACATACTTATGCATATGAAAGTTTGACTTGGATACATTCACAAAACACTATATGATGCATTTTGGCGAGAGTTATGCAGATGAAACGTGTGATTGTTTGCTGATAAGATGCACCCGTGCTTGTAAGGGGCGTGCTGCAGAGAAACTTCTCTATATGACGAAACGCCGGTTGTTAGTGATTGGTTCAAAGGAACTCCAATGATTTTAAACCTCAAACTGTGCCCTCCCACCCAGAAATAAACGAATGCCTATTGATCTAGGCCAGACTCTCTGCGAAGTCAGAGAGTCTGGTTTCCAGGCTAGAACATTTTGGCTTTGTGAGAAAAAAATATGGAGTCACTCAATACTAAGGGAAAAAATATAGAATCACAAACCTAAAACATTATAATTATTACTTTGTACACCTTTTCTGGCACAGACTTCACTAATGTAGAACCGTATTCTTCATCAATCAGGTTTCAACTTCAACTTTTCAACTTGTCAAACAGCATTTGACAGATCAGGCCATGTCATTGACTTGATATCTTTCCTGAAGAAAAGTTTTACAATCTTTGCTCTATGACAAGATACATTATCATCATGGAAAATGACTTCCTCATTATCAGAATTCCTTTCGACTGATAGAATACCAACACCATAATACCACAACAACTCATCTGCAAACTTGACAAACTGGGACTCAGTACCTACCTCTGCAACTGGCTACTGGACTTCCTCTGTCAGAGGCCTCAAGTAGTACGTGTTGGCAACAATATCTCAAGCAGCATCACACTGAGCACGGGGGCCCCCCAAGGCTGCGTGCTCAGTCCGCTGCTCTTCACCCTGCTGACGCATGACTGCACTGCAACCTACAGCAACAATCACATAGTGAAATTTGCTGATGACACAACTCTGGTGGGTCTCATCACCAAGGGCGATGAGACTCAATACAGGTTGGAGGTCGACCTTCTGACCACGTGGTGCAGGGACAACAACCTCCTGCTGAACGTCAGCAAGACCAAGGAGATTGTTGTTGACCTGCCACTGACCATCGACGGTGCTGTGGTGGAGAGAGTGAGCAGCACCAAATTCCTGGGGGTGCACATCAGTGAAGACCTCTCCTGGACCACCAACACTGCATCACTGGCGAAGAAAGCTCAGTGCCGCCTCTACTTCCTGCGGAAACTCAGGCGAGCAAGTGCTCCACCAGCCATCATGACCACATTCTACCGAGGCACCATTGAGAGCATCCTCTCCAGCTGCACTGAATACAACAGGAAAGCCCTGCAGCGCATAGTGAACACAGCTGGAAGGATTATTGGTGCTTCACTCCCCTCCCTGAAAGACATTTACACCACCCACCTCACCCGCAAGGCGACCACAATTGTGAGTGATGCAAGTCACCCCGCTCACAATTTGTTTGATCTACTGCCCTCTGGGAAGAGGTACAGAAGCCTGCGCTCCCGCACCACCAGACTCACCAACAGCTTCATACACCAGGCTGTTAGGATGCTGAACTCTCTCCCCCCTCCACCCTCAGCTACATAACATCCTGGACTTTGGACCCACAATGGCTGCCTCGCACTACTCCACTTGCACTAACTCCACTTGTACACTTGCACACTTTGCAACTTGTTGTTGTTGTCCTGAAAACACAACACACTTCTGCTGCTCCTACATAACTTGCACCACTATGCCACTTGCTTACTTAGGTCAAACAGACTTGCACTACTATATTGACTGTCTATGCACAATTGCACAATTTCAACCCAATTTTGCTGCTCTTATTTATTCATTGTATGTGCCTTCTTATTTACTTTTTATTGTTTACTTGAATGTTATGTTTGTCTGTGGACTTAATTGGTAAAATATGTCTTGTCTCCACCGTGGTATAGTGAGAAACGTAATTTCGATCTCTTTGTATGTCTTGGCATGTGAAGAAATTGACAATAAAGCAGACTTTGACTTTGAATGACATTTCAATGTACACTTGTGCATTTACTGTAGGTTTGACTGTCATCTCCCCTAGTCCTTTTGCAACCCCATATCATCAGTGACTGTGGAAACCATAGATATATATATAGGTATATATCTATGGTGGAAACGGTCTTGTTTTCTTCAGGCAGTCATCTTATATAATAATATATGTATTTATATAATAATATATCTTTCATTTGTCTTTTATTCTAAAAAATACCTTCAAAGAGTATTGATTTCATATGTTTTGCCAGGGGTTGTATGAAATCACATCTAGAGGGTATGGTATGGGGTTTCAGAAAACATATTGTTTAGGTGGCATTCTTAAATTTCTCTTAATAGTTCTGCCCAAAATGTATCAGATGTACAACTGGTTCACCACAATAAGCTACTGGTCCCTGGTCTAGAAGGGTGTCCACATGCACCTTTATTAGTGCCAATGGTGACCTAAGGATGAATTATGTGTTCATTGTGTATGAATGATTGAAATTAATGCATAGCCTAATCGGACAAGGATAGTCACAGATGGGCCAGATCGGTGTACCATGTACCAGAGAATATCTGAGTAGACGGGCTCTGTGGTAGGCTACACGTCGGTGGGTGCATGTGGACGGGAGTCCATGAAACTCCTCCTAGGCTAGCCCATAGACTGTTCTATATACAGTCTATGGGCTAGCCCATGAATGACGGTCTTCAGTGACGGTCACCTTGGGGATCTTGTAAAGGCGAGTTGTGCATTCCCCACGATGCCATAATTTTCTGCTATGATAGTGTGTGAAGTGAAGCAGCATAACCTCTGACATAGCTTAGCCTACACACGTTGACACAGGACAGTATATTAACGTTAACTATGTAATGTTGTCAGCAGACTTGGTGAACTACAACAATAATAATTTCACATAGGCCTACCTGATTTTTACGAAACTGTTCCAAAACGTAATTATATGCCATCGTTTGTTTATATTCTGGTCCCTTTAACGCCCGCAGTTCTCTCAGTATACTACGACATACACGCAGTGGTGAATTCAACGACGCCATGTCTTCTACAGTGGATGCCTGGTGTTGTCTGTGAGACAGACTAGTAACTTCCAACTTCACGATAGCCTAGTCTACAATCTTTGAAACTCAGTTCAGAAATTCCAACAGTGGTATCTGTCTTGATAATCAGCAGCCCTACAGTCAGAACAGTAGACAGTAGGCTACAAAATGTAGCATAGCCTACTTTTCATCTTCTTCTCTAATGCCTTCTCTCTAATGGCAAGCCTTGCTATCGCCACCACCTGGATTGGAGGGTGACACGAGTAAGATTGAATAAAATATGAAGGAGGCCTACCCAGAGCCATAGAAAGTGCGGCACTATTTGATGTTGCCGTCACACGATGAAAAGTCCCAAAGAAACTGAGCTGAATGGTTGAATCGCAGGAGAGTGGGATGCAGGGGCGTCACTAGACCTTATTCACTGGGGCACGTGCCTTAGTAAAAGTATCCAGTGCCCCAGTAAAATTCTAGCGCGGCTCTAGCTGGAAACGGCATTCATGAGCGCATCTCCGTGCCTGCTTTACTCATGGCTCGAGCCTGTCACTTACCAGCCAATAAAAAAAAAAAACAAGGAATAAAGAAAGGGGCCATAATAGCCAATCAGGAAATAGCATCTCTGTAGCTGGGTAAGATTGAACGCAACAACCAATGAAAATCGTTCACATGATTCTTCCGAGTGTTTCGTTGTACTGCACACACATACACTGTGGAATCGGCTGGAGCTCATTACATCACTTTGAGCACAGAGTACGTCGTCCCCTAATGTTACAACAAATTAACAACTTGTTTGACAGAAAAAATGACAAGTTGATCGCTGTTAGAGAGTGTTGCCCACATAACTAGCATCTGTTTTTCAATAGCCTTAGCAACAGTTTACCAGCTTGTGCTCTCTCACTCACACACACACACACACACACCATGCGTAGGCTGCATGCACACATGCGGACAATTAACAACGATTTATACTATACTGTAGAAAGAGTCCTGTAAAAGTAGCCCATACTGTTTGTGAAGCTGTCCTACTGTAAAACTAAACATAGCCTTTGATAAACTATATAGAGATGGACATCAGAAAATTCTTCCTGAACAGAGGCAGAGGGAGAGGAACAGTGAGGAGGATGAAGGAGGTATGATACTTTTGCCCACATTAACGGTAACATTAACATTTATGCTGGTAATAGCCAGTGCTGTGATTTGATCAATGATTTAATGGCAAACTCAAATAAGTTTGCTACATTTGCAAATGTAGCCTATAATAATACACAGAATCAGATAGCCATCTGTGTAGATTATTATAGGCTACATTTGCAAATTATCACCAAAAGTCAGTATGAAGGCTTTAGTAGGCTATTTAAGCTACAAAGAACTGCAGTATTGCCAGGATGTCTATAGGACCCTTGCCTGGGAGGGAAGTATATCTCAATTTTGACTAAAAATAAGCTTCCCTTGTGTTAGTAGCCTATTAAATTAATGCAGTGAGTATAGGCCTACTTATGCCTATGTGTTTGGATGTTGCTGGATAGTGGCTGCTACAACAATTGAGGGAGAGAGTGCTGGAGGAGGAGAAGGAGGAGGAGAAGAAGGTCAAAGAGAGGGAGAAGAGGGGAGAAAGAGCACAGGCTGGGCAGTCCAGTACCAGGCAGGGGGAGGAGGAGGAGAGAGACAGGCAAGAAACGGATGAGAACATGATGGGGGCTAGACGTAAAACTATTCAGAGTATGGAGGAGGATGTCGGGGGAGCCTAGGAGAGATATGTGATGGTCCAAATCAGGCTAGCTATTTATTTCATATTGCGCGCACAGTAATTTTTTTTTTTTTTTTTATGTATTGGGAGTTGGGGGCCTGTGCCCCAGCAAAGCTCTAGGTCTAGAATCGCCCCTGGTGGGATGTAGGCCTTTTTGGATGCTGGAGGGGGAATCAATTAAATGACCAAGTGATTGGCAGTTATAAGTTCCAAAACTCATAGCAAGGCTAATCCGGAAAAAGGCATGAAACATTTTCCCCAGACTCTTATGAGAGTGTCGCCACTCTGTTTTCTCTACCACTCTGTTTAAGCAGTGGTGTAGTAGGCCTATTGTTTGCTGTAGTGTAGCCCACTGTTATCACCCCATAACACACATCCCCACCAATTATTCAGTTATTCTCACATGAAATGACGTTCAAGATGACGTTGTAACTTTATAATTATACGTACTGTAATTGCGTGTTTTGGCGTAAAATCACTCAAGAACGAAAAATAACACTCAAATTAGTCTATTTGCTTCAATTGATTATTAGAGGAGAGGGAGAGAGAGAGACTGGCAGAGGCGTAAGCTTTTTAAAAGTGTGGGGGTTGTGGGATAGGAAAATGAAACAATCTGGCCAAAATATAGATAACTCCCTACAGGGACGTTGTAAGTATTTTCTGAGAGGGGTGCGGACTATATTGGTGTCCGGGAGATTCTGATTGCTAAACACACCATTTTAATGCAGTTTGAGAGGGACAGAAGAAGCAGCGCCTATGTAGGCCTACAAGGCCTACTGCACTTCACTATTTGACACCCTACATGGAGACATATCTCATGTTATAAATCAAGAAATCATTTCAGAAATTATGTTTTGTGCATATGGGTTAGCCTAACAGACAGCAGCCTAATATAGAGGTATCACTAATACCTATTAAACTAGATGTACCGCATAGCGGTACAAAATATGACCGCCGCTCAGTCCTGTACATCCGTTCAGCGAAAATAAATCACACTTCAATTTGTCTCCATATTTTACTCCATCCCCCACTCTTGAAACTTTTGTGTATGCTTGTTTGGCATGCCTGAGTGTGTGTGCGGCTGCACAGAAAGAAGCCTACTGGTGCTGAAAAGGTGAATAGATTGTAGAATAGCCAAAGAAGATGTAGCATTGTTATAAAACCTTTAAAATCTCTAAACAATCACAAGTAGGGCAGTTCATCACAGTTCATCCATTGCAACTGGATTGATGAAAGGTCACTTACACCTGTAGGCTAGGCCTACATTGTAAAAGCAAAAGGTATCAGCATAATGTTATTTATTTATTTGTTTGTTTGTTTGTTTGTTTATTTATGAACAAAAACATCTCTGTCAGTTCCATGTCGTTTTCAACAGCTATCAAAAACAAAGGTCATTTTTGGATGGATGGATTTTTTGTGAATGTTTCTTCTTCTACATAAGATTTTAGTCATCTTTAGTTCATGTAATACTTTATTGTCAATGCACAAATTAAGTAACAGTAGTCTGAAACGTTATTGTTAATGCACAAATTAAGTAACAGTAGTCTGAAACGAAATGCTGTTTTACATCTAACCAGTGGTGCAAATAACTGACATGTCCAAATGGGCCTTGATTAAATGCGTCGCTAGACTGTTCATACACATTTTAACGGGCCAAAGTTGAAGAGCTGTTGTCCGTTATTGTTCGTGCAAATATAGGCTGATTCATGTTCCCTTGCATTGTGTAACTGAGGTCCATGTCTAGTCTGTCTTTCACCAGACCAAGCTCAATCTTTTAAGAAATCAAAAAATAAATAGCGGGCAGATCAGGCTGGGTTCACCCAGCCTAGTTCATAGGCACCCGATATTGTTTAATTTTCCGATTGAGATATCCACGCTCTGGCTATTCTAAATGCAAAAATGCATCAGGGAGTTATGACAAAACTGTAACTAACAAACTAGATCCTAATAGAAAGCTGTTAGCTTCCCTAAGCTACAGGTAGGCTTATAAGGTAGGCCTATTTACAACATAAATTGTCAATAGGCTATGCTGGCGACACAAATAAAATCTCCTTTGGAAACCAATGGCTTACGCCTTACAGTATCAAGCGGACTTAAACTGCCATACCGTGGCGAAAAGTTGTAATAAAATTCACGCAGCTCCATGAGTCAAGGAAAGCACGAATGAAGTAGCCACTTCTAAATGGGACCCACTACATAGTAGCTTAAGGTGTGTTGCTAAAGCAGCCATAATGAAATGAAGGTGTCCAGGGGCGATTCTAGACCTAGAGCTTTGCTGGGGCACAGGCCCCCAACTCCCAATACATAAAAAAAAAAAAAAAATTTACTGTGCGCGCAATATGAAATAAATAGCTAGCCTGATTTGGACCATCACATATCTCTCCTAGGCTCCCCCGACATCCTCCTCCATACTCTGAATAGTTTTACGTCTAGCCCCCATCATGTTCTCATCCGTTTCTTGCCTGTCTCTCTCCTCCTCCTCCCCCTGCCTGGTACTGGACTGCCCAGCCTGTGCTCTTTCTCCCCTCTTCTCCCTCTCTTTGACCTTCTTCTCCTCCTCCTTCTCCTCCTCCAGCACTCTCTCCCTCAATTGTTGTAGCAGCCACTATCCAGCAACATCCAAACACATAGGCATAAGTAGGCCTATACTCACTGCATTAATTTAATAGGCTTTCCTACACAGCAAATTCTGGCCTTTGGAATAAACTCTCTGGGAGTTTATATCAACTACATTTGAGTGTACATGTGAGACCATCGAATGTACTCCAGGGAAAAGTTAAAGTAACTATTTTCCGGGAGTTGATTTTAAACTCTTTTCTGGAGTTAAAACTGAACACTTGTGGGAGTTAAAATGTTAATCCCATGTGGGGTAAAATACAACTCTCACCTGGAGTTAATTTTAATGTGAACTCTTTCATGGTGTTGACAGTTAACACTTAAAATGTGTTTTATTTAACACTTTTCAGAGTTAATAATTAAAAACACAAATAATATTTTAGGTGAAAATGACTACAGAAAACATTCATTACCACAGATTTTTATTTTAAATTCAAGTTTGACATTTTGAATGACAAACTGTTTAAACATCTTACAGCCAACCAACCAAACTTATTGTAATTAGTGCAGCCCCAATTTCATATTCAAAACAATTGACAAGCAGTTGGATATTTAAAAAATCATGTTAGTACCACATCTCTGTAGTGCAGAAAGTGCAAACATTGTATAAAAGCATTGCTGACAAGATAACAAAGAACTTTTCTGTAATACAGTAATGTATTAACATGAGGTAGACTTTTAACCTGTAATTTGTACATAAACATGTACACAAAAACAATGGTGAATTCCATATATTAAGTCAGCAATGTCACAACATACAACATACAATCACACCCATAGCACATTTAAGCATCAACATATTTGAAATGTCTTAATCTATCCATTTCTAGAACCAGTATCTTTCTTGGGATGTTTTCACTTAAAATACAAAACAATAATCTTAACAATATTAAGACATTAATTAAGCTGGGATTTGAAGAAAGGCCAACAAGAACAAAGTATGGAAGTTATAAGATTAAATTTTTTGCGCGGGTGCTGTCCATGACCGGCTTAATCATTTGAGATCCAGCACCGCTTTGAGGACTGCATAGAGTGCTTGAGAGGGACAACGTATCTGTACGCCTTGGGCAGGAAGACCCCTCACCATCTAGCTGCAGTAGTGTAAAATCTGAGGACCACAAATAACAACATTAGGTTACAGGGCACATACAATCATAAATTAAGAAACACAAAACTGCCATATACAGTAGGGTGCCAAGGAAGATCAAGAACTAGTACATTGTAATTTCAAAAGATCTCTTGACACCAAAGAACACCAAGGTTTAGTTTACTTAAATCACAACTTGCCCCATTAGATGAGAGCCATTTTGTATTTCATAATACACATTTACTATAAGCCTGCCTACCACAAGGTGTGAGTGTCACACATTCCATCAGGTTGGAGTAGTCTGCAAACTCTGTTGGGTGTGAGCCATCAGCTATGTTCAGGGTGTCATCTGCAAGCTGCTGACATTTTTTGACAAACAGTAATACAAATCTTTAAAAGCTTTCCTGCAAAAAATAAACAAACTAGGAAATGTTCAATCCCCTTACCATTTAACATTGGTACTTCTTACTTCTGCAAGTTCTTGAAAGACATCCTCATCCGCCCTGCTCATCTGCGACTTTTAGCACTTAATTTTCTGGTATGAGAAACTTCTGCATCACTGAAGCACAACATTCATTTATTAAATTATTATTTCCCCTTTAATGACATCAGACAACACATAGGTACATCACCTACCTGCATTGATAACATCTGAGAAGCTGACCTCTTCCATTTTCACATATTTGTTTGTCCTTCCATATTGTACCTTCAACAACATCTTGACCACTGGAGGGAAAAATAATAATTTTACCAGTAATAAATGCAACATGTGGACTGTCATTCTAACAAAAGAGTATTTGTGGTAGCTGTTATTCAATCTATAACATGTTTAGCATAATATTCAGTGGTCATAGTCATGTCTTTACAATGAAAATGATTGACAGACAGCTTCTAAGCTTATAATAAAAGAGTTACCGTCAAACTATCTAACATGTTCACTGACATCCAGAAAGAGTTCACACGTGACAGATAACACCACAACACGTAACAGAAAAGAACAGTTTCAAACAACACTAACGTTACTGCTTGTTAGCTAGGGAAAAGTTAGGTTTAGCAACTAAGGCGACTGTGTTTCGTTATAACAGCCTCTCACGTGAGACAGACAGTAGCTGTGCAAGCTGTCCGACTGTTCTCAAGCAAAGCCTTACCGTGTCGTAATTCCCTCACAGGTCCCCTTCTCGCATCCGTTAGCTGCTACGGTCCAGCCGTGCTGGGTCAACTAAGGAAACAACAACGTTACTGTTCAGTATACGTTGACATGACAAGAAACAGCGTAGGCTAATGTGAACTTAAATACACAAAGAAATTACAGTAATGACGAGTATGATGTTATTCCATGCGCGAATGTGCAAAAAGTTTTGAGGCTGTCTAGGCTCTGGGGCTAACTTAAAAAAAAAGTTCGGGGCTAACTTCAGCAGCTAGCTTGCTAAAGAGTTTGGCCTCGCAAAAATCAGTCTTCGACAAAACATAAAAATGTGCCGTTATATACTGATAGAAGTCTAATATAACGTTAGTTTGAGGAGTAAAATGGCACTTTTACCTGCCTCACGAGTCCAACAGGTTTGGGGCAAACTACAGCAGCTAGCTGCTAGCAAATTTGGCCATTGCAGTCTGACAAAATATACAAATGTCCCATTATTATACGTCCTATTATCGTCTTAAAGTCCTGCACAGCCTAATATAACACTAGAAGTAAACGTATAGTAAAGTAAGTATAGTAACATTAGAAGTAAAATCACACTTTTACCTGGCTCAAGAGTCATGGTGAAGTCCAAGTGAAAACTGCTGAGCTGAGCAAGCTGAGACAAAGCTGTTAACTAAGGTGTAGTGTTGAACCAGGCTCCTCAACACCCAATAAATGAACACCTAAATATTACACCACCAAAGAGTACCCTGAACACAAGCTGTAGTTAAATGTAGAGAATAAACTCCCAAAATCTAACACTTTAACACTTTTCCGTTTAACTCCAGATTTTTGAACTCCAGAAATTTGCTGTGTACTAACACAAGGGAAGCTTATTTTTAGTCAAAATTGAGATATACTTCCCTCCCAGGCAAGGGTCCTATAGACATCCTGGCAATACTGCAGTTCTTTGTAGCTTAAATAGCCTACTAAAGCCTTCATACTGACTTTTGGTGATAATTTGCAAATGTAGCCTATAATAATCTACACAGATGGCTATCTGATTCTGTGTATTATTATAGGCTACATTTGCAAATGTAGCAAACTTATTTGAGTTTGCCATTAAATCATTGATCAAATCACAGCACTGGCTATTACCAGCATAAATGTTAATGTTACCGTTAATGTGGGCAAAAGTATCATACCTCCTTCATCCTCCTCACTGTTCCTCTCCCTCTGCCTCTGTTCAGGAAGAATTTTCTGATGTCCATCTCTATATAGTTTATCAAAGGCTATGTTTAGTTTTACAGTAGGACAGCTTCACAAACAGTATGGGCTACTTTTACAGGACTCTTTCTACAGTATAGTATAAATCGTTGTTAATTGTCCGCATGTGTGCATGCAGCCTACGCATGGTGTGTGTGTGTGTGTGTGTGAGTGAGAGAGCACAAGCTGGTAAACTGTTGCTAAGGCTATGACGCTAAGCATTGAAAAACAGATGCTAGTTATGTGGGCAACACTCTCTAACAGCGATCAACTTGTCATTTTTTCTGTCAAACAAGTTGTTAATTTGTTGTAACATTAGGGGACGACTTACTCTGTGCTCAAAGTGATGTAATGAGCTCCAGCCGATTCCACAGTGTATGTGTGTGCAGTACAACGAAACACTCGGAAGAATCATGTGAACGATTTTCATTGGTTGTTGCGTTCAATCTTACCCAGCTACAGAGATGCTATTTCCTGATTGGCTATTATGGCCCCTTTCTTTATTCCTTGTTTTTTTTTTAATTGGCTGGTAAGTGACAGGCTCGAGCCATGAGTAAAGCAGGCACGGAGATGCGCTCATGAATGCCGTTTCCAGCTAGAGCCGCGCTAGAATTTTACTGGGGCACTGGATACTTTTACTAAGGCACGTGCCCCAGTGAATAAGGTCTAGTGACGCCCCTGAAGGTGTCATTGTTTAGATACTTCACACACACGGGCTTTTTAATTTCACAGACTACAACTACCAAGCTGGAATCAAAGCACATCGATTCCCCTCTCACACCCTGCACGCACTTAAAACAAAATAAACAGGCGTCTCAGTCTCACGCATGTATAGGCGACTGTATCAGACCGGTGTAACGTTGGTAAATCTTCCATTGCACAGAATGATTTTTGTAGCACGTGCAACAAATGACAGTCGAAAGATACAATTACAGTGCTGCTATCAATTTGCTTGGTATAACCGCATTTATAGTTTTCTACAAATGCAATCAATCAAATTGGCCTCCATCACTCAACCAACGCTAACGGTAACACTAGGTCCTTATTGATATTATAAGATTAACGTAGGCCTACCTGCAGTAAAAACCAAGCATGTTCGATAAACATCCTCAGATTTCATGAACATCAACCTATCCTTATTAGACGTTCTCTGCGGTAAACTTGTAGGAAGCGTCCATTGTTCCAACCCACTTTTAAAGAGGAACTTGGCAACTATTTCAAGGTAATAAACCCGTTTAGAAATCATTTGGATGGTTAAATGACCAATCCCTATATGACCGCTTCGCTAGCGGCGGTCATAATAAATGTAAAGGACACAGAATAGTGACAGAACTGTAAGCTCAAATTCAAAAACGTTTGAAGTCTACCCAAACATGCAAAGGAAATTTAAATAAATTGTGTTGCATATAGCCAGCTTAATTAATGTCAATTTAAAGATTATGATTAGCAGTCTATGGGTTTTCCATTGATAGTTACAGGAAGCCACGTTGTAAACTATTGTTGCTTCTAGCCCACGTTACCTCCAGTTTCACTTGTGGGGACGCACACATTGAGCGCTCATAAGCGTTCTGTTTGATTTCTACGTGCTGGAAATATTAGTTCTCAGATGTAGAACTCAAATGTGTCTTGACGCCGCCATTTGTAAGATCAAAATAAGATGTTCTAAATGGAACGCGATCGTATAAGACATTAAAATCTCCAGTAGATGTAGCACTACGACACACATTGACAGTGAAATGCCGCCGACGTTTGTATGATCAGGTCAAATAAGACGTTCTAAATGGAACGCGATGTAATTAAGCTGTTCAGATTTTTTCCAAGCATCTTGGAGACGTATGTGTGCTGACTGGGCTATGTCTATATAGTTGATGACACCAAATTAATAAGTATTTCTGATTGGGGAAACTTTTAGCCTAGTTTATTATGACCGCCGCTAGCGAAGCTAGCGAAGCGGTCATATAAGGATTGTCAAAGTCCTTATATTTTTTTTCCCCCCGTCATTTACTTCCTGAATTTTTGGTCAACGATACCCGGGACACCGAACCACCGGGGCACATGACATTTGGTGGGTATGTAGCCCCACTAGACTTTTACGGAAAAATTTCGTTTCGTTCCCGGGGGCCACTCCACCCCCGTGCTGGGCCCCCCGAACCGCAAAAAAAGCAGTTTTACCTAAATAACTACCTGAACCGTGGCACTGAGGATGAAGAATCTTTTATGGTATGTTGGTCTCAAGGGCCCACATCAACCTGGCCCATAATCACTAATTTGTGATTTGCACCCCCACGGTAAAAAATGAAAATGCAATATTATTCCGCTTTAATCGCCCCTATCTTCAGTTAAGATGTTCAGAACTGCACCAAATTTTATGTGTATGATTGACCTGGCATTCTCTGGGGGTATGCCAAGTTTCGTAGAATTTCATCCATGGGGGGGTCTAAAAAAAATTAGGTTATGTGTACATTTAGTGACTGTACACTCATTGGCCTGTAGATGGCGGTGCACACATATACACATGCACACACACACAGGCACCCACATACTATCGGTATTAGAACGGCCGATACATAATTACAAATTCAGTAGGATTAAAAGAAAGCCATAATAAATATTCATCACCATCATCATGGCTGCATTTCCAGTATTGGCGATAAGTAGTCGTTTGTCCACTAGATGGCGCATCGTTGCAGTGAGACGTAATTTTGTTGGAAGTTAAAAGTGGGTTGAAAAAAACAATGGACGCTTCCTACAAGGACTGTAATTTACCGCAGAGAACGTCTAATAAGGATAGGACGATGTTCACATGAAATGTAATTCCCATTTCTTCTTGAAGCCGACATAAATCTGAGGATGTTTATCGGACTTGCTTGGTTTTTACTGCAGGTACGTTAATCTTATAATATCAATAAGGACCTAATGTTACCGTTAGCGTTGGTTGAGTGATGGAGGCCAATTTGATTGATTGCATTTGTAGAAAACTAGAAATGCGGATATACCAAGCAAATTGATAGCAGCACTGTAATTGTATCTTTCGACTGTCATTTGTTGCACGTGCTACAAAAATCATTCTGTGCAATGGAAGATTTACCAACGTTACTGATACAGTTTTGCCTATACATGCGTGAGACTAAGACGCCTGTTTATTTCGTTTTTAGTGCGTGCTGGGTGTGTGAGAGGGGAATCGATGTGCTTTGATTCCAGCTTGGTAGTTGTAGTCTGTGAAATTAAAAAGCACGTGTGTGTGAAGTATCCAAACAATGACACCATCATTTAATTATGGTTGCTTTAGCAACACACCTTAAGCTACTGTGTAGTGGTCCCATTAAGAAGTGGCTACTTCATTCGCGCTTTCCTTAACTCATGGAGCTGCATGAATTTTATTACAACTTTTCGCCACAATATGGCAGTTTAAGTCCGCTTGATACTGTAAGGCGTAAGCCATTGGTTTCCAAAGGAGATTTTATTTGTGTCGCCAGCATAGCCTATTGACAATTTATGTTGTAAATAGGCCTACCTTATAAGCCTACCTGTAGCTTAGGGAAGCTAACAGCTTTCTATTAGGATCTAGTTTGTTAGTTACAGTTTTGTCATAACTCCCTGATGCATTTTTGCATTTAGAATAGCCAGAGCGTGGATATCTCAATCGGAAAATTAAACAATATCGGGTGCCATGGACTAGGCTGGGTGAACCCACTGATCTGCCTGCTATTTATGACCGCCGCTAGCGAAGCTAGCGAAGCGGTCATATAGGGATTGTCAAAGTTTTTTTTTTTTTTTTTTTTTTTCCGTCATCTACTTCCTGAAATTTTGGTCAACGATACCCGGGGCACCGAAACACCAGGGCACATGAAATTTGGTGGGTATGTAGCCCCACTAGACTTTTACGGAAAAATTTCGTTTGGTCCCCGGGGGCCACTCCCCCTCCGCGCTGGGCCCCCCGAAACCCAAAAAATGCAGTTTTTCCTCAATAACTACCTGAACCGTGGCACCGAGGATGAAGACATTTTTATGGTATGTTGGTCTCAAGGGCCCACATCAACTTAGCCCATAATCACTCATTTGTGATTTGCACCCCCCCGGTAAAAAATGAAAATGCAATATCATTCTGCTTTAATCGCCCCTCTCTTCAGTAAAGACGTTCAGAACTGCACCAAATTTTATGTGTATGATTAACCTGACATTCTCTGGGGGTATGCCAAGTTTCGTAGAATTTCATCCATGGGGGGGTCTAAAAAACTAAGTTATGTGTACATTTAGTGACTCTACACTCATTGGCCTGTAGATGGTGGTGCACACATATACACATGCACACACACACACAGGCACCCACATACTATCGGTATTAGAACGGCCGATACATAATTACAAATTCAGTAGGATTAAAAGAAAACCAAAATAAATATTCATCATCATCATCATGGCTGCATTTCCAGTATTGGCGATAAGTAGTCGTTTGTCCACTAGATGGCGCATCGTTGCAGTGAGACGTAATTTTGTTGGAAGTTAATCTTAAATGGGTTGGAAAGACACTATGCTTCCTACAAGGACAAGACTGTAGGCTACAGTAGTTTAACGTTACCGCAGAGAACGTCTAAGGGTAGGATGATTTCTGCATGACATGTAATTCCCATTTCCTCTTGAAGCCGAAATAAATCTGAGAATGTTTATCGGACATGCTTGTTTTTTACTGCAGGTAGGCTACGTTAATCCTATCAATAGCAGAACGTAGGTAAAATAATGTTACCGTTAGCATGGTTGAGTGATGGAGGCCAATTTGATTATTGATGTATTTGTAGAAAACCATAAATGCGTTTATAAGCTACCAAGCAAATCGATAACAGCACTAATTGTATCTTTCGACTGTCATCTCATTTGCTTATGACCATAACCTAGGCTACTAACAGGAGCTAAGTGAGTTAGCCACAACACGTTCGCTACGTGATGGTTTTTAATGGAAAATATATAGGCTACCTGAAAGATAACCTGTCTATGATCCCGTGATGATCTACAATCTCCATTTAAACCAGATGTTTTAGAGCGCACGTTGAGATGTATTCAGGGCAGGGCTGTACCTACACATATTTGTTGCACGTGCTACAAAAATCATTCTTTGCGATGAATGATTTAGTACCAACGTTACAAGGGTCAGATACAGTTTTGCCTATGGCTATTCCGTGAGACTGAGGCGCTTTTTGTTTGTTCGAAGTGCGTGTTTAGGGTGTGAGAGGGGAGTCGATGTGCTTTGATTCCAGCTTGGTAGTTGTAGTCTATGCGATTAAAAAAACACGTGTGTGTGAAGTATCCAAACAATGATAACGCTTTCATTATGGCTGCTTTAGCCACAGACCTTGAGCTACTGTACAGTGGGTTGGGTTCCGTTTAGAAGTGTCCACTTCATTCGCCCTTTCCGTGATTCACAGCTACGTGAAATGTATTACTACTGATATGCAAAACTATTAACTTTTTCGCCAAGAGGTGGCAGCTTGATACTGTAAGGTGTAAGCCATTGGTTCCAACGGAGATTTTATTTGGGTCGCCAGCATAGCCCAGCGACAATTTGTGTTGTGTAATAGGCCTAGCATAGGGCCTACCTTATATAGCTTATAGTTTGTTAACAGTCACGGTTTTGTCATAACTCCCTCTATGCCTTTTTGCATTTAGAATAGCTCTAAAACCGGGGGGCGAACACGTCGCAGGGGGGGCGCCAGTGCGTGGATATCTCAATCGCAAAATTAAACAATATTTCTATCGGGCGCCTACCATGGACTAGGCTGGGTGAAAATCAAAAGATTGCGTCAAAAGATTGAGCTTAACCATTGACCTCATGGTTGCAAAATGCAAGGGAACATGAATCAGCATATTATTTGCACAAACAATAACGGAGAGTAGCTCTTCAACTTTGCCCGTTAAAATGTGTATGAACAGTCTCGCAACGCATTTCATGAAGGCCCTTTGGACATGTCAGTTATTTGCACCACTGGGAAAAACGGCATTTTGTTTTAGACTACTGGTATTTCATTTGTGCATTGACAATAAAGCTGAATATCATTTGAACTAGATGACTAAACTTATGCATATGTAGAAGAAGAAACATTCACAAAAATCCATGACATGACCTCTCTTCTTGATAGCTGTTGAAAACTGCATGGAACTGACAGGGATTGTTTTGTTTAATAATAAATAAATAAATACATTATGCTGCTACCTTCTGCTTTTCCCAAATACAATGTAGCCTACAGGTGTACCTTTCATCAGTCCAGTGGAATGGATGGACTGTGATGAACTGCCCTACTTGTGATTGTTTAGAGATTTTAAAGGTTTTATAACAATGTTACAGATTTTTTGGCCCAGAAACAAATCTATTCACCTTTGCAGCGCCAGTAGGCTACTTTGTGTGCGGAATGTGTGCAAACACACATTTCAAACAAGCATACACAAAAGTTTCAAGAGTGGGGAATGGAGTAGAAGATGGAGACAAATTCATTAATATGATTTATTTTCGCGGAATGGATGTGCAGGACTGAGCGGCGGTCATATTTTGTACCGCTACGCGGTACATCTAGTTATTTTTTGATTTCTTAAAAGATTGAGCTTGGTCTGGTGAAAGCCAGACTAGCCATGGACCTCAGTTACACAATGCAAGGGAACATGAATCAGCCTATATTTGCACGAACAATAACGGACAACAGTTCTTCAACTTTGGCCCGTTAAAATGTGTATGAACAGTCTAGCGACGCATTTCATCAAGGCCCATTTGGACATGTCAGTTATTTGCACCACTGGTTACATGTAAAACAGCATTTCGTTTCAGACTACTGTTACTTAATTTGTGCATCAACAATAACGTTTCAGACTACTGTTACTTAATTTGTGCATTGACAATGAAGTATTACATGAACTAAAGATGACTAAAATCTTATGTAGAAGAAGAAACATTCACAAAAAATCCATCCATCCAAAAATGATCTTTGTTTTTGATAGCTGTTGAAAACGGCATGGAACTGACAGAGATGTTTTTGTTCATAAACAAACAAACAAACAAACAAACAAATAAATACATAGATAACATTATGCTGATACCTTTTGCTTTTCCCAAATACAATGTAGCCTACAGGTGTAAATGACCTTTCATCAATCAGTTGCAATGGATGAACTGTGATGAACTGCCCTACTTGTGATTGTTTAGAGATTTTAAAGGTTTTATAACAATGCTACATCTTCTTTGGCTATTCTACAATCTATTCAACTTTTCAGCACCAGTAGGCTACTTTCTGTGCAGCCGCACACACACACTCAGGCATGCCAAACAAGCATACACAAAAGTTTCAAGAGTGGGGGATGGAGTAAAATATGGAGACAAATTGAAGTGTGATTTATTTTCGCGGAAGGCTGTACAGGAGGACTGAGCGGCAGTCATATTTTGTACCGCTATGCGGTACATCTAGTTTTTCTTCTTCTCCAGTCCGCGGTTCCATACAATTCAATCTTGCTGCAAATGATCAAAGAAGCACCGGGCATAACTTTATTTCGCGGCTGGACCAGTAGGTTAATTGTTGAGGAGGCCCATAGTTTGAGAAAAGCTGGAGATCATAGACAGAGAAAGCATAATGCTCTGAGAACAGTATAAGGTCTTTCTGCAGAAAGTGCCTTGGTGCGCGCACCCCCGCTTTCACGTTGACTCCCTGCATTTCTACATTGTGGCAAAAACTGTCAGTCAGACAGTTAATTTTGGTTTACTAAATTACCATAATGCGATTACAATTGACCTGTCGCTAAGCTTTGAATTTGATCAGAGCGGCTTTGGTTCTTCACTGGCTAACTTGATGGATGACCGTTCAATCAAATCAACAGACATTTTTTGCGCCCGTCTCCCTACCCATTCATCTTGGTGGAATACTTCGCGAACTTTACCTCAACACATGACAAACCATATATCAGAATAAACAGCAGACCTTACCGAACACAAAGGTGTAAAGCATGTCCCTGTACAGTTAGCCATTCCAGAGTAAATTTGCAGCAATGTCTTTATGCATGTCTCCAACTTTGCGGTTCCTAATGTGTTTAAATTGTTCAATAGGTCTACATGATTTTATAACAGGCCAAATACAAAACAAATGTTACAAATATCGCCTAGATTAGAGATCTGTAAGCATTACAATCAGAGGATATACATATAGGGCAGACAGACGCTCATGAGTTCATGCTTTGTTTTTTCGCTGGATTTTAGGATAGCCTATTATGGCAACTGATTGCATTCCAAGCTACAGTCAACTAGCAGGCACTGAATGACTGGAGACTTTGTGAATTTATAGATTGACATAATGTGCTGTCTCTGCTATTGCTGCTTTTGATCAGTTAGATTTTTTTGCAATCTCCTGTGGTGGGCTGGACATAGCATCGAAATGCCCGCTCAGATTCCGCTTTCCGCCTTGACCCATCACACTGGTGCCGGAACGAAAAAACTCGGCAAAATGTCTAGAGGGCTTGGTAGTAAATTTGGCGAGACACTTTGTCCCGCCGTTCCGCCTCGGTCTATGTGAAAGGGACAGTCGTTCCGCGATTCTGGTACATAAAATCGCAGCGATTTCGCCAGTGTGAAAGGGCCTTGTGTCTCTCTCTGTGTGCGTTATGTAGATACGGTTCCAACTCTTTACGGGAGCGTTTATTTCCATATTTTACTTTCATTTTAATCTGACAAAAAGTGTGGGGGATGGAATCGTGTTCCAGCAAAAGTGTGTACGTTATAACACCCACATCCCCCACGCTTGCTACGCGCCTGCCGGGCATTCGCATCCTTCCTATTATTACCACACGAAACCTGCGAGGTTCAGGCTAATAAAAAATCAGCACACTCTTTACGGAAGCCCTGTGGCAGTTAGTCTTTTACATAAAACCTATAGCCTGCTGCAGTGAATATGGGTGTGGTGCGGTGAGAAACCGAGGTGAAGTTAGTTTGATATTTGATATTCGGATATTCGACAGATATTCAATTTTTTTTAATGCGGCCGGTTTCACCCCGTGTTTGCAGACAATGTACAAACAGATGACCTGTCTACTTGCTCCCAGCCGACTTACTTAGGGACCGTCTATAAGTACCTTCTGAATTACCTTCATAGTCTTTTTTGTCAATAGCTTTGACATCATGTGACCTAGTGACTACAAACCAATGCAGAATAGTTATCCTATATGGAACTCATCAGACACACCTCTTTTTATAGTCACTGTATGCACACTGCATTTTATATGAATATTTTAAAGAAAATACTTTATTTCCCATAAGGAATGGTCTCCTTTTTTTCAATACCTCCCAAGTCATGTGACCTAGGGACTCCAAACCAATGCAGAATAGTTATCCTATATGGGACTCATCAGACACACCTATTTTTATAGTGACTGTGTGCACGCTGTATTTTATATGAATTTTTAAAAGAAAATACATTATTTCATATAAGAAACAGACTCCTTTTTTCAATACCTCCTAAGCCATATGACCTAGTGACTCCAAACCAATGCAGAATATGTCACGACTCAGAACGGGAATCAATTGCAGATCAAACGATTTATTCACAAACAGTAGGCAAATCAGAGTCCAGGTACAGGCAGGTTTCAAACACAGGCAGGCAGGCAGACAGATACAGACGGACAGGTGCAGGCAAGTAATCCAAAACCGACAGGCAGAAGACTTCGTCAATAACAGGCAGGGTTCAAAACCGGGAAGACAGTAAACTAATTCTTTCTCTTTAAAGAGCTTCACGTTAGTCTTACTCACGTGGCAGTCAGGTAGCAAACAGTACATACCGTGACGATCTGACAAAGTGAACTAAAAGGGCAGTGTTTAAATACTCCAAAAATCAACACAAAATGAGGGACAGCTGAACAGAGAAATTGGAGGGAATTGAACAAAGGCAGGAAGTTGCCCAAATAAGGACATGGGCGTGATTCCGGGCACATGACCGAACACATGGCTACAAAAATAAAGTCTAGAATTCACACTCCAACAGGTAGGGGGAGACATAAACAACAGTTCATACGAGAATCCTGACAGTACCCCCCTCCTCTACCAACGCCTCCTGGCGTTGACCGTGGAAGAGCAGGGTGCTGACGGCGAAAGTCTGTGATGAGCGAGGGGTCAACAATGTCCCGGGCAGAGACCCAGCTCCTCTCCTCGCGGCCGTAGCCCTCCCAGTCCACCAGGTACTGGTGGCCCCGACCCCGACGGCGGACGTCGAGCAGGCGGCGGACTGTGTAAACCTCGGATCCATCAACGAGTCTGGGGGGTGGCGGGGGTTTGGGTTCGGGGTCGGGACCCAGACGCCTACACAAGAAGGGCTTGACACGGGACACATGGAAGGTGGGGTGGATGCGGCGGAGGGCAGGAGGGAGGTTCAGGCGAACTGCTGAGGGATTGACCACCTTGGAGATGGTGTAGGGGCCGATGAAGCGCGGATTCAATTTCGGGGAAGTCACCTTCAGAGGAAGGTCACGCGTGGAAAGCCACACCCGCTGCCCCTGGGAGTAGTGGGGAGCCCTGATGCGGCGACGATCTGCCTGACCCTTCGTTCTGGTCTGTGAGCGTAGAATGGCGGCCCGGGTCCGCCACCACGTTCTGCGACAGCGTCGGATGAACGTCTGTGCGGAGGGAACCCCAACCTCCTCCTCCTGGGCCGGGAACAAAGGAGGCTGGTAGCCGAGGCAGCACTGAAACGGTGACAGACCAGTTGAAGCAGATGGCAAGGAGTTCATAGAGTACTCCACCCATGGCAGCTGAAGGCTCCAGGCCGTAGGGTCCTGTGACGTCAGGCACCGCAACACTGTCTCCATCTGCTGGTTGGCTCGCTCCGACTGGCCATTTGACTGGGGATGAAAACCTGAGGACAGACTAACTTTAGCACCGAGAAGGTTGCAAAAAGCACGCCAAAAATTAGAGGTGAACTGTGGACCTCTGTCTGAGACCACATCCACTGGGAGCCCGTGTAGCCTGAAGACATGCTGCACGAGTAAGTCAGCGGTCTCTTTGGCAGAGGGTAGCTTGGGTAAGGGGACTAAGTGCACAGATTTGGAAAAGCGGTCAACAATGGTGAGAATAGTTGTGTTACCGTGAGAAGGTGGCAAACCAGTGACAAAGTCTAAGGCGATGTGGGACCAGGGTCTCCTGGGTACTGGTAAGGGTTGCAGTAAGCCGGCAGGTGGTTGGTTTGATGGTTTATTCCGGGCACACACAGAACAGGCCTCCACAAACTCACGCACACTCCCCTCCATAGCAGGCCACCAGAAGCGTTGCTTGATTAACGCAGTGGTGCGTCTGACACCTGGGTGACAGGCCAGCTTGGATGAGTGACCCCATTGCAGGACCTGGGGACGGACAGATTGTGGTACAAAAAGACAGTTAGGAGGGCAAGCACTGGGGCCGGACTCACCAGACAGGGCTGTGCGGACAATGGTCTCAATATCCCATCTAGCAGCTCCTATGAGGCACTGTGGAGACAGGATGGTGCTAGGTGCAAGAGCAGGATCCGAATCCGGGAACTGACGAGACAGGGCATCCGGTTTACCATTCTTGGATCCTGGTCGGTAGGACAGACAAAAGTTAAACCGGGAGAAAAACAGAGACCAACGAGATTGCCTGGGGTTTAAACGCTTAGCCGAACGGAGATACTCCAGATTCTTATGATCCGTCCAAACTAAAAATGACTCCTTAGCACCCTCCAGCCAATGACGCCACTCCTCTAGGGCTAACTTTACTGCCAATAGCTCTCTGTCTCCAATGTCGTAGTTGCGCTCTGTGGGAGTGAGCTTGTGGGAGTAAAATGCACAGGGGTGGATCTTCTGATCTGCCCCAGACTTCTGAGAAAGAATAGCACCCACCCCAACATCCGAGGCATCCACCTCAACGATAAACTGACGGTCAGGGTCAGGTTGGCTCAAGATCGGGGCCGATGTGAAACGACTCTTCAGGTCGTTGAACGCTGCTTCGGCAGCTGGTGACCAAGAGAATTTCATCCTGGAGGAGGTTAGAGCGGTTAGGGGAGCAGCCACCGAACCATAGTTGCGGATGAACCGCCGGTAGAAGTTAGCAAACCCCAGGAATCTCTGTAGCTCCCGTCTGGACGTTGGGCACTCCCAGTCGGTGACTGCTTTTACTTTTGGACCATCCATCTGTACCCCTCCTGCTGTGATGACATACCCCAGGAAGGAAACAGTCTCCTTGTGAAATTCACATTTCTCCGCTTTAACGAACAGTTGGTTCTCCAAAAGGCGCTGCAGGACACTACGGACATGCTGGGAGTGCTGGGAAACAGACGGGGAAAAAATTAAAATGTCATCTAGATAAACAAAAACAAACTTGTTAAGCATATCTCTCAGGACATCGTTAATCAGACCCTGGAACACAGCTGGGCAGTTGGTGAGACCAAATGGCATGACTAAGTACTCATAGTGACCTGAAGGAGTATTAAATGCAGTCTTCCATTCATCCCCCTCCCTTACTCGGACCAGATGGTAAGCACTGCGGAGATCCAACTTGCTGAAAATCTTGGCCCCCTGCAACAGCTCAAACGCTGAGGACATCAGAGGCAGAGGGTAGCGGTTCTTCACCGTGATGTTGTTCAGGCCCCTATAGTCTATACACGGACGCAGGGCGCCGTCCTTCTTCCCTACGAAGAAAAACCCGGCACCAGCAGGCGAGGAAGAGGGGCGGATGATACCGGCAGCTAGTGATTCACCAATGTATTTGTTCATAGCCTCGGTTTCGGGAGGAGACAAGGAATAAAGACGGCCCTTAGGAGGTGACGTACCAGGTAGAAGATCGACGGCCAGGTCATAGGGTCGGTGTGGTGGCAGGGAGGTTGCACGGGCTTTACTGAACACGGCCTTGAGATCCAGGTACTCAGGTGGCACATTAGACAAGTCCATGGAATCATCTGTGACTGGTGAGACTGTAGACAAGGGGGTAACAGCATTCTTAAGACAGTTATTCAGACAGAATGGGCTCCAGCCTAGGATGGTGTTATTAGCCCAATCAATATGTGGATTGTGCTTTACCAGCCAGGGCAGGCCAAGGACAATGGGAGCAGTCGGTGAGTTTAACATATGGAACACTAGGTTCTCTTGATGATTGCCGGAAATTAGTAGACTCACCGGGGGCGTGACATGGGTTATCTGGGAGAACCTTACTCCGGTTAGTGCCCTTGCCTCCAGAGGTGTCTTCAGTTTGGCTGAGACGAGGTGTAGCTCAGAAGCCAGAGAAGCGTCCATGAAATTGCCATCAGCTCCCGAGTCAATAAGTGCAGACACGAGGTGGGAATGAGCTCCTGTAGTGAGCGTGGCAGGGACAAGGGTACGGACGGGTGAAGAGGGATGAAGAGGAGTGACGCTCACCAGTAATCCCCCCTCTACAGGTGAGCGTTGCCTTTTGCTGGGCATTGGGCGGAGTAATGGCCAGGTTTACCACAATACATGCAAGAATTGGTGTCCCTTCTTCTCTGTCTCTCGGCTGGGGACAGATGGCTACGGTCCACCTGCATGGGCTCTGGTACGCTGGGGTCTGCTGGCACTGGCAGGGACAGGTGAGGGACCTCCGAGGAAGGTGCCCGCAGAGGAGGGCGGAACTCTCGCTCTCCGGTGCGCTGCTTCAGGCGTTTGTCCACTCGGATGGCCAGCTCAACGAGGTCATCAAAGGTGGAAGGTAGTACACGGGTGGCGATCTCATCCTTGATGGCCTCGGAGAGTCCATGGAGGAAGGCATCATACTGGGCATCTGGATTCCAGCCACTGGTGGTGGCAAGGGTGCGGAAGTCGATAGCATAGTCGGAAGCAGACCTCTTGCCTTGACGGATCTGCAACATCATTCTGGCGGCCTCTCTCCCATGCACCGATCGATCGAAGACCTTCTTCATCTCATCTACGAATGCCTGATAGCTGAGACAGACTGGGGAGTTGGAGTCCCACACCGCAGTTCCCCACTCTCTTGCACGGCCCGTCAAGAGAGTGATGACATATGCAACCCGGGACTGATCCGACGGGTAGGTGGCAGGCTGCAGCTGGAATACCAACGAACATTGTGAAAGGAAAGATCTGCAGGTTCCTGGTTCCCCGGCATAAAGTGCAGGAGCTGGCAGTCGGGGCTCTCGGAACGGGTTACCAGACGGGCCGGGTGGATCGGGCAGCGTCGGCAGTTGAGGCTGGGGTGGCGGCACCAGGCCCAGTTGGAGCTGCTGCAGCTGGGCAGACATGTCTGTGATGTTGGTTGTGAGGGCCTCCAGAGACCTTTGAACTGCCTCGAACTGGGCTTGATGTCGACCGAGAAGCGCTCCTTGCCTCTCTAGCACAGTCTTCATCTGATTCAGATCTGCTGATTCCATCTTGGTCAGATCGTACTGTCACGACTCAGAACGGGAATCAATTGCAGATCAAACGATTTATTCACAAACAGTAGGCAAATCAGAGTCCAGGTACAGGCAGGTTTCAAACACAGGCAGGCAGGCAGACAGATACAGACGGACAGGTGCAGGCAAGTAATCCAAAACCGACAGGCAGAAGACTTCGTCAATAACAGGCAGGGTTCAAAAACGGGAAGACAGTAAACTAATTCTTTCTCTTTAAAGAGCTTCACGTTAGTCTTACTCACGTGGCAGTCAGGTAGCAAACAGAACATACCGTGACGATCTGACAAAGTGAACTAAAAGGGCAGTGTTTAAATACTCCAAAAATCAACACAAAACGAGGGACAGCTGAACAGAGAAATTGGAGGGAATTGAACAAAGGCAGGAAGTTGCCCAAATAAGGACATGGGCGTGATTCCGGGCACATGACCGAACACATGGCTACAAAAATAAAGTCTAGAATTCACACTCCAACAGGTAGGGGGAGACATAAACAACAGTTCATACGAGAATCCTGACAGAATAGTTATCCTATATGGGACTCATCAGACACACCTATTTTTATAGTCACTGTACGCTGTATTTTATATGAATTATTTAAAGAAAATACATTATTTCCTATATGAATGGTCCTCTTTTTTCAATACCTCCCAAGCCATGTGACCTAGTGACTACAAACCAATGCAGAATAGTTATTCTATATGGGGCTCATCAGAAACACATCAAATGAATAAGATTTTTTGCACATACTGTTTTATATTCATTTCTTAAAGAAACCAAATTGTTTCCTATGGAAACTGCTTTGTGCTCAATACCTTCCATATACTGGGTCCTAGACATCACAGATCAACATAGAACTGTTCTGGTATGTGAAACTAATCAGACACACATCATTGTGAAATAATATTTTGCATGTACTATTGCATTTAATTTTTTTAAAGAATCACAATCATTTTCTATGGAAAACAGCTTTTTGCTCAATAGCTGCCATATAATGGGTTCTAGACATCACAGATCAATACAGAACTGTTCTGCTATGTGGTACTAATCAGACACACCTCAATATGAAATAATATTTTGTACTATCTACTATTATATATATATATATATAAAGAAACACATTCATTTCCTATGGAAAATGGCTTTTGGCTCAATAGCTTCCATGTTATGGGACCCAAATACCCCAGACCAATAAAGAACTGATCTCCTAAAATAAGGGGGTGACAAATCATAATAAAAATCAATGGTTCCATATAAGTTGTCCATATCTATAACTATAGGCAGGGGTTAAGGTTGGGGGGAACGGGGAGGAACGCAGTTCTGCCAACTCAAATAAATTAATAATAAATATATTTCATACCAATGATATAGCATGATGATATTGTTCAAATAAATGGTGAGTTTTTCGCGTGTACAGAGGTGACCAAGAAGCTAGCAATTCTTGTCCAAAAAGTATTGCTACACCACGATACTCAATATGTTGTCCAACGGTTCATTCATTGCTGAGATGTGAACACAGTTCCTGTTTAGTGGCTTCACTGCCATATTTTATAACATCTCATGGGCAAATAAACTTGGTATTGAACAATCTGACAAATAACTTTTGTGTGGCTTGGTCTGAAGATCATCTTGAGTGTCAAGTTTTGTTTTTTTTATTACAGGAAGGTCTGAATCAAAAATATAATTTGCAAAACTCCATTGGGTAAGTTAACATAATGAAATGGTCAATGAAGAACAGAGCAACAAAATGTTGAATGATACAATGCTTTGTTGTTGTTACAAATTTTGCTGATGGCCCTGGTTGGAAGCATAAAGCAATAATCGGTTTTCAGTGGAAAATTAACATCTTTAAAAAAAAAAATAAGTAGATGCAAAATAATAATTTAGAGTGTGGTGTGTCTGATTAGTACACCATACAAGAACAGAACAGTTTTGCATTGTTCTGGGGTGTGTTTGGGTCCCATAACTTGGAAGCTATTGATCTGAAGGCCCTTTTCCAAATGAAAGGGATTCTTAAAAAAAAATAGGTGCAAAATATTACTTTATAGTAAGGTGTGTCTGATTAGGACCACATAGCAGAACAGTTATAGTTATAGTATAACTATAATGTATTGGTTTGGAGTCACTAGGTCACATGACTTTGGAGGTATTGAAAAAATAGGACCATTCATATAGGAAATAATGTATTTAAAAATATATATTAATATAAAATACAGTGTGCATACAGTGGCTATAAGAGGAGGTGTGTCGGATGAGTCCCATATAGGATAACTATTCTGCATTGGTTTGGAGTCACTAGGTCATATGGCTTGGGGGGTATTGAAAAAAAGGAGTCTGTTTCTTATATGAAATAATGTATTTTTTAAAACAAAATGAATATAAAATACAGTGTGCATACAGTGGCTATAAAAAGAGGTGTGTCTGATGAGTCCCATATAGGATAACTATTCTGCATTGGTTTGGAGTCACTAAGTCATATGGCTTGGGAGGTATTGAAAAAAAGGAGTCTATTTCTTATATGAAATAATGTATTTTCTTTAAAAAATTCATATAAAATACAGTGTGCACACAGTCGCTATAAAAGAGGTGTGTCTGATGAGTCCCATTTAAGATAACTATTCTACATTGGTTTGGAGACACTAGGTCATATGGCCTGGGAGGTATTGAAAAAAAGGAGTCTGTTTCTTATATAAAATAATGTATTTTCTTTTAAAAAATTCATATAAAATACAGCGTGCACATAGTCACTATAAAAAGAGGTGTGTCTGATGAGTCCCATATAGGATAACTATTCTGCATTTGTTTGGAGTCCCTAGGTCACATGACGGGAGATATTGAAAGAAAGAAGACTATTTCTTATATGAAATAATGTATTTTTTAAAACAAAATGAATATAAAATACAGTGTGCATACAGTGGCTATAAAATGAGGTGTGTCTGATGAGTCCCATATAGGATGACTATTCTGCATTTGTTTGGAGTCCCTAGGTCACATGACGGGAGATATTGAAAGAAAGGAGACCATTTCTCATGGGAAATAATGTATTTTCTTTAAAATATTCATATAAAATGCAGTGTGCATACAGTGACTATAAAAAGAGGTGTGTCTGATGAGTCCCATATAGGATAACTATTCTGCATTGGTTTGGAGTCACTAGGTCACATGATGTCAAAGCTATTGACAAAAAAGACTATGAAGGTAATTCCGAAGGTACTTTATAGACGGTCCCTAAGTAGGTCGGCTGGGAGCAAGTAGACAGTAGTCTAGGTCCTGGGTAAGATTTGTATGCACTTCATTTAGCGGAGAATATCTCAACTGTTATAGACTAATATGACCCCATTGAACAACGTGGGATGTGTGCCAAAATATCTACCCGGGACGAAAGTCCTGAAAATGAACAGATGACACTATTATCACACTACAGATGAATGGGACTTTTTTCCCTTTATAGTTATCCCCATACATTTCTACCAGATTAATCTTGAAATTAAGAGAAATACTTTTTGTGTTACACTTTGCCTAAAAAATAAAATATGCAAATGAGGCAATATATCATTAAATATGCATACATATAAATCCTTGAAGGTACAGATTTTATGAGGTGATCACAATGTTTACAATGACCATGTGTCATTGTGTAGCCAGTATGTGTACGAATTCTGGTTTGATATTTTTAATTGTGTTTTGTGCTGTATTGAATGGAAAATTAATTGTATACAAACAAGGGATGCATAAGTGAGGTCAAAAATGACCCCACTGGTTGTTTTTTTGCAATATCTTGGTCATTTGAAATTGTTATTGTTTAATCTTCCATGTATTCCTCAAATAGGTTGTCTTTGACATGAGGCCATTTGGATTTGTATCTAATTTGTATATTTTTTAAGTAATTGCATTTTTTGTATCAGTACCACACTTTTCCATATTTTCAAAAATGACCCCAAGCATTTTCTATGGAATTTCAAAGGTTAACCCTAGGAACCTTTTATTTTGATCAACTGTGATTATCAGGTATACATTTACCAGTGTATTATCAACAACTTTTCATAACATATCAATGTAGGTGTTTAGGAAATTACAAAAATTACTCTGAGGCAACATTGAACCATAACGGACTTGCATATGGCCATACCAAATATTCTAAGTAGGGAAGCACCTGTATATGTGAAGTCCATGAATGTGCTTCATAAAGTTTTATAGAATGCCATCACTATGGTTGAGTATATGTGCCCTGACTATCATACCAACATACATGGCTTTTTGATGTTGCGGTGAAGCTGCAGACTTGCTACCCTGTAGCCCCAAGTTTGGGGCCTGACTGATCCCTCTATTTGCTATAGGCCTACCCCCTGTGTTTCTCTTTTGAGACAAATAGCTTACTAAACTTTCAGAAAGTCATTTGCAGGTAACTTGCATGAGTGTGCATCAGTACGCATACATGAGTATGCATGGGTGTAAGTGTGCAAACTCATGGATATGTGTGTGTGGTTGTGTGTGTATGTATACTGTACCGGAGAATGTTTGGGGAGATTTATGGAGCTTTTAACTAGTACATAACAGTTTTGATGATTTCCTATGATAATTTGTATTATTATAACTTCATATCTGTAAAATATTGATTTTCATTCCGCAATGGTACAATGTTCACTGGGGACAAAAACTAAGTTTATGTCCAACCTTGCTATTATCATTGGAAAAATACAAAACAACAGGTTTATTCCCTGTTTTGCAAGGTAAAACTTTCACAACAGAGTCCAGGTATGGGGATGATGATGAGACCTCATTCAGTGATAGGATTTTTACAACTATAGCCTCCCTTGCATTTACAGTACAGAGCCAGAACAATTGTTATGTGGTATAATAGGCACACACAGACATCTGTGTCACCTGATGACAGTGTCAGTGATGTAGATCCATAAATTGTTCTCTCACTTTCTCCAGATCTTTTGGAATTTTGTAAAATAAGGTTTCAAATATGAGTAATTGGTATGTACCAACTTATCTCTGTTCTTTGTGAGGAATAACTTTATGACATGAAGACATTGTAACTTCATCAACTTGCCTGAGACAATCTGGTGATGACATTTTCCCCATTTTGCAGAAAACAAAACACTAGCAGCTAGCTAGCTACAATACACACCAAATTAAATATAAAACTGATACAAATTCATTATAATTATTTAAATACACAAAACTATAACTCATGATAATGACACGTAAGAAGACACATGCCAACACAAAGAATAAAGAGTAGATTTCCTTACTTTTCTTGATCTCACAAGTCATCTTGCTTTACAGCCAGTGCTCTGCTATGACCTTAGGTCACTATGGCTGCCAAGTAAACTTTTGTTGGAGAAAAAAAAAGTTGTAGGTGATGGCGTGATGACAGCAATATTTAAAACAGGTAGGAAATGTAAGCTTTTAAAGTTTAGGTTAATAAATAACTGGCAATTCATGTATGTCACTAGTTGTATGTAATAGGTTGACTGTTTTTTAGCCATTTTCTTTATAACAAATCAGAATGCTTACACTCTTCTAAGACCTTATAATTATGGTCACTGTGAACATTGTGATCACCTGTAGCTTCAAGGGTATGTACGCATATTTTATGAGATATTGCCTCATTTGCATATTTTGTTTTATTTTTTAGGCAAAGTGTAATACAAAAAGTATTTCTCTTAATATGAAGATTAATCTGGTAGTAATGTATGGGAATATCTATAAAGGGGAAAAAAAGTCCCATTAACCTGAAGTGTGATAATAGTGTCGTGGTCATTTTCAGGACTTTTGTCCCGGGTAGATATTTTGGCACACATCCCACGTTGTTCAGTGGGGTCATATTAGTCTATAACAGTTGAGATATTGTCCGCTAAATGAAGTGCATACAAATCTTACCCAGGACCTCTACTACAGGTCATCTGTTTGTACATTGTCTGCAAACACGGGGATAAACCGGCTGCTTAAAAAAAATATCCGAATATCAAATATCAAACTAACTTCACCTCGGTCGTTGAGAACAAGTTGAGACAGATTCGCGCGCAATTAACATTTGGTAGGTTTGACTTCATTGGCGCAACTCTCAGGGAGAGTATAATTCCAGAGAAGGGCTGGTCATACGTTTTCACTGGAACCACAGACCACAGAAGAATATTGTTCCAGGATAGGAAACAGTATCGGAATATGTTGAACTTTTTGCTATTTGTGTTTTGTGCCACGTTCGCAGTTGGTGAGTACAGTAGGCCTATAGGCTAATGAATGTATGGGTCGACGACAGCACCCACATCTGCTCCACACATTGAGTTTTAAAAATAATGCACACGGGTGTCCGAGGATATTTTATCTCCTCGGACACACGTGTGCATGAACAGTGAAAGGTGTTTCTTACAGAGGCGGCAATCTGGCACAGAATCTCTATATTGTAGCCTAAAACATGTTCTATAACTTTGGTTTAAACTAATGTGTTGTTACACAAATGTTGATTTTTGTTGTTGTTGTTTAACAGCCACTGAAACGTGATTAAAAAACATCCTATCATATAAGGCTCGCTCCTTAGCCCATAACTTAAGATACAGATGTTATTATAGGTTATAAAATGTTATAGGTTATTTATTCTGTATCTGAAGTTATGGAATAACATTTCGACACGTTCAGGTTGTTCCATCATCTTAAAACTATAATGGAAAATTCCAGCTTTAATGCAGCTTCCTGTTTAGATGACTAGCCCACCGCTGTAGCTTTGTGTTTGCAGAGGCGTTGTTCAAGACAAAATTGCGAGTGGGCACAGAGGGTTGGGGGCCCAGTGGCGTATACTGTATAGGCTACGTTCATGCTTACCATTAGGCTACTCGTCATTCGCTCTTAACATAACAAACCAACCATAATAGCTTATAGCAAAGATGAAATAACTAAGTTTGAAAATGAATCATGGTGCTGCCTCTGAAAGTGAATGGTCATGCGAGTAGCATATTTTAATGTGCAGTTTTTGATTGTCATTACGCATTCACGTTAATTTTGAGAGCACTGACAGGCTATAGGCCCTACGTGTTTTAATTTCGAGGTAATTTGCGTCCCATCTGTCGTCATGTTTCTGCACCCCTCACTTTTACTGGGTTGAGGCCACCTAAAATATTCTGTTTGAGTTAAGTTCGCTGGCAGAATAGGCCTAGGAAAATTCCATTATCATATAACCACTCTTTTGGCACTGCCCCTTTGGTGACACCCCTATTGTTGGAAAGTCAACCCCCTTCTTGCGTCACTATAGTAGTCCCATCCATTTAGGTTGAAATCAGCCTTGATGTTAGGAAAGCACACAATGACCTCAAATAAAAAATAATTGATAGCGCACCTCAAATGTATTAATACAAAAGTAACAAGACAGTTTTGAAAATGTAAGGAATTAGAAAGTACAGATATTTCTCTGAAAATGTAAGGGAGTAAAGTGAAAAGTTGTTGTCAAGTACAGATACCTGAAAATGCTACAGAACAGTACTTAAGTATTTGTACTTTGTTACTTCCCACCTCTGCTATTTACTCGTGGTGTTAAATTACCACAATAACACATTACAGAGATAACACAGAATAATTCAAATAGCGTTTTAATAAATCAGGATATTAAAAATATGTGGCTACATGCTTTAAAGGGCACAGCGCATGCAGCTTTGATGTCATCAACAATTGTCTATTGGACTATCTCCTTTTTTTCAGAACAGAATTTGACAAGCTTTAAAACATTGTGTATTTCCACTCCTCAAATGCTTTTTTAAGTCTAATACTGTAACAGAGAGTGGTCTGGCGCATTGTCTAAAAATCGATATCGTACACTACCTAAAATGAATTACGCTACTGACCAAGAGAAACCTGGTCAGAAGTCCATGTCGAGTTGTTCATATGTTATTTTAAGAGCGCATTATCAACAGTGATATGGACGGGTGCACAACACACCATCCTTCTATCATCCATGAACGTGCACCAGCGCACATCCATGCAATACATTACAAATTACATGATTACAATGGGAAACATAATTAGAATAAATTAGTGCTGTCAGTTAAACGCGTTATTAACGGCGTTAACGGAAACCTATTTTAACGGCGGTGTAACAAACTTTGTAGTTTTTTCACATGCTGTTGCAACAACTAGTAATGTTAGAACAACTATAACACCACACCGATCTAGCCAGACTGGAAACTAAACAATACGCACTGACGGATGGAAATCTGTGCTGCATCAAAGTGGAGAGCGAAACGTGCTTATAGTAAACTTACTAAATCTTGAAACAAACACGAATAAAAGGCACAAAATAAGGTTGGTGTAAGAGTTATCTGTGTGTTTATGGGATTAATGTGACCATGTTCCTATGTTTTGCTCTCTCCAGTTTACTAACAGGAGTGTCACGAATGTATCGATAGGCACAGTCAAACTGCCGGTGGCTGACTAATTAAGTTCAGCAAGCTTAACTTTACATGTCATAACATCAACTAAACATAAGTCACACATTCATTCTATCACTTGTAATATGAACGTAGCCTATTTCCTACAACTAGGTGAGATAATTGGCTATGTTATACTGAAGTTCCACAGTTAGCTAGCTAGCAAGCTAACCGTTTTGCATGGGATATTATGGTAAGTGTACATGCTAAATTTGTATAATACATGGGGTATTGCAAACAAATAAGGTTGGTAATGTACATCGTTTCGACATGAGTAAGTTACATAAACACAATTCTTCATAACTGCCGTGTTAGTAAAATGATTGAATGTCCTGTGGCCAAAGAGTAGTAGCCTAGGCTGACGCATTAGTTGTGTGCCGCCAAAGATTTTTTCACCATCACTTGTTCTGTTATCAACATTCCTCTTTGGCTGCTACTATTTGCGATGCACTCTGCTTTCGACATTCATTTACATTAAATTCCATTCCAACTCCGCACACCAGCATCGCACTTTGCAGCCGTGTAAATTCAGTTATATTTGGTCGCTGCTCCATAAAATCCATTGTTCATCCAGTGTTTGCCTGTTAAAAACTTCGGCGTTGATGAGTGTGGCAAGTGACAGTGCACCATAGACTGTAGGCCTATAAAATGCTGAAATGTTGAAAAGTTCCTTATTTTCAACTGAACTCAAAAATAATGAATATAGTATGAATATAATATTTTCTGTTTGTTATGCCCTTTATAATGTGTGTAGGCCTACATTTTGTGCATGCACTTCTGCAGTAGCATTTATTTCAGTTTATATCAGCTATATTTCTGAAGAATATATTGTTTTACCTCAGGTCTGCTGCACATCTTTTGAAATTTGATTTGAAATAATCAAATAGACCTATGTCTTAAAGTTCAGTTAATAAAGTAACTTGCTTTGCTTTCATTTGAATCCCAATCAAGATAAACAATAATTGCTTTATTGTTAATATGGACTCCTGGAAAGTTCAGAAATGCAAAATAATAGAATTTTAATCATATGATAAAATGCGATTAATCGTGATTAACTATAGGAATTCAGCGATTAATCGTGATTAAAAATGTTAATCGTTTGACAGCACTAGAATAAATTATAATAAATAAATAAATAAATAAATAAATAAATAATAAATATTACGAAATACACCCATTGTCAGTTAAAGTAACTAACTGTGTGGAACTGTTTCGTCGTTGACTAAAACCACGGTGTAGTTAGTTTCACTTTGCCAATGAGTTCAAATAATAGACGAGTGCAAATGCATAAAGGCTATACTATGCTAGGTTTTCGTAAAGCATGGTGGTTTCCAACACAGTGCCCGCGGGCACCAGGTAGCCCGCAGGACGCCTATGAGGCGCCCTCAGCGCACTTTTAAAAAAATAGCCAACAAGTTGCCTGCAGATCACGCTCTAAAACATCCGAATCCCTTTCCCATTCAATCTTTAAGCAACAATGGAAGCGGAGTGCATACACGCTGCTCGCACGCATAGACAGTAACAGAAAAAAGCTTGCTCGTCTGGTGTACAGGGATGGATTACTGCACGGGCCTACGGGGCCCAGGCCCAGGGGCCCAAGGGGTCAGGGGCCCTGAAGCCCAAGCCATTGCATGAAATCATTGCCTCAATATCAACAAATCAGGATGTAGGCTATGAATCTGATTGAATTAAAGTATTGGTCATCCCCAAAATGCACCAGAATACAGAAAAATCCCATCAAACAAATTAAACAATTTCTGGGGGAGGACCCTCAAACCCACCCACATATATGCAACAATTAGTGTGTGGGGGGGCTTAATACATCTGGGCCCAGGGGGCAAAAAGTTCTGTGGCTATTCCGTGTTCATCCCACGGGCCCTTTGTCCTCCATAGCCTATGGTTTAGCAATAGTGCTGAAAATCTTGTGGCTTTTTTGTCTTAATCATGAAGAGATTTCAGATGTGCAATAACTATAAAAGGCGTCTTAGGGTGGGCTTTGTGATTGCTATTGAAATTTTACAACAGAATTGTCCCCTGAAATCAAAAATGAAACAGCCTCTGAATTCTAAATGGTGGGTAATGCTAAAAATTGTAACCGAAATTATTAATTGCACAAAAAGATTGCTTTTTTCATTTAAAAATTAGATTAGATTGCCAATGGAAATTAAATTAAATTGAAATGAACAAAACTGTTGGTAGTGTTGCATATTGATATTGAAGTATTGAAGAATCAGATGAAAATTCAGTTGCTTAATATATAAAGGCGTATAGGCCTACATAATATTGATAATTGAAATGTAAAAATCCCATAGGCCTGTTTTTTAGGAGGATTACCCTTGCAAAAAAGGGGCAAGGGTTTGTTTGTTTCAAATGAGTAGCCCTCCATATGATTTCAGGTCCTTCAGGTAGTCCTCATTTCCAAAAAGGTTGGAGACCCTAGAGGAATAACTGTTCCATTTGGTCTCGCGTGCAAACAGATTCCTTGAAATGCGCCACTGACAAAATACCGATGCACAGTTTGAAGCTTGACGGTTTTAAGGATTAAACAAGGGGAGGTTGTGTTTTTCTGTTATTTCCATAGGATTAAAATGGTATTTGGGGTAGCTAGCAGGCAGTGTTGGGGAAGTTACTTTTAAAAAGTAGTGTTTGCTCGTTACTCGTTACTTCTCAAAAAAGTAACCCGTTACTTTACTTAGTTACCCTCTATGGAAAGTAATTTTTTACGTTACTCGTTACTTTTACGTTACTTTTATGTTGCTCGTCTTTGGGCAGAACCCAATATCTGTTCCTAAATGTGTAGGCCTACATAAAGTTCTACTATGGAGGACACTGCCACAAACACTTGACAAGAAAACATTGGGCTTATAGGCTTCAACACCACCACTAAAGCCTTATGAAACAATATAAAATAACATAGTCTCGATACATCTTAATCAGGCATATAGGTGAACACAAATATATGAGGGCTTATTTTATAGCCTTATACTCTTTCATTAAACAGGCGCTCCTCCAAAGCTAGTGCAAATCGTATCAGTAGGCTGGCAGTTGAGTTAACGGCAGTGGACAAAATCAGGGCACAGTGTAGGCTACAAATAACACTTACATTCCTCCCCTTAGTTTCAAGTAATGTGAATACCTCCATCCCTCAGAAGTTACCGTTGGCTGCGTCTCGCTTGCTATGATTGCTCTTCGTTGCCACCTGCCTCTGTCACGTACCGTGTGGAGCTATGATTGCACTTCATGCTACCAGCCTCTGTCATGTAGGCTGCCGTGTGGAGCTCGTGCCTATTGCCAAGCGCACAGCTGAGAAAGCAGCGTCGCTGTCAAATCTGTCCCTGGTAAAAAGTAACGTTGCGCCGATATGAAAAAGTAACTACGTTACGTTACCAAATTTTCAGTAGTAACACGTTACACTACTTTTTTACTTTTAACTCGAAAAAGTAGTTACGTTACTGTAACTCGTTACTTTGTAACGCGTTACACACAACACTGCTAGCAGGCACTTGGAAATATATGTGAAAGTAGTTCAGTGTATGGGCATTTAGTGTACAAAAAGCTAATATTGTAGCCTACCATAGATAAATAAATTGAGTCAAAATCTTTGTTTTGCCTCAGGGCTAAGAATAAAAACCCAAATAACCAAGTAAATTGTATTTATGAATGAAACATGGTACATCACTAGCACTTTATACACAAAAATACCAAAAAAATGCAATCACACCTTGTTTTATCCTTAATATCTTCATGTGCATTTGTTGCAGAGACCTTAAATATTGGCTCAACATTAATATTGTACTTAAGCAATATAGCACGAGTGAGAGTGGGATTAGTCATGGATAGGCTTGGGCACCGAAACACGGTTCTAATAGACCTCTCCAGAATAAGTCCCGCCTCCGTAACTTCTGTATCCATCCAACTTCCGGTCGGCAAATGTCTATGGGAAATAACATGGCGTTTCGAAAGATCGTACCTGTCAAACTCTGTAGGTGACAAAGTAGAAAAAGCTGGTGGGCCGATTGGCCTACACACTTCTGCCATCTAGTTTCCACTGGATTTTTTGATTGTCAGTGCCGTTTAAGTAGTAAACGATTATTAATGCTAACCGGGAGCTAGTTCCGATGTACGCGGGCGGGGGAGGGCATTAGATTTTGCTCACAACCCAGTCACAACCTAACGTGATGGTCATTTTCACGTGTGATTCATGCGTGGTTTCAGTGGTCTATAAATGTAAATCGTTAAGTCTATTTGAAATGGGCGATTTCTTCTTTTTTTTTAACCACAAGCTCCGCGACCCACCCAGAATGGTTCCGCGACCCACTTTTGGGTACCGACCCACCAGTTAAGAACCACTGTTCTAGAACATCTTGGAGGTCTGAGCTGAGCGCTTGCTTTGACTGGCTTGAGCCTGTGCGTGAAGGGTGCGCAACTGTACGTTTGGTCAGTGTTTTCTTTCTTTCTTTTATTCCAATTTCGGGTCTGTCAGTCACAGTGAAAACCGGGGACTTTTCCGGGGACAGCTCCAGCCGGGGACAGGTCACCGAAATCGGGAGACTGTCCCCGGAAACCGGGGACGTCTGGTCACCCTAGCACAGTGTTTCTCAAACTGTGGGTCGCGACCCACTACTGGGTCGCGGAGACATGCCAGGTGGGGCGCGAACTGACGTGAAAAACAGGAGTTTTTTTATTTTTTGTAGCCTGGGACCAGGTAGCACCCGATGCGCAATGGACGCACTGTGTTATTCACAGGGAAGCGCTCGTGTCAAGGCAGCTTATTTAGTCCCGACCTACATGAGATTTTGAACGTTGTTGTGAGAGTGGTGAATTTCATCAAAACCCGGCCCTTAAAAGCGCGTCTATTCTCCGCACTTTGCGAAGAGATGGTAGCTGACCAAAAGGCTGTACTGTTTCACAGCGAGGCAAGGTGGCTTTCCCGAGGTACAGTGCTGTCGCGCGTGTTTGAGCTCCGAGTCGCCTCTTCTTGGAGGAAGAGCACATGTTTGAATCTGCAAGCACGTTCACTAATGAACATTTCTTGACGAAGCTGGCCTATCTTAGCGATATATTTGATATATCTTAGCGATACATTTGAGTTAAATGTCCAGTTACAAGGCAAAGACAAGCACCTACATCACCTAGCAAATAAGATTACTGCATTCACCAAAAAAACTTGAGTATGGGACAGGCGCCTCGATCGCGACAGTATTATACCTTTGAGATTTCTGAGCGAAATCGCTGAAACGTCTGATTGGGAGCCACTCTTGTGATCCCATGTATTAAACAGTAGGCCTACATCACATCCCTGCAAAGTTTATTTCAAAAATATTTCCCAACCAGCAGTGCTCAGTATGACTGGATTATGGATCCATTTAATGCAGCATGTTGGTATTTAATTGAATATATTGTACAATGCTGTAAAATGGCCTATGCTTCCTAATATGTTGCTGGAAAACAGAAATATGTGTGTTATGTATTTATTTATTATTATATCTGCAGCACCAGCTGATTTTAACTCTGTTGAAGAGGATATATTTAGAACTTGTCATTATTTCAATAAATTTGACAATTTTAAGCTTGACCTACCACTTTCTTAGAGCGATGAGGGACAGGTGGGGCTCGAGAATGCCCCTTTGTTCAAAGTGGGGAATGAAAGAAAAAGTTTGAGAACCACTGATCTAGTTTGTTAACTACCACAGTCACGAGTTGGGTCGCGATAGTCTGTCATTTTTAAAAAGTGGGTCCCCAGAAAAAAAGTTTGAGAAACACTGCCCTAGCATGATATTAATCTTTCATGTGCATGAGGCCCATATAGCATCACAATGATTATGAAGATCATGTTAAAAGTTAGCTGACAAAAACATAAATATGTAGGTTACATACCTGATGTCACTGAGCTGTCAAAGAGAACCATCTCCGTATGTTATCGCTAATTAAACTCAGCTGACTGGTGTTAGCGCATAGCCATAGTTGCTGTTAAAATGCCTATAGGCTAGCGCTGGGAATCTAAACACTTCCACACCGACATGTAGCCTAACATGTTAAAAACTATTGCGTGTTATGGGTTAAAGACATGAAATTTCTTGAAGCACTGAATTAACTGGAAAGTAGAGTCCCTGTTAGATTAGCTTGCTTGCAAATGCCGTTGTCCATGACCTGGCAGTTATATGGCAAGCGGTTTTAACATACCTTATGGAAAACTGCCTACACTGTGCATGCATGGCAAGCTGTTTTAACATTTAAATGTATTATTCGTAGGAGCAATGAGATATTGATAGCAAATTTAATATAACAGTTCAATTTCATGTTCAAATGTGTCTTATCAATAAAAAGCAATTCATGCTTTAGACCATTTTAATTTAAAACATTTAAAAAAAACAAAGTACCGGTTCAGGCACCTCTTCGGCACCGGCACCGTTTTAAAAGTATCAATTTAGCACCGGTATCGGATAAAACCCAAAAGATACCCAACCCTAGTCATGGATATTCCCACGGGTGTTGTTCGGCTGTAGCCACGAGGCCGGAGGCAACAGGCAACAGGCAACAACAGCCGTGGGAATATCCATGACCAATCCCACTCTCACTCGTGCTATATTGCTTTTATACAACAATTCTACCACAAATGAAATAATCTGAAAACACCCCATTATTGTTTAAAAATGTTAATTTCGACAGCGTTTTTACGCATCAAAAAATAGTTCCTTTTCAATAGACAGCGTCTTGGTTGCTAGGTAACCAACATTCCAGATCCCTCTCCAACGGGTCTTTGTGGTTTTTTGTGTCTTCGTTGAACGACATTGTGAAATAAGGACAGCCGTTTTCATCCTGCTTTAAAATGAACGAGTCGGGCTGAAATGATTGATAGTTGATAGTTTTGTTGCTATGCCAATCAAACCAGAATTTACTAGAACTTCAATGGTAGCTGTAAGACTGTCTGTAAAAGTTACAACCCAGTAAGGCCTGATTTCATTTAGAATTCGTGAAGGACTCCAGTATGACATGGAGACACATATAAACATTCATATCTAGCTTTGTTGCATGCATGTAAGGACACTGGGCCATGTCAATTAGCATCCATGTTTATCTTACTTACGAACCACTGTTTTGTTATGGTTTGCTAAGGAGTAACCCTTTGCTTAAAATAGTGGAGAGCTGGGATATTGTATCGCGGAGTGATTTATTATTAGCTGTGCAAAGTCTGAGTTGAAATGTCTAGGGATATTCCAACTAATGGAACGTCTCTCGGCCAATCAGAAACAAATAAATAGTTCCCAATAAATAGAACCCAATTGTTGTATAATTGCAGACAAAACAACGATTTGTGCCATGTGGATACAAAAAGTTTCCAAGACCCTATATATCACCAGTTTTGCAGTTATACCAGTTTTACATAAAATGAATGTGGGCATGCAGTACAAACTTTTGCCATTCCAATCATACCGAGAACATATCTGTCTTCCACCCTACAAAGTTTTGGCAGGCTAGGAATAATACTTCCTTACTTATTGTATGAATGCTCAAACATGGCCTCCAAGATAAGGCATTTCTGAGAGGATGAAAAAATGTATGAAAACATTGAAATTTAGCAAAATCTAAGACAGTGCAACAACCATTTTCCTGAATTTTGTCTGATTTGACACAGAATAACAGTTAAACTTCCTTTCAACCTTTAATGGCCTATTTTGTCAGTGACATGAAACATCCTTTTCCGCCAAGGTCATTGCACAGCTTTTGCACAATATCTCCAATATTTTCATCAAACTTTGTACAGTGACTAACTACAAGGGCTACATGCACTGACAGAGTTTGTTTTCATAGCTTTGGTCATTGGCTCTTCCAGTGCACATGTGCTGCCATGTCTGCCTGTAGATATTGCTGAGTCTTGTCTATATAATTGCAACAAATGTTATTATACATATGAGTCTTGTATTGTATGTGTTGTTATAGTGGATGGAATCCACTATCTTGAAATCTCCTGGCTTCTTCTTCTTCTTATTATAACCTTTTCTTTTTACCTTTTCAAGAGTGAATGCGACTAACCGCTTAACGTACAGACATGTTGAAATAACCGTTCTGAAGGTCTGGAGTGGGGCAAGAGAGTTATTATTATTATTGTTTTTAAAGTTTATACTTTTTGAGAAATAGGGGATTAAAAATGTTAAAAAGTTCATTTTTCCCCCATAGACTTGAATGCCTGTGATGTCATAATGGCCTAAAGCCAGCTGCGCTCGTTAAGCTCCCAGAGTAGTTCCCGGGCTAATCAGAACACTGGCACAGGTGTCACCTGTGAATCCAACTGTCTCAGCTTTTAATGCATACAATCTGGCGCTCCCTAAAACTACACATCCTGTTTAAAGGAACACGCCACCCAAAATCAGTAGTAATATATGTTCTTACCTTAACTTTCACGAGTTGAGTCATACCTCTCCTGCGCCGGTAGGTGCACTCAAACGCTCTGTCGCGCGGCGCGAATGTGTTAGCATGTTGCTATGCTAGCGGGCTCTGCCGTGGCCGTAGAGAGAGGAGCATAGCAGTAATCAAACACCTCCATTTTTTCCCTACTTAAATACAGTTGCACGAGTAGTTGATAAAAATGTGTACGTCACACAACATGAAACGTGGCGATTTTCCAAGCGAATAAACAGGAGAACTACAATGTGTGGCGCAATAGCACTTGGGAGTACTTCGACCTAGCGTGGTAATATTATTAACACCTAATTGTAGATCCTATCCACCACAGAGTTTAGAATCCATGCTGGATCGACCCTCAGCCTCTCCCTCCCCTCTGAGCGAGAGAGAGGCACACACACTAGAGATGCGCTGATGGGCTATTATTTCAACCATAACTGCATAGCAAAACTTATCATCCATCAGCCATCCATCAGCATTAAAGTTTGTTGACCAATTTCAAAACTGCACCCGCCCACCATCCGTTGGTTGTTTTAATGTAGGCTATATGGGTGATGCAGCGCTGCTGACGTGAGGCTAGAAAGCCCTTGCCTGTTCTAGAAAGACTGATCTAATGCAGCAAATATATTAAAAGGCTGAAGTCGTACATTGGCTAGGCCTATCCCCAGAATATCAGCAGCAAACTCAGTCTCTGTCGCGCAAAACAGTCTCCAAATAAAACGCACATCGGCCTGTTGCCTATTCTGCCATGCAGCTTGTGACAATATATCGTCCAAAATGTTTGATTGCATTGCATTCTCCACATTTTTAGCAAAATTTTCATGTACCACATCAGCATTTTTGTTCAGTGAATCTTTTGTAAATTGCTTTACAATTACCGTCGGGCCTGACTGAACTGTCAACTGTAGTCAACTGTAAAACTAATAAACTTCATTTTTACGGTTTGTAAAGGGTGCAGTCCCATCCTTTATTTGGCTAATGCAGGTACAAATACTCTCCTTTACTTTCTTTGGTTGTAGGATAGTCCGCGATTCACATTAGTTTTGGCTATCACCGCAAGTGCATAGGCTACTAAACGCTAGGCCTACCCAAGTTCTATGCTATTCCTTTGCCACATTTATAATATTGCTATAATACCTTCGATGGTAACAGTCGATACTTTTGCCTGCATCAAATCGTGCATTCGCATTTAGTGCACATCTACCACAGGCTTAACATGAGTTCTAAGCGTCTTTGTATGCTCATATCTGACTTCACTAAACTATGAATGCATTTATTTATGTTGTAAGACATGTAAAATAAATGAATGACACCGGCACTACGCACAAATTAATTTAAAGTTACACCGCACTTCCCTAATAACTTCTGACTAGTTCTCTCGCGTCACTGACAGTAGCTACAGTAGCTGTTCAGTCCACCAAGTCATAAGCTATTGGCGCTGCGCAGCACCAGTTGTGATATTTATCCTACTGAGTGTAATCGTAGGTAATGTCATGTATGAAAACTAGTATTGTTAGGCAATACTATAAGTGTCAAGTCCAGGGCAGCTAAGGTGTGGCGATGACATCATCAATACGCAAGTATGCGGTTGTGCCGTCCAAACGAACTCACAAGGGCTACGGTTTCAGATTTTTCCACCCTGGGACCAGGTATCAAAAAAGTGCGGTTTCGGGCAGCGCGTTTACAGGATTCGTTTGGACGATCGGCCAAGACGAAGCAAAACCGGTGCGTTTAACCCAAAAAGCATATGCTTCAAATTTGGTACAGGTCAAAAACATCTTGAGTGTTATATCTCAAGAACGCCTTGACACACAAGGTTTTTTGGTACGGTTTGTATTAACTCAAAGATTAAGTGATTCAATGTTTTTTTTTCTAGTAATCTCCCCACCAACATTAAGCCAGCAGCTTTTCATCCACTATTGTAATTCCTCTGGCATTACATTTCTATTACATATGAGTCTTGAATTTCCCCTTGGGGATCAATAAAGTATCTATCTATCTATCTATCTATTGAATGTAAAATGACAATTCTGCATTGCCCTGACATTTAAGTGCTATTTAAGAAACATCATCAACACTTCTGATTTCACACATTTTTCACATTGTTTAGTGTCTTGAAAATATCAGCATGTCTGAAAATAGTATATTGTTTTATTGATGTGTGTTGTAGGACAAGGAGAAAAATGTCTTGAGTGTTCAGGTGCGGCATGGGCCAACTGTGTTGGACAGGAACATACCTGTCGAGTTTCTGAGAAGTGTGTGTCGGCAGTGTCTGTGCTCACTCAAGGTATTAACACTCAATTGTTTTATGTGCATGTGTTTATATGGTTGTTTGTTTGGCATGGACCTGTCAAGGACTTATGTGTTGGTGGCTGTGGTACAGTATATGTGGACACTAGATGACTTAAGCAGCTTTGTTTGTGTGTGTCCATGTGTTTGATATGTTGTGTTTTTTGTGGGGGTATGACAGATCTTAGTGGACAAGACAAAGTGCCCATCAAGAAAGTGAGTAGAAGATGTGCAGATCGCACACTCTGTGAGAAGGACTTCTCCGTGAACTTTCGAGTTGCTGACTGGAAGCTCAAGATTAAGTGTGGCGAAAATGTAACTATGGGTAAGATTGAGACATTTTTCCATCAGCATCACTTCGCCAGCACTTCATGCTCTTTTTACCCTAACTGGTCCCTTCTCTCTTTCTCTCTCTGGAAATTCAGGAAATGAAAAACATTCCGAGGGCAAACTGGTATGTTATGGATGTGTTTCCGACCCCTATTATTGCACTAAAACGGTGAAATGCAGTGAAACTGAGACCATGTGCATCAGTGCTTCAGGTGATCATTATACCTTTCTCTCTATCTCTATCTCTCTCTTTGTGTGTGTGTATGTGTAAAACAGAATTGGTCTTAGGTCTATTAGAACTGGATGACAGGGTAAAATCTGAACATGTATATTTGTATTTCTCACAGAGACTGTTGCTGGAAATCTTGTGGTCAACAAAGGTTGTGCAACTAAGACCATGTGCGATCTAACACGAGACATATCGGATGTGGTGGGGCCTACGGTAGTTGGGCATGTGTCTTGTTGTCAAGGGAACCTTTGCAATGGCAGTGGTGTCTTGTCATCCACCTCATCAGTGTGCTTGTTGTTGCTGTCAATGCTTCCCTGGATGCTGCCTTGAAATTGGAAAACATCAGCTAAGGAAAGTGACAGAAAAATAGCTCTATGATGCTATTCAGACAGAGGTGTCATTTACAGTTTTTATCAGTCGCTTTGGTGTTTTTGGTTTTTCTTACTCTAGCTTTCATTTGTGCCAATCTGATACAGAAGTTGAGAAGGGAAAGGGGGATTCACCACGTCTCCCTACTGGAGCGGGGGAGCAAGGAATAGCATTGTTTATGTACATTTTTTTTTACATTTTCAATTGCTACTGTCATGTTTGTCAAAATGCACTATTTTAGTTTCATGCTGAATACCTGAGTACCTTACCCTATAAAATAAAGAAATAGGCCTTATTTCATCGCTTGAGTCATTACATACAAAAGTGTTGAACTAGCTGTCATAACTAGTTGTCATAGTCTCTCTAGCATATTTATATGGATGGATAGAAAGGTGTAGACCTACAGTGGTGCACAGCTCTTACCAAGGGGTGTTTTAGTTTATTAGTGTATGCTGTAAACACTTTTGTTTTCTTCACACTGTCACAATGTCTGTCAACAGAAAAAACTTTGAAACATATCCACACTCTTGCAATTGACCTCATCCACACACAATAATGTGTAACTTTGTAGTTTCGAAATAGCTAAGCCACACAGAAAAAAGTGCTTCCTTGTGGACTTTTCATTAGAAAATACTTACAGAGTAAGCTGTCAATTAAAATGTGACAAAGCAGTCTGACCACTTTGTTCATGAACAATGGCGTAAGGACTTGTCATTGCACTGAAAGTTTCATTGGCAGAAATACTTGCTTTTAAGGAATAAACTAAGCATTTTGAGCGAGATACGCACTTTTGCAGGTAATCCACTTTGTGGTGCAGTTTGCACTATTTGTTTTGAGAAATGCTAAATGTGCTGATTTAAGAAATGCACCAAAGGGACTGGAAACTGGAATTTGTCAATTTTAATGATTTGATATTAAAAAGGTCTGAAATAATTTCCCCAGTGTGTTTTTCGTAATTAGTGTCTTTTTCTGGTCGTCTTATAACCATAACTAGCCTGGAAGCCCAAATTGGCTCTGTGCACGTAATGAACTTCCGTTTTTTGTCTAGAAGCAGGCATACCGGTTTCCTGTATGCTGTCATCGCTGTCAACAAACACCTGAAGATGAGTGTTTTAAGTTGTACCAAAACGTAAGAAATACAATGTATGCGAGTCTTTTAGGTTTCTTAAAACCGTGGGCGACTAAGGAGCACTGCTGTGTGCCACTCTTCAAGTCGATATAACAGTAATTTTGGGGGCCATACAATAAATTAATTTATATTACATTTAGTGACTGTACACCCACCGGCTTGTAGATGGCGGTGCGAAGAGTTGCTGTTAAAGCAGGGGTGGGCAAACGTTTTGGGTCAATGGCCACATTGAGTTTTGAAAATTGGCCAGCTGGGGCGCAATCTATATAGCCTATCATTTAAATGATTACAATGACAAAGTCATTTTGTTTTAAAAATATTAATTGCTTAAAAAATACTGCTAATTTGATGCTGTTTAACAAATGTACTGCACTGTCACGTTAAGAACAATTCACATTTAGTTCTCAATCTTCTGCCAGCTCCGCTCTACTAGTACTGTGCCTATGGCTATGCCCTCACAGTTTATACATGGTCAGTAGTGGAAACTACTGTTGCTTTCATTATTTCCTTTTAAACGTTTCTTATAAGAAGGAGATATCAATTATCAATAGCAAGCCAGCTGGAACCTGCCGCTCTCTCTCCCTCTTGTGAGCGATCAGACTCCAATTAAATGGAGTAGCATAACGTTTAAGTTAGATCTGCTGCAATGTAACATGATGTTTTGACATTGACATTTTAAACGTTCTCTAAGAAGAGTGAAAAGCAGTTTGCAGTAAAGCTAACCAACGTTGTTTCCATAGCAGGAAAAAAATAGCAAGCAGCCTGATAACCTAATTAAATGCTCGGCGGGCCGGATTAAAGTGCTTGGCGGGCCGGGCCACAGTTTGCCCACCCCTGTGTTAAAGGATGTTCAGAAACTGTTCACACTGCATGCGCAAACATCGCTGCACTATGAAACACATTGTTCTATTTGGTCCTTACTGACATAGTGGGGTCGTATGTATGTGTAATTTTTCTCAGTCATTTCAAATTGGACTCAGACTCAAATTGTTCTATAGACCCTAAACTTCAACTTGGAAGTGAAAACCAAACTTTAACACAAATTTGAAATGACTGAGCCTTAAACAACCCCACTAACAGCCAGAGGCGGCGCTTTAAGCACTGAATGATTCATCTCGTGCATGCGCAGGTCGAGTGTTTATACGAACAAGTCACCCGTGATCCCTGATACCTGATGACCACGGAGATCCTACCACGGACATCAGAGGATCTGTTACTTTTCATCTTCTTGCTTTGCAGGTCGTATCACCGCGCTAGCTAAAGACTAAGGGCTCTATCTTGTGTCCCAGCGCAATTGACTTTGTATACTCGCCCTTTTGACTTTCCTATTTTGCAGTCAGCGCATATTGGAATTTTCCCTCCACAGGTACATGCCTGTAAATTAGGGAATTCGATTGCGCCCACGGGGGCGGTTCAGCGAAAAGACGGGGCGTGTTCCGGCGCAAACGTTCATATTTTGCAGTTTCAGAAAACAATTCCGCCACAGACCTAGCCTAGAAATCTAGACGCACCCTAGCGGCAGCAGGGCTAGTCTAGCAACTCTCCATTGGCTTGTGATCTCGAAAAATTAAACTTCTATCAGGCCAATCAAATCGTGAGTCGTTAGGCGGGCTTAACATAATGATTGATGGCAGAGTTGCAACGGTTCCCAGATAGCAAAATTTGACCGGCCCACCTCTGGCCCACTACCTTGCCTCAGGGTTTTGTGAGTGTTGGCCCAGTTCTGGCTGGGCCTCCGGCCCAACAATGGCCCAGTTACTGATAACTGACACAAAGAATTTCCTCTGGCCCAGATGTGGCCCACACACTGCAAAATGACTCTCATTGTTTCTGTTGGCCCAGTTCTGGCCCACACACTGTAAAATGACTCTTATTGGAACTGTTGGCCCAGGTGTGGCCCACACACTGTGAAATGACTCTTATTGTTTCTGTTGGCCCAGGTGTGGCCCACACACTGTGAAATGACCGTCATGCATTCTGTTGGCCCAGGTCTGGCCCACACACTATATAACTGAGTGTTGGCTGAGTGTCGGCTGGGCCTCTGGGCCTGTACTGGCCCACACACTATAAAACTGATCTGATTGAGTGTTGGCTGAGTGTCGGCTGGGCCTCTGGGCCTGTACTGGCCCACACACTATAAAACTGATCTGACTGAGTGTTGGCTGAATGTCGGCTGGGTCCCCGGGCCACATGTGGCCCATTAACTACCAAAAGTACTTGAAAATAAACACAAATCCAGAACTAGTAATTAAAAGCACAAGCTACTTTTATTAACAAGTTTGACAAACACAACCTTGCAAATAAAACAAACATTTAAAAATTATACAAGCTTTTACATATATACACTTTAGAAATTTAACAAGTTAAAATATACAATCTACTTTTATCTACAACAATCAACATCTTTCATATACAAAAACACAAACAATTAAACATTTTAAAACTGTATAATGATTCAAAGAAATAAATTATTCTAAATTAACATTAAACATTTACAGAAATATTCTATCTCTCTCCCTCACTCACTCACTCTAAAAGAGTAATTCCATTGGCAGTAGTTGTGGGTTGTGAGTTAAGTGTTGTGCTAGTGCTTTAAATTCTGTATTTTTGTACCATGTACCATGACCTACCCAGCTACATACATGCACACATACTCACTATCAAAGCATTTTTCAATAGCAGCAACCTTTGCCACCTGCCTTCTCTTTCTGTTGCCGCTTCATTGTTGCCTCCACCAGTTTCAGCAGCACTACCAGCCGGGGGTGTCTCCAAACTGCATTTAGGTATAAAAGAATATTATAAGATCATTATGAGGTCTAAAGCAAGATTTTAACATGTCATCTGTCAGAGAAGTTCTGTTTGTCCACTCAAATATACTTACAGATAGCCACCTCAGCTCTCTGTGGGGGTTGATCAAAGAGTTCTTTCCATCCATCCTTCAATTTGAGATGCATGGACAGCATGTCATTTCAAAAGAAAAGAAATAAAATCATTAAACTATTTATCCTTTACTGTCTGACAAAATATTACTAAAGCCCAGTCTTGCCACTCTGCAGCTGTCTTAGTTATTTTGGGCAACATTGACATTGTGTGATTGTTAAATGCTGATATATTACCAATGACAATCACCAAGAGCAAGACATATTTGTCAACACATACAGACCTGAAGCACAAAGGCTTGTGGACTTCCTTCACAAGAGCCTTGTGGGTGCTCCAGTTGGTTGGCCATGTTTTCAACAGCGCATGTTTCCTGCCCACTCCTGTTCTTTGCTGACATAATGGATGAGGCAAACCAAAAGCATCTAAAAATGACACATCACAAAACACAAGCCTAGATGAAAGCTGATTCCTATGATTTGGCTCATCTAAACAAAAACGTATTACTTATTCTATTAAATCAATGTACTTACCAAGAGCTATTCAGGTCTCCTGTTTTTCCAACACAAGAAATGGTTCACACATGTATACACGGGTAGCCTTCTTCATCCAAAGGAGTGCAGGCAGGTCTCTGGTCAGTGTGGCCTGGATTCTGAGGTGTACATTTAAAAAAAGTCACAGTAACGTTAGGTTAATGGAAGTATGTGTTCAAAATTATTACATGATCATAAACAACCCCTCAGTACAAAATACAGAACGACCTTAAAATACAGATTTTGATGAGCTTTACATGACCAGGACAGGACCCACCCTGCTACCATCTCTCTCTCTCTCTCTCTCTTTCTCTCTCACACTCACACACTCTCTTAAGGCATACAGTCTCAGTCCTGCCTGCCTATGCCTGAAGTTGGAGATAACGATGAAATGCCCAATTACCAATCGCTATATTCTAAGTAATCCAATACTGGTTAACTGTTAAGCTATTTCTAAAATGATTAGATCACACTTTTCTTTGAAAACCACATAATTATGCAAGTATAGCTAACGTTACAGCACTGAACGTTTTTGACTAACCACCAACACTGACGTTAACGGTAATTAGGCCAACAAAGTAGGCTAAGAAATCATAACGTATGTTACCGCTAGCTTCGTCATCGTCAAGGGGGTTAGATTGAAACACCCATTCTTGTTATGCTACTTGTTAAACTTTGTCTGCAATAATAAGCCTACGTACATTCATAATGATTTACATGCAATAACAGGTAAAGGTAAAGTTGCATGTTACTTACCACAGGCAGTGTCCAAAACGAGACAGTTTCGCGCCGTCCTGCTGGTTTCAAACTGAACAGTTGCTCTGCTCGTGGCTCTTCCACATGTAATGGGCCGACAGTCACTTTACAGAATTGGGCCATGTACGTTTAGCGTCCGGCTGTCGCTAAATGTTTCATTTTTGCCGCCAACAGCCGCGATACTGATCATTGTTCGTTCCTGAAGTATCGGGCCACACACTGTATGAAATCCGTCTGCCGAGATTGATTCGAAACCTGGCAGTAGCCCATCAAACCCCAATCGGGCCAAATAAGACACTCAGTAATCAGCCCAACTACTGCGTGTCAGTGTCGGCCCATTCAAGGGGACAGTGCCTCAGCCGACCTGAAACTCCGCCGACAGTGGCAGCACTCAGCCAGGATCGGGCCGACTGTGTTTACTGTGCTTCAGCCGACTCGGACCTCAGCCGACACTGCCAGCACTCGGCCAGAATCGGGCCGACTATGCTTGCTATCTGGGTTTGGCTTGAATTCCCTGCTACTTGAAAACAAATAAGATGGATGTTGCTGTTGGCGAACAGTGTGACACGAGTTAAGCTTTTATTAAGTTGGCAAAAGTTTGAACTAGCCAACTAGCTCCGCTGGTGGGAAACGCATGGGACTCATAGCTGTCTTATTGCTTGCAGAGGGAATTTGAAAGACAACCGATTATCCCGCCCCTCGGACTGAGCACTGCGAACGGTGAGTGCCCAGACCCTACATTTTAATGTGGGTCTGGCTCGTCAGGCTACCACAGACCAGGAACTCCCTGGTCTAAAGTCTGTGGCGCAAATTCAGATGCTATTGTAAGGGGGCATGCATGAACACAGGCCTGCAAGAATGCATGCGTTGCACACCAATCTACAGACACCCCCCTGCACAGACGGAAACATTCAAAGCCTTGATAATATTTGTCCATTTCCCGGTTTTGTTCGTGCATTGGTGACCTACAAATTTAAGTATAACATCTACATGCAATATCTTTACAACAACAACGCCTAATTACGACCTATTAATTTGGACAACTTTATACAGCCCTATAAAGGCTAAAGTTACCTTTAGTTTTGTTCCAATTTACCGTTGTGTATGGCTTTAAACATCGCGTGCGCTTTAACATCAGTCTAAGCATTATTCCAGCTGCGCTAAGGTTTTAAGCACCATCATTTTGCCTACCTTGTTGTAGCCCATCTGAAATAACTCCAAGCTTTGCCATGTTCCCTCCATCCTTTCATTATTTTCAAAAAACGTTTAATATCCATGATGGCCTTGAAGTCTTGAGTTAGTGAATTAGCTTTTTTTTAATTAGCTTTTTAGAAAGCAGCAAATATGGCTACAATTTCTTTGCTGCATCCATTCATTGTTATTCTCTCTCTTGCTCAAACAAATGTTGTGCAGAGTTGAAAGGTCAACTTAGAAACTGTTTCTCTTCGAGTTGCCTGATGGTAAGGAGCCCTTGCTTGGCCGCCTGTGCTGCACAACGCACACTTCGCTCCTCTCATCTATACAACGTAGTTTCTTATTTCTGTAAACCAGTGGTCCCCAAACTACGGCCCGCCACCTCATTTTGGGTGGCCCCCCAAAACATGTCCGTGGTATATACTGTAGCATCTGGCCCGCACGGGAGTACGACATCATCAAACTATAACCTCCGTAATTTTCCCCATTCATTCTTTATGGCGAGTCTTAACAGTACACATGTAATACTCTTTTTGTCCACTGGTGGTTGTTTTGGCGCTGTTTTGCGTTTTCCATCGAAAACGGAATGAAATGTAGGCCTACCTGCAAACAATGCAAGAGGCCTATGCTGACTGCATCAGTGCTCAAAGTATTCTAGACGTTTATCAATTAATTGTTAATAACTAACTAACTTCTATTCAAGTCATATTTCTGGGATAATTATTTTTATTCACTCGTTCAAATGTTCATACAAATTCACAAGTTCTCATCAGGTGAGTGAAAGTGGTCATTTCAGATGTTTTTGCCAGCACTTCATAAAACTCATAGTTTGAGAACTTCAAATTATTTGTAGGATATTGCTTGTTCACAACTTGAGCTGTGTATGAGTTCACACATTTTGGATAAAATACACTTTTGGGACTCCCTGCTAATACTTTTGGGAATGTTAAAGTCTTTTTATTAGTATTATTTCATTTGAGCTACAATTTACACTGATATGGCATGATGGCAATATAAACACAGCTAACAATGGTATTAAATTGCAGTAGCCTATTTCAATGCAATGGAATATTCAACTAAGACTGCTGTTGTTCACAGCACTAAGCTATTTATGGTTACTAGTATACTCCGAATCTCTGGCCCTCTCTTAGAGCCAGGCATAGTGAGCTGGCCCTCGGAAGAAAAAGTTTGGGGACCACTGCTGTAAACCATACATAATTTCAAAGAAAAATATTACCACTCGAGGGAAATCAGTGTGGTGTCCATTAAGATGTGAAAAAATAGGCATAAATCTAGCGTACACATTTTCACGAATCACGGATGTGTTGATGACATAAATTAGGAAATATTAGAGAACTTAAGGAGACGTGATGTTGAATTGCATGCCGATGCCATTTAACCCAAATGCCCCAGCGGCAACACGGGAGAGAAGAGATTAACTCACAGAAGATATGCATTGTCTATAGAGAGGTAATGTTAGATTACATTGTACATTGCAAAAATATCACCATGCATTCATAACCTTGTGATTCAGTGAGAGTGAACCCAAAACATCGGAAAGTATGTCTTTGTGACAATTCTGTATTACATTTTGTCAATATGAAAAATCAATAGCTAACTGTTCCCAACTGAACAGTGATTATAGCGCTGTGAACACTCCTGGCTGCGCCTGGCAAATACACCACCATAATATCAATCAGCTATGGAAGAAGCGTGCCTATTGTTAAAGGAAATGTGAGATGATGCTCTGATTGGTTTATTGCACGTTACGCCCAAACCACACCCATGATTAATGTAGCTACTTCAGACCACCCCATTTTAGATTTGCGTCGGGCGCAACAGTCAATTAACCCGCTGGTAAAATAGCATCAGCGCCCAAGATCCGCCCACAAAGTGACTTGCGTTTTGCGCAAAGACACTTCCGTTTTAGACCATTAAAATAGAGCCCTAAGGATCTTTGCTAAAAGCTAAAGCTACTTGTTTGCAGTTGTTCGTTCGTTGTTGGTGGCCTTGTGACGTTTCTGTTGGAGCTGCGAGCCCTTCAGAGGCCGCAACGGACACCGCCGAGAGGTTTGTGACTCCTGCTTCGGCGCCTTTTCCTCGGCTGGTTAAGTTTACTTTGTTTTTTTCTTGTCACATATTGCTGGTTGTATATTTGTGTGTCGGTGCAGGCAGCATGCTCGCTCCTTCTCCCGGCATTGTGCAGCTGACTATTAGGGGAATCAGTTTTAAATATCGATGCATTTGTTGGTGAAGGTTGTGTTTTCGCTCCCTCTCCCGGCATTGGTAACCTACCCTTAATATTATGTTGGCTAATCAAGCGCCCGCAATGTGTGGTTTGTTATTAGTGACTACCCTTAAAGGGGTAGTATTAATATTAATATTTCAATTAATCATAAAATGGCCCTGATATGTCACTAGACATTAAGAAATCATGTTCATTTCAAATACTTATATCACTGACAACAGTAGTCCGGCCAGGATATTGTCATTTAAAAAGTGAAGTTGCAGCCCTCAACTGATGTTGATGTTGTGTTTTGTCATGTCATGTTGTGTTTTGGCCTGATGCGCCACCCTCCACCTATCTACTAATCACGAAGTCAGTAGTGTTTCGCCATCAGGGTTGGCAACCTCGAGTCAGAGCGGAGGGGGAGGGGATACACCGCTCTTGAAAGTGATTGCAATACCAGTTTTGGCCACAATCTTACATATGGTTCCTTTAACTGGTAGGGGCAGTGTTTTCGCTCTCACTCTCAGCACGGATGTTGCTTGGTGGTAGCAGCGTTTTTCTTTTTCTTTTTTGCAACATCTGTTGGTGAAGGTTGTGCTTTCGCTCCCTCTCCCGGCATCTGTGCTGCACTTAGTGTCTCATTTCGTTGTGATAGCTTACCCTTAGCTGGTGAATGCAGTGCTTTTTAACTTTTTTCTTTTACATTTGTTGGTGAAAGTTGTGCTTTCGCTCCCTCTCCCAGTGTCTATTGCTTCCTTTTTCCGTTTAATGAAACCTAGTCTAGAAACCTAGTGTTAAATAAACAGTGCCTGGGGTACCCTATAGGCCTGTATAGCCTAGACTTATGTTTAACGTCCCATCTCCCAAAAATCGGCGAAGTTTTCTTCAACTTCAGGCGACGCTCTCATCCACCATCTAGCCTGTCCCAGCTAGATGGTGTTCTCCCCCCGGTGCTTGTGGTTCAGTCCAACCACAAGCGCAAAAAAGGAAAATTAGAAAATTGACTCATCATGTCAATTTTTTACTTCTGAACAGAAAACTGTAATTGTGCTCAATTGAAAATCAAAATAAGCATCAATAACCCATTTACTGTGCTGTCCTAAAGAATGGATAATGGATTTTTAAGCCTATTTTTATATTTTTTCATGTGAATTCTGCAAATAGAACACAGCACTGCAAAGTGTTACACGGGCCGGTTGGCTGAGGTGGAGCAACTGTTGGGCCCTGCTTCGTCACCCGAACAGTTGACCCCAGCCCAGCGACTGGCTCCATCTCCGGCTGGCCAATCTAGACGTCGGGCTGCTGAGACCGCAGGCCCCACTTCCGGGAAGAAGGCTAGGGAGTCTGGGCTTGCCTCCAAGGTGGACCTATTAACTGTGGAACTTGATAACATGAAGTCCTTCTTCCTGGCCTTCCAGTCTAGGACTGGAGCAGGGCAGCCAGGTGCTCTTGCTCCTCCGGCAGCCTCCTTGGGGTCGGAGGAGGATGTGCTTTCCATGGCAGTGTCAGCTGCCCAGTTTGATGAATATGAGCAGGATGTGGTCCCACAGGATGTAGCCTCCCGTCCCTCCGTGGTCGGCTCCGGTTCTTCGACCCATAGCTCTGATGGTGGTATTGAGGACTGCTCAATGGGAGCCACCATTCATATGACTCTGGCCCGTCTGCAGTTAGACGTGCCACTGGCTCCGGCCAGTGCTTTCTTCAGTCGTGTCCCAGTCACCGTCAACTTTACTGTGCCTCCATCGGAGGAGTATCTGAGGGAGTTGCAAGCGTGCTGGAGGGATTCTACAGCCCTCTCTCATGCAACGTCCGACGGCCGGACCCTGGCAGTCATGCAGGATGCACTCAAGTTTGGCTTGGACCGCATGCCAGCAGTTGAGCCAACTATAGCTGCTCTAATTGTCTCACCTGATGAGGCTCTGAGATCAGACGCAAGGTCTCCTCGTCCCCAGTGTCGGGTTACAGATGACCTGCTTTCCAAGGCCTATGACGCAGCGGCACGCCTGGGATGCCTGGGTAACTCCATGTCCCACCTTATGCTCGCTCTGTCAGCATCCCTGCAGGAGGCTGATCTGGATGCTTCTGTCCACAATTTCAGTGATGCTTCCCTACAGGCATTCGCGTTGATGTCTAGAGAGTTGGGGTGGTTGATGTCTACTCTCGTTCAGGCATGCCGCCAGGTTTGGTTGGCACAATCTCCTCTCACTGAGGCCTGCAGGATGACCCTCCGCAGTGTTCCGGTGAAACCGGGGGAGCTGTTTGGTTCGGCGTTTCCAGTTTCCAGTTCCAGTTTCTGTGGTTTGCTTTTCAAGGGCGTCATTTCCAGTTCAGGGTGCTCCCATTTGGTCACTCCCTTTCCCCACTGGTGTTCACCAGGTGTGTGACGGCTGCCCTCTCGCACCTGCAGTCGTGGGGCATGAAGATCCTGCCATATCTGGACGACTGGCTCATCTGTGCGCCATCCCAGTCTCAGGTGTCCCTGGACACAACGTGTCTTCTCTCCCATGTGGTCCGCCTGGGCCTCCAGGTGAATTTCACAGAGTTGCCTGGTTCCATCGCAGAGCACAGTTTTTCTCGGGGTGACTCTCCATGCAGTCACCATGAAGGCTTGCCCGTCGCCACAGCGGGTGGACGACATCCTCCGCCTCCTTCTCCTGTTTCGGGAGGGCAGGCAGTTGCGTTATGTGGAGTTTTTGTGCCTCCTAGGGAAACTGATGGCTGCTGCAACCGTGGTTCCTCTAGGACTGCTGTCACTGCGTCCCCTTCAGAGGTGGTTGCACAGCTTTCATCTGGATGTTAAGTGGCACCGGCACAGGAGACTCAAAGTGTCACACCATTGCCTTCTTGCTCTGGCCCCCGTGGAGGGAGAGTTTGTTTCTCCTCCAGGGCATGCCCATGGGTTCCATTGCATCCCGTCAGGAAACCATCACAACAGATGCCTCCCTCTTGGGGTGGGGTGCCGGACCACTCACAGCATGTCAATGTTCTGGAGCTGCGGGCTGTGCACAGGGCGTTGCAGGTTTTTATTCCCTTCCTGGGAGGCCAGCATGTGCTTGTGCGGTCAGACAATGTCTCGACCCTCTCTCACATAAACCACCAAGGAGGCACCAGGACTGCACGGCTATTCCAGGCATCCCAGGACCTCCTGCTGTGGGCAGCACCACACCTGGCCAGCTTGAGAGCAATGTATTTGCCTGGGGAACAGAATCAGACGGCAGACTTGCTCTCTCGTTGCAAGCTTCCGCCGGGGAAGTGGCGGCTTCACCCGTAGGTGGTTCTCAACATCTGAGACATCTTCGGCAGGGCAAGGGTGGATCTCTTTGCCTAAGAGGAGTCAACCCATTGCCCCCTCTGGTTCTCCTGGACAGAGTAGAGCAGCCCTCTGGGCCAGGATACTCTCACCCACAATTGGCCAGAGGTTCTCTATGCGTTTCCGCCGATCCCTCTGATTTTTCCGACGCTACAGAGGGTCCTCCAGCAGGGGCATAGGCTGCTGTTGGTAGCCCCCTTCTGACCGAGGAGAATATGGTTTCCACTGCTGCACAGGCTCTGCAGCAGTTCACCATGGTGCCTCCCCGACAGGAGGGTTGTTTCTCAGTTACAGGGCCAGATCTGTCTGGCCACTGCAGGGCCCGACCCGCTGCTGACTAAGTGTTCAGATGATTTCTGCAATACCATATTGAAAGCAAGGGCGCCTTCCACTCGGGCGCAGTATGGGAATAGATGGCAGCTGTTTACTGCATGGTGTTCAGACAGGGGTGAGGACCCTGTGCACTGTTCAGTTCCAAAGATTTTGGAGTTCCTCCAGTCACTCCTGGATGGCGCCGGGAGATGGTCACCCCCTGTCATCCGGGGTGAGGTGCCACTCTACCAGGGCGGTCGCAACGTCATGGGTGGCCTTGTGCGGCGTGCCCCTAGAAGACATCTGTGAGGCGGCATCATGGGCATCGCCAAGTACCTTCTCCAGGTTTTACCGGGTGAATGTTGCCACTCCCCATCTGTTGGGGGTGATCCTGTTGTCCGGACTCTGCGGTTTCCTCTCAATGAGGTATGTATTGGAATTCCTTGTGACTTTTTTGGTATGAGTCATCCAGTGCTTAAAGCACCGCCTCTGGTGGTCAGTAAGGATGAAATAGAACAAAAGTTACGTATGTAACTACGGTTCTATGTATCCTGGATGACCGCCAGAGCGTTCTGTCACTCAGAATCCTTGTGCACTCGCGAGAAGATTCTGCAGGAACAGATCCTCTGATGTCACCGGAAGATATAGGATCTCCGTGGTCGTCAGGGGTGACTTTAGGTAAGGTGTAGGTATAAACACTCGACCTGCGCATGCACGAGTTGGATCATTCAGTACTTAAACCACCGCCTCTGGCGGTAATCCAGGATTCATAGAACCGTAGTTACATACGTAACTTTTGTTTTAAATGGCTTGCGCATGCAAGAACTGGCCTGCCGCTGCGCAGAGCAAAGCGCAGCGAAAGCGACATTTTGCCGCTTTGCTGCTCCTGCGTGTGCTGCGGTTAAAGTTCAACATGGCTGTAAATCATAGGTGTTTTGTGCTGAGCCCGGCGGTAAGCACAACAAAAATCTTTGGGACATTAACTCAACCAAGAGTAACCTAGCGGCGAATGAAGCGCATGCTGCGTGCAATGTGATGTCCCCTTCTGCCCCTTGGTGCATGATGCGTGTGGTGGGAGCGGCAGCACTGATTTTAATAATGTAATTTAGGCCGGCTGCAGACTGCCGGCGTGGCGTGTCTGTTGCATGTCAGTTGCATGGTGGCAGTGTGGTGTTTTCTATCTCTATTTACACCAGAAACGCGTCTGATGCGGCACTGCGGTGGCCACTCTGCTTATTAAAACATCTCTTCACTCTCTCTTTTGAATAGAAACGTTTCCAACACGCTTACGCGTCGCGTGAAAAATAGGCCTTGGCAGCCCACACTTTGGGAAACACTGCTTTAGGATAAGAGGATTTTTAGGTGCCTACACACAGTTGACAAGGATCTTTCCAACTGGAACTGGCTACATAAGCCTGTGAATTACCACCAAAAAATTATAAAATAAATAGAGGAAGGAAGCTGAGGGCAACCAACCACTTAAACTTCCACCCAAAATTGCATTCTGGCTAGAACAGTTGCATGGGTCAGCACGTCAGCTTGTAGTAGTTTTACAGGTAAGTGCTGAACATCCACATATCCACATATCTGTGCTCTGAGCCTGAACATACTGAACACTGAAGGCAGGAACATAAAGGTAGCGTATGACAGGCAGTACTATTTGAAAAACATTAATTTCTGTTACTTTAAATGCAGCGTCGTTCATTGTCCCTTTGGCCTAATTCATGATTGCTTTTATAATATTTAAATTGGTTCAACAGAAACCCAGTGGAGGTGGGAGGCACAATTTATATGTTTACACTTTACTAAACACAAAAATGATTAATAGGCTATAATATTCATATTCGTGTCTCCCCATAGTGTCCCTTCACTCTGGGATGCAACTGGACTTGTGACTTGCACTTACCAGTAGACAATTAAAATGTTTATGCATTATGGATCTATTTGTTTTGGGAGGGGGGTCAGCCCACCTCATCCCGTGCTTCCGATGCCCCTGGCTATTCACCTGTCTCATTGTGTGTGTCTGTTATGACAAGACTTTGAGGTCTGAGGTGTCAGTAATGATGCATGGCAGGAGTAAAATCATTTTCAATGTCATCAATAATTAAATGTATAGGGAGTCACTGTACTCTGTTATATGCTATAAATCTGTGGATGCTGTCCTTTCTTTGTCTCTGCTGTACTGAAGCAGAGCAACAGTTTCCCGGCCAGCAGCTTCTTTTTACATCCCTCCTCATTTTTGAATAATCTTATGTGTCCTGTGCTGGCTTTGTTTTGTAGACCTTAGAAAACGTACAAATAAATTGTGAATAACTTAACCCTCCCGGATGTGTTGTGTTTGAAGAAGCGTACACACCCAGAGATAGGTGTACAACTCCTCCCTGCATATTGTTAGCACTGCGCAGGCTTCTCTGGCTCTGTGACATTTCTTGATAAGACACTTTAGGAAACAGGAGTACAGGCAGGGATGGGCACAAATACATCAAAATGTATTTCCAAATAAAATACCAAATGCCCACCTTAAAAATGTATTAAAATAAACTACAAAATACAGCAGCCAAAAAATGTATCAAAATAAAATACTGTATTTTTGTATTTTTAAAATACGACAAAATACTTTTCTCTAAAAGCCTTTTTTGTCTATCCCTGGCACCTCACCTCACTTTTATTAGAGTGCATGAAAATGCACTCTACTGTTCTTCCTAGGCTTCTTCTTCTTCTTCTTCTTCTTATTCTTCTTCTTCTAACGCAGTTAATGCAGCTTCAACCGTTTAACGTAGAAACTTCATTCAAACTGCGTTGCGTAGGTCTTACTTATGACATGTGGGCTTTGTATTTTTCATCTTTCTAACTTCTATACTTTTTAAACTATTAATTAAAAACTGCTCAAAATTTCCCCATAGACTTAACATGGGCTGATGACATCACAATGGACTAATTAACTTGATTTGCACCTGGTATCATCTTCCAGCTGCTCATCTAGGCCCCATCAAAGAATCAGTTCAACTGATTGCACCTGTATCAACTGCTTTCTACTGAACTAGACCAACTCTCTCTGTGTCTCTACATTCTACAAGGATATAAGACACATTTCATCCAACTTTCTATCCATTCATCCTCTTCAAACCATTCACTCATCCACCCATTAAACTATCCATCAACATCCATTAAACAATCTGCCTATCAATATCCATTCAACTTTCTGTCTATCAACATCCATTACACTATCTACATTTAACTTTTAAACTATATACTCTGTCTCAGGCTTTAAGCATACAATATGGCTCTATTAACCCTTAAAGGTGTAGGTTTTTGAACATTCTAAGTTCCGCAACAATTGAAGGTTCTAAAATTCTATGTTGAATTCAATGAACCCAGATATTCTTTAGAACGTTCATTTCTCAACATTCCCATCACACCGGTGTGACGGTACTCCTTTAAGGGTTAAGACTGCCGTTAAGTAATTAGAATCCTATGGCAGGTGTTCGGGCCAGCTGCATCAACTGCCAGTCTCAGGCTTTAAGCATACAAACTGGCCCTATTAAGACTACACATCCTGTCCAACTGCTTCCTCTGCCAAAAACTGTTTCAAAATAAAAGTCCTCACTACAATATTTCACTGTTAAACAATTTAACCCTTTACACTACTGAACTTTTTAACTGTTCAGCCATTGTAACTGTTACTTGTCATCAACTATGACTCCTACCCACTGTAGCTAGTTAGCTAAGTTAGCTAAGTAACTTGGTTAGCATAGTTAGCATGCTAGCATGTTAGCATGCTAGTTAGCATGCTAGTTAGCATTTTTTGCAAAACTGTTAAAAATGATTAGCTAAGTTAGCTAAGTCACATGGTTAGCATAGTTAGCATGCTAGCATGTTAACATGCTAGTTAGCATTTTTTGTAAAACTGCTAAAAATGATTAGCTAATTTAGCTAAGTCACATGGTTAGCATAGTTAGCATGCTAACATGTTAGCATGCTAGTTAGCATTTTTTGCAAAACTGTTAAAAATGATTAGCTAAGTTAGCTAAGTCACATGGTTAGCATAGTTAGCATGCTAACATGTTAGCATGCTAGTTAGCATTTTTAGCAAAACTGCTAAAAATGATTAGCTAGGTTAGCTAAGTCACTTGGTTAACATTAGCATTGCTAACATGCTAGTTAGCATAACTACTAAAAATGAAAACATTAGCTAAGTTAACTAAGTTAAGTATTATCCACCTATTTAACCGTTCAATCATTCCAACTATATTAAACCTTATCTACCAAGCAAATCATTTAACTGTATAAACTATCCACTTATTTAACTGTTCAGTCATTCCAACTATATTAAACCTCATCTACCTAGCAACCAATATAGTTTCTTTTTACTCTGTATGAAATTTTACATCATATTTTTTGCATTTTCATGCACTGTATTTCCTTCAGGAAATGCTTTTCTAGTCATTATTATTCTTCTAACGCAGCTAATGCAGCTTCAACCGTTTAACGTAGAAACTTCATTCAAACTATGTTACGTAGGTCTTACTTAGGACATGTGAGCTTTGTATTTTTCAACTTTGTAACTTTTATACTTTTTAAACTATTAATTAAAAACTAATCAAAATTTCCCCATTGACTTAACATTATGATTATGACATCACAATACGGCCGTTAAGCAATTAGAATCCTATGGCAGGTGTTCGGGCCACCTGTTTCAACTGCCAGTCTCAGGCTTTAAGCATACAAACTGGCCCTATTAAGACTACACATCCTGTTCAACTGCTTCCTCTGCCAAAAACTGTTTCAAAATAAAAGTCCTCACTACAATATTTCACTGTTAAACAATTTAACCCTTTAAACTACTGAACTTTTTAACTGTTCAGCCATTGTAACTGTTACTTGTCATCAACTATGACTCCTACCCACTGTAGCTAGTTAGCATGGTTAGCATAGTTAGCATATTAGCATGCTAACATGTTAGCATGCTAATTAGCATTTTTAGTAAAACTGCTAAAAATGATTAGCTAAGTTAGCTAAGTCACATGGTTAGCATAGTTAGCATGTTAACATGCTAATTAGCATAGTTATTATAACTAATAAAAATGATTAGCTAGGTTAGCTAAGTCATATGGTTAGCATAGTTAACATTTTAACATTGTTAGCATGCTAGTTAGCATAGTAACTTGGTTAGCATTATTATCTTTATTAACATAGTTAGCATAACTACTAGCAAACATTGGAGCCATTCCAACTGTTAGTTATCGTCAACTATCTGCCTAAATAATTTAACCATTTCAATTATTAACCTATTTAACTGTTCAGTCATTCTAACTATATTAAACCTTATCTACTAAGCAAATAATTTAACCATATGAACTCATCATATTTTTGCATTTTCATGCACTGTATTTCCTTCAGGAAATGCTTTTCTAGTTATTATTGTTATTTTTCCAAAATTGGCATATAATAAAGAGCATCCTTCGAGCCTTTTGGATAACTGAAACAATATTATCATGGGGGAAAATAGTGCAAGGACATAGTGGTCATAGTGTTTAATAGACTAGCACACAGCATTAAATAGAATAGTTGCATAGGCTACAATACAAGCAAATAACAGGCTATAACAGACTCACCACTATCAGGCCTAGGCTACAGCTGAGTGCAAAATCTCATTATCACTGTGTCTTACCATTCATTTTGAAATGTTCTTGTAAGATCCTGCTCAAAAGCCAATTGCACAAAGGGCCTTCTGATAATATTGCAACATTGAACGTAGGCAATGTGATCGCTCGAAATATTCTTTAAAGTACATAAGGGCCCGGTTATACTCGCCGCACCGGACCGGTAGCGCGACAATGTGACGTCAAAATGACGTAGATCTCTCTGGCGCGCCAGGGTTTTGGCCGTGTAGCACACGGTAGCGCACCACTCATTTTTTTTCAGACGAGCGCGACCAGGCGGAAACAGGAAGATGGACTAGTTCGAGGGCAAGCCAGTTGCAGTGTTTTGTTACAGTCGTGAATTTTTAATAGTTTGCTGGATAAGTTAACAAAGTTACCAGTGAGAGTTGCAACACATGGAATTAAGAGGAAAGAATAGAAACGATTTATTTTCAAATAAAGGATATCTATTAAGGCCTGAACAAAATCTCTTTCCACTTCAGGAAATTACACAAACTCAGCCAGCTGCTAGCTAGCTAGCCAGCTAACTAAACTGTTTAAATTATTAAAATTTCCCTCGGGAGGATAAAGTACCTATCTATATATCCATCTATCTATCTATTTATCTACCTGTGCACACACCTTGGAAACTACATGATAATGATGATGGTAGTTGTGAATAGTAGCAACCAAAGTCTGAAGTACCATCACAGAGGCTAGCTACTGGTGTTTCTTACTGCAGCTTCTTCTGCTGTGTAAGTAGTTAACGTTAGTCTTTTCACAACAGCGACACCTCTGTTCAGGAGAATATTGCAACTAGTGTCGTGACCACGACGCGCGAGTATAAATGGTTACGGCGCTTCTGTGACGTCACATTGTCGCGCTACAGGTCGGGTGCGTCGAGTATAACCGGGCTTTAACTCACACATTTACGATTGGATGGATTCCATGGACCCGATTTTCACCTCAACAAAAGAACCAATCACAGAACGGAGGGGGGACAGCAAGACGTGGATGACACACTGAAGCGGTTATGAGCTACGTACAGACGCATTTGATAGACATTCGTAGCACTCAATAAATGGCTCTGAGCATTCGTAAACCACGTCTCAAATACGAGAAAATGAATGTGTAGTTCCCAGACCCAAACTCAATGAGATGAGGTCTGGCGTAACCTAAGAGCGAACAGGACACTCGGCATGGCTTTTAGTATCTGCTCTGACAGTCCACTTTTTTGACTGTTAGTCTACTGTTTGAGTTTAGAGATGTACTGTTTTACAGCAACAGGAATGCCGACTCCACAACTGTTGCACTTCCCAGCCAGTTGGCGTAATAGATTGCCCACTATGAATCAGTGACAATAATTCAAAGACAAACAATCCAAATGGATGACTTATTTAAGCTAGGTAGCATTTCATCACTCAATAAAATACAAATTACAAAATAGTATTTTGTATTTGAAATACGTATTTTAAATACATGTATTAGAAATACTGCCCATCCCTGAGTACAGGAAGGCAAACAAGGAAGGTGAATTCTTCACACATAGAGTACAATGATAGACAAATACACTGATACACAGAGAACACACATAGCATTGACTCATATCATGAGAAAACGATAGGCTTATAGAAATGTATAATATCACAAAATGGAAACCATGATTCCAAAGTCAAATTGAAACACAGAATAAAATCCTCTTAATCCATGAGCCAGAGGCCCATTTTGGGCTGATCTGTGCCAGCTGAGGGCACCAAACTTTATTGCTATTTTCGGATAGCTATAGTATGTGTCTATAACACCAAAATGCATGATGGACATCTGATTCACCTACAAGTACTTGGGTGTCATGATAGACAAAAACCTCTCATGGACCCCTCACATAGAATTTCCCTGCAAAAAGATACAACAGCATATTTCCTAAAGAGATTAAGATCCTTTGGAGCTAGCACCCAAATAATCTCCTTGTTCTTCACATCAGTGATCCAGAGTGTAATGCTTTATTGTAGCACAGTTTGGCTGAGTAGCCTTTTAGTCAAAGATAAAGCAAAACTATATCATCAAATTAAAATCTGTTCAAAGATCATTGGGCTACCTGTAGCACACCTCTTCCAGGAAGCCCACAACAAGAGCATGCTCAGGCAGATATATTTCCACGGACACCTCACATGTTCTACACAGAGAATATCAGCTACTGCCCTCAAACAAGCGCTTTAGAGTTCCTTCTTTCAACCGCAACAGACTTGGATACTCTTTTATACATCAATCAGTTCTTTTGTTAAACCAGCAACATTAAGATCTAGTGCAATATTTATCCATGGATGCAATGTCTCCAAAGTTGAAAGTTTGGATGTATTGATGTAGCCTCTTTGTAATATATGTATGCTTTGTCTTCTGTCATGCTTGATACTATCTTTTGTGGCAGGGCCGGATTAACCATTAGGGCAACTTGGGCACTTGCCCAGGGGCACGGGACCAGGGGCACGGGACCGGTAAGGGGCCCTGGGCAGTCAAAATATTACTTTCGATCACGTTACAAACGCAGTACTCCTAATTTGATGCAGATTTTGCAAAATCAAAATATTATGTTAAATCACGTCAAAAATAGTGTCTGTAGCTGCCTGCACAAATGCTGCCTGCCGTCAGTCAATGAGTGAGGGTGAGCTATCACGTCAAACATTTCATAACATCCAGACTACGCTATAGTCGTCATGCCGAGATGTCATTTTAGCTAACGTGGTTAGCGTTTTCCCAGACGCAATTGAGCAGTTAGTTCACACTTCATCAACCCACAAACATGAAATCTACTTCTGTCAAAACTTTTGAGACTAAATTAAGTTTAGAGTGTAGCGCAGTAAGAACAAACATAATTTTGTGGCTTTACGCACAGCGAGGGTATTCGTGTTTGTTAATGCCTGGTACAGATTGCAATCTAATGCAGACAAGGCTTATATGCTAAGAATATTACTGTACAAACGTTTTGACTACAGATGAAGCTAAAGGTAAAGTTATCTATCTCCTGTTACTAGATCAGCAGGTAAGACAGGAGGTGAGGGTGCCACCCGCGTCGCCAGACAGACTCACTACCCCAAAGCACAACCGGGTAGGTTCCAGCAGCTTTGAGAACCACCGATGGGCTGCTAAGAAAGGCTCTGTTGTAGTTTCTAGATGATAGCTTACACATACAAAATGTAATTTCTGTCAATTAAACATCTTATCAATGCAGATTATTTATGGGTATCCTCATTTATTGTAATGTCCAAATTCCATGATGGTGTTTGTTTCACGCAGTGTGTGGTTTGGATGAGCCAGACCGTGCAGCTTGCCTGTCTTCAGCTTAAAGGGACACCAGGCAATGTTTTGGTGTTAATTAATCATCTTCGTAAGTCGGTATATGGTCATGACTCATTACAGGGCGAATGAAGACTCTCTCAGAGCGGCCAAAGCGTCCAAAGCTTCCCTGTTCTTTTTCGACAAGCGTCCTTAGGGGGACCAGAGTTTCTTTGGAAGCTCAAGTTGGCGGCGGTGTGTACGTACAGTTACAGTAGGCCTTCTGTCCCGGATTACTCAGCTTGGTGTAACGGAGGCGAACTGAGCTAGCATGCTACAGTAGTTGCCCGTGTAAATCCTCACACCCCTAATCTTAAGAACGCTTTTAACCACTGAGTTGGAAGCCTGGGCTTTTAGCTCAGTGGTTAGAGCGTTCAACTCCCATGCCGGCGTGTGTGGAGGTGTGCGGGTACGAGAGCCGTGAACGGCGGACAAATTATGACCTCGGTTACAGTGGTGCCGTCCGTGACCTGGATGGAAGTGAGGATTTAGGGAGGTGAGTGTAACGGAGGCGAACTGAGCTAGCATGCTAGTTACCCGTGTAAATCCTCACACCCCTAACCTTAAGAGCGCTTCTAACCGCTGAGTTGGAAGCCTGGGCTTTTAGGTCAGTGGTTAGGGCGTTCAGCTCCCATGCCGGTGTGTGGGTTCGAGGGCCGTGAGCGGCGGACGAATTATGACCTCGGTAACATTGGCTGAGCGGCCAGATCTAGGAAGACTGTTGGTTGTTCCAAACTTTTCCTTTTGAAAATGATGGAATGATACCGTGCTCGTAGGCTGCAGATATTTTATTGTATCCTTGCCTAGATCTGTATCTTGACACAATCTTGTGCACAATCATTGAAACCAAAACTAAGCTACCAAGACAACTGGTTAAATCCTTATTTGCTCCTTTCTTCACTCAACCATGCCACCTTCTATCCCTTCCCAATTGGCATCATCATCCACTCTCTCTCACTCTTTCTAGTTTAATTTATTGCATGATGTGCAGGAATGCTTTTTCTGATCATCAAGTAACCTATGCTGTTGAGCCAGTTTTTAAATATAGGACTAGGCTATTGCGTGCATGAAGATTCACCTGCCATTTCAGTTGGATTGCCTGAAGCTATTTGTTGCTGAGATGTTTGGGGCATTAAAATGCTAGAATCGCCAAGTAGCCCAGTTTCATATATTTCAAAAAAGAAAACGTATATAAACACATCACTCCATCTGTTTATGACATTTTATTTGTATGGGGCATCTGACAAATTCAAGTCACTAATGCTTGCATGGGTTTGCACCCACTTACTTAAGTGCTCTCATAAAGGATTATGTTACCCCCTCAGCCGCTGCGCTTGTCCAAGGAATGTTGTCTGGCACATCCTGAAACCCATGACAATCCAGACTTTTTTCATCTGTGGTCTCCCGATGGTGGAACGATCTACCAAGTCCCACTAGAGCAGGGGCGTCCCTCTCTGTCTTCAGCTGTTGAAGACACTCCAAGAATACCTCATTTCCTAGCGCCTCTGACAACCTCACACACCTGATACACAGTACCATGATCTTCTCTCTCTTCTCTCCAATACCTCCTTCCTCTCCACTTTCCTCTCTTCCCTCCTCTATCTCTAGTACTCCAAATATAGGTCTAATAATGTCAGGTGACCAGATGTTCTCTTTTGCCCCGGCATGTCCTCTATTTTCCGGCCGGAATTTCGAAATCGTCCGGGATTTTGTTTTACCTTAGCAGGGGTGTTTCTAGACCCTTTTTACTGGTGCTCCAGTGATGAACTGCTGTGTCCCAGTAAAATCTCAAGTCTAGGTTCGACTAAATTGCTCGCGGAGTAGGTCTACACGTCATGGAGATATCACACAGCATATCACGAACGAGCAGAAAGATTTCCATCGCCTCCAACTTTGGGCCGAAATTCTGATGTAGGCTATTCTAATGTACACTATTTACCATATTGTCAGATTCCAGGCAATCCCACTTACACATATATTCCTAGTGACATTAATGCAAAAATATGAAGAAAATCATACTTTCCCAGATATGGGTAGCACAAACTGTCCTGCAAAGGAAGATATAGCATGTATAGATGGCCAATACAATGACCAAGATAACTATTTTATCTTAGATATATCTGAACAACACTGACCACTTCTGCATAATTTCATGGAGTGCTGAAATGTACACTTTTTTTGACCATATCTGAAGTGAAACTCAGCAAATATGCTTTGTGGTTGGGAACTTATTGCAGTATCATCATAACTATGGCTTAGGCTACAGTACAAACATTTCCATTCATAGACAAAAATAAGAAAGTCTAACCTCTGAATTGTGTTTCAAAACTGCACGAAATTGATGCATTTAAACGTTAAAATATACAACAAAAAAAACATCAGTGGAACGCGGGTTCATACAATAACCAAAAATGTTTATTTCTATTTATTTTGTTTGGTAAGGCTTACAACTTATGTAAATCACTAGTTCTCATTCTTTAGAATTTCAGTGCTCCTTCTAGATCACTTTGGTACTGTTAATTTAACTCTGGGACCCTGGTCCCAACACTGAGAACCACTGATGGTATGAAATTGTATAATTTTTTATCTTTTATTTTTGCCTGTACAGTAATGATGCTAATGAGCCAAACAAAACAGCTGTGTACGCGACAAAATGTTGGTTGGCCCCACCAAATCTCACTCCAAGGTTTTTTGAAAAGTTGGCAGCTCTGCTATGGTCTCCTCTGCACAGCATCAATGTTATTCTATTGCTGTAGCTCTGTAGCTTAAATGTTATTCTGTTGCTGTAGCTCTGTAGCTTAAATGTTATTCTATTGCTGTAAGTCGCTTTGGATAAAAGCGCCTGCCAAATGAATACATGTAAATGTAAATGAGAAGTTGATGGATGCAACACAGCCTACCACAAAAATGTCAATCTTAGGCAGCACTATTTTCTTTGTGGCATAGCTATGTCAAAACTACAAAGTTAAGTTACACATTACTGTGTGACGTGGAGGGGGTCGATTGCAAGAGAGTATATGTTTCAAAGTTTTTAATGTTGACAGACATTGTGACAGTATTGAAAGAATTGTGAATAAGCTTTATAGTCTACTGTATTTCTCCTGTCCTTGTCCTATGCAAGCATCCTTTGTTTATCCTTGAATTCAATGAAAGCCTGTCTAGAGGCCTTTTGCCTATCACCAGGTGTGAAATGTTAATGTTTGTAGAACAGTGAGGGGTCAGGCCTCTGAAGGACTTCCCAGGAAAGGGGGTAGTTTTAATAAAAAGACAATAGAAGATGGCCAGACTTGATAGCACCAAAAGGCCACATCCCCACTTTTACATTGCATATTCATACTAGTAGGTCACTCCTCTTTGTGTGTAACTTTAAATATGGTAGACTGTTTCTGTATAGTCAGAGAATACTGAGAATACTGGTGAATACAAAGGTTTTTACAGCATTGTGCAAATTAATTTGAAAATGACCAATATACAATATACAGTAAAACAGCCCTGTGCATTACACATCAGAGTTCCCTTAGTAGCAGGGCCGTAGTCACCATAGACATTGAGGGGGACGTGTCCCCCCCCAATATTCAAATATGACCAAAATGTCCCCCCCAATATACGGACATAGAAAAATAAATAAAGAAATTAAACTCTACAGGAAACCAACAACCACCACCATCTGAAATGTAATCAAACATAAATAACGCACAAATTAGTGACGGTTCCAGAGTAGCCTACACCCCTGAGTGGTTTGACCTGGTGGTTTTCCGTTTTTCTAGGGTGACCTGATTGTGTCCTCTTTTTAGTTTGTGAAAAAGAGGACATAAGAGAAAACACTGCGTCAAAAGGCTATTTTGAACTTCTGAACTTTTGAACACATCTGGTCACCCTAGTTTTTCGTTAGTGGCATGCGCTATCAAAAGCTTCCATTTGCTGCACCCTACCAAAGATCCTTGATTACTGTACTAGCTCCGCTTTAACCCTCTCTGACCCTACTGCGGTGAGGTAGGGGTGGCAACAATATCGCAAAAGCTCACAATTCTCACAAAACTTGTTGGAAAGGTGTAGCACAGGCTAAGGAAATCCCATACATTTTTGGAGCCGATCAGACTCAAAGGGAACTTTGAAACATTTTCCGTATTGTAACCTATTCTTGCAATGATAGCGAAAGTGAAAAGTTTTATTTTAAATGATGAATTTGTGCAAGCCTGTGTCATTCATTTCTTTCACATGTCTTACAACATAAATAATGCATTCATATGCTAGTACTAATGCCAGGAATTACCCTGTTTAGGCCTCTTAGAAATGGTTGTTGCATCTTGCATATTATTTAGATGCGCATCCATGCAGGCAAAACGTAGGAATCAAATGTGGCGACGGCACACAAGTTATTGCAACTCTCTGAGGTTATATTTAGCCAATTAAAAAGACCATGGGATTTCTTCTTTTTTTTAGCTTTTGTCTTTATTTAGATAGGAGAACAATGCAGAAGGACAGGAGAGGGAGAGAGAGATTGGGTGGATTCGGAAAATGATCCCTGGCAATTGGATCAGAACATGGTATTGACACAGTAGCCACGACTTACACCACATCATCGTGTTTATTTGCATCTGTTCTTGTGAAATTCACTCATAACCTTCTACAAGTTAGGTGTCAGAAGAAAAGAAAAATCAGATGAACTGATCCTTATAAATATGTCTGCAATAAGTCATGAGACAATTCAACACCACGTTAACTCCACATTACCCTAGGTGCATCTCTACTCTAATAATTGGAGTGCTTTGGGTTGCACTGTGTGCATAAAACATGTGCTATATAAACTATCAAACTTATACTGTACTTACTAATTAGGTGAACCCAACAGGAACCCAATTTCGCCTTTTACCTTCCTTCTTCAAGAGTAAGTAAGGATAACCTGCCATGGACTTGCATGTAAATTAGCCTATAAGGCTTACTCTGGTACAATGCATCAAATGGCAATATTTATGTATAAACTGTACATGGTCCTGAACAAACAAAAGTAATACATGTAAGATTATGATTTGTTTAGCCTATTATCAGGAGATGTTAACAGAATATGGCAACCACCTTAAATTCTAAAAACTAAAACTGCATTATAACATAACTATTTATGGGTCAGAAGTAGGAGTCAAAACAACTTAAGAACGTAAGAAATGGCAGGATGGCACTAATGAGTAGGCCTATAGCCTACACACAGAGCATTTGCAGCCACAGTTCCAAAGGGGACAAGCAGGTGGTCATAGTAGTAGAACACATCTAGTTTATTTAATCAACAGTATTCATTCCACTGATGTCATGTATTATATGTAGGCTATCAAGTGTAGTTGGAAAAGGGAGAGTGAGAGGGCTTTCGTTTTGGGGGTAGGAGGTTATAGTGTTACAGCGCCCAGGCAGCTTGGAAGAAAATCTATGTTCGTCAAGGGCCCAGCTGTAATTTAATGATTTATACTCCAGGCCACTAAGTGGCGATATTTGCCTGTCTACTGTAAATGGAGAGAGGTCCCTGCTCTATCAACTCATATCAGGAGGAGAGTGAGTTTACTGCATCAGAGCGAACTAGTTGCTAACTTCTTGAAGTCTTGGGTCTCGTAAGTCTTTCACGCTCACAAATATTGAAGTGCTAGGCTACATTGCAAACACATGGTCTTGGTCAAACTTTTAACCTTGCATAATCGATAACGTTAGCTAACTGAGTTCCTTGTGAGATAAGTGGCTGTCTGTCTAAAATTAAAGTAGCCTACAACAACCTTCCAGAAGCCAAATAGTCCTGTACTGGGAATTCTAGATGTTGTGCCTCACATGGCTTTAGACATTTCAGTCGTAGCATTTATGCTAGTAGGCTAGTCTTAATCTCATCCTCAATCATATGGGCTATTTTTTGGTGATAAACACCAGCCTTGCTATGCAGCAGCTTTTCCTAGACGACATTCAAGTTAAGTTTAGGGGACTTGAACCAGAACTTGTACCCAACTAGCCTAGTAAAAGTTGTGTTAGTAGCAGTTCCGGATCAGGTTAATTTTTTTCTTAAATAAAGTTGTCCGTGCAACAAAATCACTTCACCCACATTTCTCTATCACGTTCTCAGTCAGGATGGACCCAAGGGGATTAAATAAAGAAATTCCGAACGCTAAAAAAACAATAGAAATTAACAGGCATCATCTGAAGCAACTGCGCAAGGTCCTTTCTGACTTCACACCTTATCCAGTCTCAAAACCCTCTGAAAAGATTTGGGCACCAGAAAAAGAATGTCTAGCAAACACACCTGAAGCCACAGCGAGTAACCAGTCTACAGATTCAGTCAGTCATGATCCTCAAATACCATCATCTGTTCCATTGTTGCACACATATGCTCCGATATCAGAAGAGGAGCCGATGATTGATGCAGACGTTCCTCCATTCACACCTCATTTCTCAAATGAAAGCCAGCCAGTAACAGTGGAGTCAGAGGAAGAAAGCACATACTCTGCACTGCTTGTGAAAATTGAAATGCTTAAGAAAATCAGAATAGCTCCCATCAAACAGCCAGGCCCAGTGCTGATGGCACCCAACAAGGATGACAAGGATGTGCATGACACTGGAGGCCATGGAATAGAAAGTGCCAAGGAAGAGGGTGACCTGTTAGAAACTAAATTGGAATTTAAGATAAATGAGACTGCAAATGAACCATGGATGCGTTTAGAGAAGGTATGTCTGCTCATGGTGAAGGAGGATAGTACAACTCATTATTTCAGATTGTATGATTGAAATGTTTTAAAATTGTATTGAAATGTCTTTGAGACCACTCTATAAGAGAGTGATACCTACAGAGAAGCATAGGAGTTTTTTCTAAGGGTTGTTATTACTAAATAGTAATGCAATATGATGATGTGACATGGATATACACTGCTCAAAGAAATTAAGGGAACACTTACAGTATTCAATAATTGTTAAAACACATTTTTTGACCTTCCACCCTTTTCTCAATTCTCAAACTACATTCACAGAAAGGCTGACAGTTCTCGCAAAATAAAACACTCGCCTCAAAAGATTTACTTATGCTCAGAACCAAACAGTGTCAGAGTACCGATCCAGTGTATGATTGAAGTGTTCCCTTAATTTTTTTGAGCAGTAGCCTATATTTTAGTGAAAGTCTCTCTGTGTGTTGTCATCTGGCATTCATACAGGTGGTTAAGCTTGTGGTGGCAGAGCACTTAACTGTGTTTGAGAAAAATCTTCAGGAGCTTTATGGCAGGATGATGAAGATTGAAATGGCCATTAAAGAACAGGTTGGGGGAGTTCCTTTGCCTCTGAGTACAATCACACATATGCACATGTACCGTGTATTCAAGGATTCATCTTTTAATTAATCTGCATCTTTGTTTGTTTTTTTCCCCTCAAAATGTTTTAGACACAGATACATAAGCTATCCAGAGAGCTCCAAATGGCTAAAGAGGACTTGATCTCCAGGAATGTGTCTATGGTTGATGCTAATGTAATTACTACTACTACTGCTATTATTATTACTACTACTACCAGTACTACAACCCCAAAATAGAAAAGGTTGGGACGTTGTGTAAAGTGTGAATAAAAACAGAATAATAATCTGCAAATCTCTTACACTCATATTTAGTTGCAAAAAGGACACAGACAACATATCAAATGTTGAAAATGACAAATTTGACTATTTCATGGAAAGTATATGTTAATTTTGAATTTGATACCAGCAACATGTTTCAAAATAAGTTGGGACGGGGGTAACAAAATGCTGGGAAAGTTGTGTAATGATAAAGAAAACAAAAAAAGGAATGTTTCACAACTAATTTAACTGGCAAACCAATTAGGTATAAAAAAGAGCATTCTAGAGAGGCATGGTCTCTTAGAAGTAAAGATGTAGGGGTATTCATCACTTTGTGTAAACCTGTGAACAAATGATGAAACCATGTAATTTTAATGCTTAACATGAAATTATGAAGTGTTTGGGGAACAAATGCAAAATTAATTCTGCACATATTTAAACAGTATTTCTCCATAGAGGAAGAGTCGAGGTGCTAAAATGGCCTGTCTGCAGTTCAGATTTGTCAAATCAGGTGCATAATTGAATGAAAAACATGACTAAGAATACTGTTGAGCAACTGAAATCCTATATCGGACAGTAACGGGACAACATTTCATTCTTAAAACTCTAGCAACTGGTCTCCTCAGTTCCTAAACATTTACAGAATTTTGTTAAATGAAGAGGTGAAGCCACAGTGGTAAACATTCCATGTGCCAATTTTTTTAAAACATGTTGCTGACATCAAAAAAGAAAATGATATTTTCCATGAAATAGTCCAAATGTTCATTTTCAACATTTGATATGTTCTCTAAATCCTTTTTGCTGCTAAATATGGGTTTACAAGACTTGTATATTATCCCACTCTATTTATATTTCGGATATGTTGCTGATTGGATCATAAACGGCCACAGCAATGAAGAAAAGTGAAAGTGATTAATAATGACTGACTGACTCTATTATTGTGTTACATGCTCCAAATGTAAAGCAATTTGAGCTGCATTCTGTGTATGAAAGGTGCTATACAAATAAAGCTTATTAATATTATTATTATTATTAGATTTGCATTTTACACATCGTCCCAACTTTTTTCTGATTTGGGGTTGTACCTATCTAACAACAACAGTAACAGTGTATACTTTGGTTAAATTAATATATTTTTTTATTTTTTTGCTTTTCAGGAGCCTACACCTCTATCCACTCCAGCCACTGCATCCACACCTACCCAAGGACCAAGGTTTGTTGCTCCGGCTGCAGGGATTATGTCTGAAGTAACCTTCTGCCCATAATTTAGACTCTGCCTCCTTCTGACTGGCTAGTATAATGCCTGACTTATGTTCCCTTTTCAGACAAAAATTTGCTTCAAACATTGCTCCATTACAAAATGAATACAAAGTCCACACTCTGTGTTTATTTAGTCCGCATCCTTATTCATAGTATCCACAACAACTGCATTTAAAACTTTTGTTTACAAGAAAGATGCGTTTGCTGTACGTCGGAAGTGAATGAAGGGTTCCCAGACCCATTCTCCCAGACCCATTCTCCCAGACCCATTCCTAAATTGAGATTTGAGAAGCAGTCTTTTATTTCATGTTTACATGTAGAAATATCCCAGATGCGTTTTAGGTCAAAAAACCTGAGACATCATTGTTTGTCCATGAATTGAAGTTCAATTTGATTTGATAATTTGTACAATAAATAAGCTAGCTGTTTTTACAGCCCTAGTGTATATTTCTCTGAGCATGCAGTCTCAGTCACAAAGTTACATCGGTTTAGCCTATACAATATTTGGAAGATCAGACCTTATCTAACACAATATGCCACACAACATATTATGCAGGGCATGATTTTGTCCAAATCAGACTATTGCAATGCATTGCCTACCTGCTTTCATAGTGACACCCTTACAGATGATGTAGAATGCAGTGGCACATCTGGTCTTTAATCAGACAAAGAAGCCACATGCAACTCCTCTGTCAGTTACTCTTCATTGGCTTCCTATAGAACCCATAATTAAATTAAAATCTCTCAATCTGGACTATAGGTCACTTACAGGATCTTCACCGTATACCAGCTCTCAGTCCCCCCTCACCCACTGTCGCCCTCTGATGAGTGTCTGCTATGTCAGCCATCAACACTAAGGCGGGATCACGCTGACCAGCGACAATCGGCAGGTTTCCTATTGTTCTCTATGGTTCGGCAGCGGAACGGTGGCAGCGCTGGCGTAACGCTAGCGTTAAACGAGCTGGGCGTTGAACTTGGTTCAACTTTCAAAGCGCAACGTGAGCATATTCAATTGTCAGTTTAGGCAAACCGTTTGTGTTGCTTTTGAACGAGACAGAACTTATTATAGTCTGAGCGTTGCGTTTTTGCTGCTGCTTGCCGCTGGCCAATGTTATCCCCGCCTAAGAGGTCCCAGTCAAGACTCTTTTCTTCTGTGATTCCTTGTTGATGGAATGATTTACCTAATGTTCTTTATTCTAGTGATAGCTTTGGGATCTTCAGAAGTGTCTAAATACTTCTTCACCTGGTTTCTAACTAATTAATTTTTCCTTACAGAGTTGTGGTTTGTATACTTTATGGTTATTGTTATTGTTCTGGTAAATGCTATTTAGTCTTTTAATAACATTAGTGTATTTAGGCTGTAGGATTTTGCTATATAAACTGTTAATTTGAGTGTTAATGTAATGTTTATTGATGACATTGTAAGTTGCTTTAGACACAATACCAAATATTTCTAAAAAACATGAACATAAATCAATACAATAAACTTAATGGAGATCCTTTAAATTGGGTATGGCTTAATCAGAAAAGGTCCTTGCTTGCTAGGCATTTTCTTTGTGCACAGAATGTTGAATGGGCAAAGTAAACTATGAATGCAAACTTCAGATGGTGACAAAAACTGTTGATTTCCCATAAAGCATGTTAAGGGAATTCAGCAGAGGAGAATCCCCAAACCTAGATTCTGCCAGGGATTTTTTCATCCAAGCTGTTGGAATGACTGGGATTAATTAATCCTCTGCAGACAGCATGATAACACCTGTTGTGTTTAGGGTAGAATGGGCCACAAAACAATTGCACTCACACAGCATGTTAATGGCAAGAAAGCATTGTCTGGGGGAGCAGATGTCATCTCTGCAAAATATTGGTGTGGAGGGTATTTACATAATTTGCTTGGGGAAGTACAGTCAAAGTCAGTCAAACTAGATGGATGTGACCTTGGAAACTTGACAAAAGAGTCATGCAAGAGTAGCTCTGATGGAGAATTCCCCTAACACCAGACAAATGCGAAGGAGATTCGCAGATTACAAGTCAAGTGTGCAGAAATGCAAGGGGGAGCGTTTCAGATTCAGAGTTGCTCTCTTACAGAAGGTACTGAACCATACACACAAGGTGCCAAATCTGGAACATTTTGGCTTGCTGTGTATCAACAACTGCTTGAACTGTTCACCAAGGTTCTAAGTTTCATTGCACTCAGGTTACCATAAACAAGAAATTGTTTCAATTATTATGTTTTAATTATTTAATTTTATACTCTCCCAGTAATGCAATGAGAAGGTATTCTCACACAAGTTTCACTGCCACAGTTTTTGTGAATAAATATTAATATGTAATTTAAAAGCTTAAACCAAAACCTTCCTAGTGGCAATACATTACAAGCCATGTAACATATAGTACTGTGTTATGATTTAACAAATTATATTTTGATGCTTAATACATACATACAATAGCTATATTAGCCTAATTTATGACGTATTGGCAATGCCTGATTACGTCGTTGCATTGTTGCTTGTCTTCAAGTCTCTTTCCCTCTGTCTTTCCACTTGTAGTGATGTAAGTAATCCCGAGAAGCCTGGTGGTTTGCCAGCTGAACAGAGCAGTTGCCAGACAAACTCTAAAGGTTTGCACCCATGTTGTGTTTGTCATTGCAGTATCGTGTCACTATTTTTGATTGATTACATCACAGAATTGCTTAATGATAAGGGTTACTATTATTTGAACAGAATCATTTCCCAGTGCTGCACCTCTAAAGGGGAGGAAGTGGTAACTGAATTTATTGATAGGACCTCGTTAGCCTTTCATAATTTCACTTTTAACAATTCTTTTAAATCATTATTCTTCCTACCCGCCTTCACTCATTCCTTGTCCCTCCCTTCTTGTCTCTCAGATGTCCTTGATTCCCACCTCACAACTCCGAACCTCCCAATGTACAGTGCTACAGGTAACTTTCCCTTCTCAGTTAGACCGGCACCTCAACCCTGCATGGTACAGCCAGTCACATGTCCTCCCAGTCACAGCTGCTCCGACCAACCCGGGGGACATGGACAGTATCAACAGGACACGCTCGCAGGGCACCCCCACAACGCCCAGAATGTTCTCAGTTCTCTCGCTGTCATGGCCGCCGATTCCTTTCCCGCTTCTCAGCTGCTGCTCCAGGCCACTGCCCAGGCAGCCCAGAGACCAGACACTTATCCCCGCTTCGGTTTCTCCCATGCCGGCCCTGGTTCTGTGACGCCTGTTCTGTACCCCACCACTGCTGCACCGTTATCTGGAGGGCTCGCTGCTCCGGCCGTCACAGGGACTCTGATGTCTCCCACTGTTCACCCACCAGGAGACCGAGATGACAACATTTGTGATAGTGACGGTGGTGGTGATGGTGCTAATGATTCTCATGAAGGTGAGATGATGGTCTTATACACTTACACACACTGAACTTTTACCCGCCCCCCCCCCATTCTATTTATTAAATTCCTTCTAAGTTTGTATTTCTTTATCCTTATAATTAGACACCTATGCACAAGAAAGTTGAGCAGTTAAAAGCCATTTCACTACATGTTTTACAACAGTAACTCTATGTATGTGACAAATAAAAAATCCTTGAATCCAATGCCAGATAACGCCTGGTATTGCACTACTGTATGTAAGTGCACTGCATACAGGTCATGCTCCCGCATGGTACAGCAGTTTTTCAACTTAGCAGGGTACCATTACGCCTTAGTGCTAAAATTGATGATGATTGGTATAAAGACCAATTAGTTGTGTTGCTTTAAGAGCAAACGGTGGTTGAAAGGTGTTTAGTCGTATGACTACAGGCACCAAAACAAGAAAGGCCCACCAAGGTTTCTTCCTTGGTAAGGGAGTTTTTCCTTGCCCCTGTTGCTCTTGGGTGCTGCTTGTTGGTGCCCCCCCCCCAATCCCAATCCTCCCCCACCTTTCTTATGCAGCCCTTGCCACTTAATCTACTAAACCCCTCTTCTACTGCACTTTTTACCCCCCCCCCCCCATAAATGCACAAATAGGCTGACACCAGACATAATTCCACTGCATTTCTTACTTCCAGTAACTATATGCATGTGACAATAAACTTCCTTGTATCCTTGTATCCAATGTCCTGTGGGGAGGAGAAAAAATGGCTGGAAAAATTGTGTCTGTGCTCCAGTCACTTTTGTTGCCCCATTGCTTTCAGGGAAATACTACATTGAACCAGAGGAGAGCGATTCGGTGGATGCTTTCACCCATTTAAAGGTAAGGAATGATAAAAAGACTGGTATTTTTTTCTGTTCTTCCATTATTTTTTTTTCTTTTGTTTTCACTTACTCCATTTACTCATCCTTAGGTTTCTAGGCCTGGCAACTGGAAATCTTCCTTTGCCATCAATCCGCCTCCCTCCCTCCCACGTCTTGCCTCACTGCTTTGCCTGAGCCAGCTGCCCCATGATGCCCTCTGGACCCCTGTCCCTGGTCAGCCTGTGCTTTCGATCTGCCTGACCAATCAGAAGGCTGTGGAGCTCACTTGGAGCATGCCTGTGGAGGACCGTGCAGCCCTTGAACGTGTGCACAGTTACCACCTGTTTGCCTGTCCAGTGACCACCTCCCTGGCTCCTCAGCGATTGGCCTGGAAGAATATTGGAGTTGTCCGGGCGGAGACTTTGCCCATGACCTACAGGCTGACCGACATTCAAGCAGGTTGTAAGTTTTTCTTTGCTGTGTGTGCCCAGGACATCTATACCCGCTTTGGGCCCTTTTCTAGACCCCTGTATCTGAAGTGGCTCTTTGGTTCTTCACTGGTTGATTAGCCAAATGATACTCATTGGTTCAGGTCTTTTGTGTTTTGAGCACCCCTGCCTTGCATTTTTGTTGATCTTTTGGAGTGTAGAAATGTTGGTATGTGCTGGACTGTGATTTTGGTTTGGGAGTCGTTTTTATAGCTCTGCCTGATGTTAAAAAGCTCTGCCTGAAGTTAAAGTGTCATTCTGAAGTTGGCTGATTTCACTAAAAAACTGACATCCATGTTCAAGTCAGTGATAAGTCAGATATAAGTTTAATTGTTGCAAATGAAGTCTAAATAAAGACGGCAATTATACCACATGCCAAACCCTGTCAGTGTTTATTATGTCCCACAAGATTATCCACATAGCATATTTCCTTTATTTCTTTCAACTCCATGTGCTAACTATGGTTGTTTTATGTGCAGCCAAATTTGTCAATGAAGTGAAGGCATTTACATTCACTTACAGGGGAGTAGCGCCATGAACTGAGACCGTAGACAAACTCTGAACAGTCTCAGTTCTGACAGTAGTTGGTCATGCCTGCAAATGCTATATATGCATTAGCGTTACAAAAGACTATATCTGCAAGTTTTTCCAAGCTCATTTTTGCAAGGAAAACAAAGCTGAATGACCTTCTTAGTGTTGCCTCAATCATTACAAGTACTGTAAATATGTATTTAGTCCGGAGGCTGTAGGGGTGAGGAAAATCAAGATGTCTTTTTTACACCTTTTCCTCACATAGTTTTTCTGAGATGAAGAGTCAAATGTGTGTCAATTTATCTTTACCAGCATCCAAGTATGCGGATAACATCGTGCAAAGTACCGGTACTGTCCTTACAAAAAGGGTTAAACTTTATTTCTGGACTGAATTTCAGCATAATCAACCTTGCCTAATTTTACCACATTTTGTGACTGCCCAATTTCAAGGTTACACAACTATACCGTATGATACAAGCAACGAGTATAAGATATACAAGATATGACTTGGGCCTGCCAGAGACTCTGCATTTTTTTTTTTTTATCTAAGAGGATTGATACAGTTGATATTTATTTCATGTATTTGATCATAAGCCCCCTCCACTTGCAACGAACACCTGACTGTGAACACATTAATCAAACACTTAAGCCCAAATGCTTCAGGCAGTCTTGTTCATTGCCTTGTGGACTATTCACAGAGAGTGTTGCACTTTAGTGGTCAAATATGCACCTTGTGATTGGATAATGAAACCAGTGGGCTCGATCTGACTCCTAGTGATCTGCTCATCTCCACGTGGCCATGTTGTATCGCAACCTGTAGAGGGAGCCATGCTCTACATTGGAATTCACACTTTCCTCAACGTTTGCTGGAAAGACAGTTGCACACATGCTCTCTCCCCTACCTCCTCCTCCTCCTCCTCCTCTCCCCACCATTCTCTCAGTGCATACTAATGTTGAGAGAAGACCCACCTCCCTCCTTTCTCTGGGATGGGAGGGAGAGGCGGTCTCAGTTCAGGATCCTCTCCTCACCAGGCAGGGAGTCTGAGTGGCAGAGCCGTGTGTCTTTCAGAGAGAGCCGCACTGATGCTACCCGGCACTATGTCCTGCCCAGCTGTGGCATGTGAGATACCATAGTTGAATCAGGAGAGGTGGGCTTTTTTCCCCTTTTTTCTTTCTCCTTTTTGCTCTTCCATTTGGATGGGAAGCCCTCTTTTGGTGAAGCCAAGCAAGGTGGAAGACAGACAGAGTGGGGGAACTGCTGGCAACCGCCACCACTCCCCCCCCAGCTCACAGAGACAAGGAAAAAACGGAGGCCGCTGGAGTATTCGTGTTTTTCTTTCGCTTTGTGTTCTTCTTCTTCCTCATCGTGGTGTTGGGAGGTGCTTTGTCTTTTCATTTGCTTGCTCTCTCCGTTCTCTGCCTTGCCATCTACTTCTCCATTTACCTTGTCTACAATTTCTTGTATTTATGAGCAACAGTCAGGAGGGAAAGAGAGGGGATATTTCTTCTACGTTTTCCCCCCCTTTTTTATTTCCCTCATCCATTCACCCTTTCCTCCTCCATCCTCCCTGTCCATCCTGGTTTCTCTTCTCCCCTTCTGTGCAGCCACCTTTCCCCATCACCAGCTCTCATTGCATCTGTCACTTCCTCCACCCACCAACTTTTACTGCTTTTAAATCCACCAGTAGGCTAACAGTACCGAATCCTTTTTTCTGTGAACAACAACAGAAACCACCAACCTCAGTGATTATTTTCTATTTTCTCACCTTTTTTCCCCTCTTCTTTTCCCTTTTTTTCTTCTTTTTTCTCTCCCTTCATCTTATGCATCTCTAATTTGGGGGACTCTTTGTTGTATTTATAGGTAGGTTATTCAGTGTTCTGTGTCTGTCTCTCGGACTGTGTGTCTGCTTGTCTGCGTGTGTGTGTGTGTGTGTGTGTGTGCGCCTATATCCCTACATGTGTGTGTGTGTGTGTGTTATCTGCATATATGACACATGACCAAACATACTCTAAACTGCTGAACAGAGAAGGGGGGGCTCCATCTGAAACCTGCTCGTTTGATGGCTCTCTCCGATCACCTCACCTTTTTTACATTCCACTCATCCTCCAACGTCCATGTCTCCGTTGAGCCATTGTAAACACCTCTTTTGCCTCTTTAGCGCCATGCGAACAGCCACAAAGTCTGCTCTACCTGCACCTCTTTTTCATTTCAGAGAGGCATTTTTATGAGTGAGTCATTTTTTTGTCCCTCTGTCTGTGCTATTGTTGGTGTATCCAAAGTTTAGCTGTTGCCTTGTCTGTCAGCTGCCTCTCTGTCATTTAAAAGCATATATGCTATGGTGTCCTTTATGAGATTCCCAAAAATAACTAATTGTAAAACATCTGGTGAATCAATGAAATAGCAGAATAATGAGAAACAATTCCTGGAAAATTCTGTGACACTAACAACGGAACCGGTGCAATCTGACGATGCCTGTGAAACGTATCCTGTAGCACAGTTTCTGGTGCTAATTTCTTGCATAGCCCATCTTCATTCCACTGGTCGATCACCTGTCTGTGCATACATCTCTCTCTCCCTTCCGCTTTCTGTTCATCCATCGTCTCACCCTTCAACACACACACACAAGCACTCAAATAGAACGAACTAAAGACGCTCACCACAATTCTTTTACCTTTCAGAGGATTTTGTTTTTTCATTTATCCTTCCTCACTTTCTCTTTTCAAGCTCCTCTCTACCCTTGCTGCTGTTGTAGCCCCCACCCCCACTCCCTCTGCCTCATAAAGATAAATCAATGGTTCATCCATTGATTTATTTCACTTTTTTTCCCTCCATATTTTCCACTTACCATTCAACAATTATTCAAGCATCTGGCTTATTTCTCCTGTTGGAACCCTGATCATTTCACACTTTATTTTAAGGTGAAATGACAGCTGGAGCAGTTTTCTGCAGGGTCATGGTTGCTCTCAAAGGTTCTAATTTTATATCTTAATTATTCTTGTAAGAATTTATTGTTTAATTTTACGAGTGGCATGACGTGGTGCAGGTGAATTATTTTCTGTATAATGTTCAGCAATATGGGGCTTAAACTGTCGTGAAGTGAAATTGTTAGTGCAGGGCAGTAGGTAATTCAACACAACACAAACCAAAAAACTTGGACTTGAAATTTCTAGGCGTGTGTGGCTGTGTGTGTGTATGTATGCGTTTTTGTGTGTGTGTCATACATAGCAATAGTACTATACACAGCTACGAAGAGCAAGTCACAAATTCATGCTTTCACCTCCATCTCTGTTCACATTGCCCTTTTATCTTGAAGGAGAATTTTATGCATCTCCTCCACACTGTCTGAAGACTTTGGCAGAAGAGCTTTTTGAATGAATTGTGGTGTGGTGCGTGGAGGATAAAATTGGATTTAGCTTTTTTCCCTTGAGGAATTACTCTTTGTATGGGGGATTGAACTGAAATGCTATAGCTAAAACAACATTGTAATTTGGGACTTTTTGATCATTTCCTATCGGACTAAACCTGATTTTAATACTTTTTCTAATACTCAATTTTAATGGGATTTTACTATCAAGAATTAAGGACTCAACACCACTGTCTTTTGACTCAGTTTTATTTTTTTTATTATTGTAATACTATTGCCCCATCGTCCTGAAAACCTTTAAAACTGCTCTTACTCCATAATCAATTGGGTGAGTACATCAGTATTCCAACACTGACTTTCTCTCTGTCATCACCTTGTTTGTATGCACAGTGATCATTTACATACACAAGTGTATAAATATCAGTACACCGCTGTATGTCCCTGTGTGTTCATGTTCCTGTATTTATATGTGTGTGGTTGAATGAGGTGAATGGTGGACAATTAAAAAAAACACTATTATCTTGCAAAAAAAACCCCAGCTTTATTTCATAGCCTAACTATGTGAGAGAATTTATATGTTGTATCAGGTTATCTCTGAATGCAATTTCGCCCATTTGCTATTGCTTTAATAGACTTATATAACCTATATATCTCTCCATAGCGTGATGAACATGGGCACTAACACTTTTCTCCTGGATGTATAATTTTTATCCCCTCTACTCTCCCCCACCCACTCTCCCACTCAGTGCAGTCCTAGACACTTCTGCTAATGCACAACGCTGTGTGTGCGAGGTGTCAGTGTGTGGTTGGCCTTTTCCGCCTACCTCTCCCTGCGGCTTATCCGGGGCGCACACACGTTGTTATTGCACCGAAATGCATCGACATGCAGCAAGAACTGTACTGCATCTCATTTGTGGCAGCTGTGCGGAGGGTGTCAGTCAGATAGCCTGCTAGCAGTGGACTTTGACACGGATCTGGAACGGAGATGGGCAGGATCTTTACGAGAGTTTTCTGGGTGGATATTGTGATGTGTGTGTGTGTGTGTGTGTGTGTGTGTGTGTGTGTGTGTGTGTGTGTGTGAGAGAGAGAGGGGTGTATGTGTGTGTATGTGTGTGAGGTGTATGTGTACTGCTGCTGAAGCTCTGCCTTGCACACCCTATCCATCTCCCCCATCTATCAAAACGCAAGCGTACGTTTGACCCCTTTTTTCTGATTAAGTCTCATATCATTTGCCTGACAAGCTCTGGATTTATAGCCCGAGCGCCACTTTGGTCAAGGTTACCGCCAGGGAGAGGCTAGCAGGATCCACCTGGGAATTTGGTCACGGCCCACCCTGGGCAACCCTTGCTCGCCACTGAGTGCCTATCTCACACTGACCCTGAGTAGAGACACTTTAGCATCCTGCGCACCACAGAGAGGCTCCCACAGGTCGAAGAGCCTGTCAAGGTGTGATGGAGCTGCGGAGCATGGTGAAACGTTTTGCTTCCTCTGTGGCCTAAATGAGTGTCAACTACACATACTGTCAGCTCGTGATAAATGATTTAGCTTTGTTCTCCGATGACATTAAAGCAGTGAAAGAAATTATATCATATCAATCATGGATCTTATTTATATATAAGTATATATCTTATGAAAAAAATATTCTTTTATGACATGAACATGTCTGTGGTTTAGGGTGTTGAAGGTCCGTAGCAATGCAGGCACAATCTGTTTAAGTAACTAGTAAGTGATTATTTGACAAGTTATAACAAATGTTTTTGTTTTCCAATTTTACTTATTTGATTAACTGTATGTGAGGACACAAATATTTCCTTAATAGAAATAGATGTAAAGAGAAAATATAGTTAAAACTGACCATGATCCAGTTTTACAAAGTCTCCGCAAATTGAATCATTTATAGAGATGTAGTAGGGAGTCTGTTTTTTAGCTACATTCTACTCATCCGACTCATAGTAATATGCTCTGTCTAAAATCTGCAATCAAATGGAAATACTCCACCTCGGAGTTTGATTATGGCCACGGAGCCTTAAACACTAGCTTTACACAAACCAATTTTTAGCAACAAGACCTGTCTCTTAAATTAATTTGTGTAATTACCACCATACAATAAGCCTGTCCTCTTAATAATGTATTAATTTTAGGAAGCCTTAAGGGATTATCTGGCCTGAGACATCCATATTGTCTGCTGGCTGACTTGTGGCAAGAGCTTCCTGACCTCTCAGTTCAGAAGCAGAGGTGGTGGCAACCAGAGTTGTGTTTACCGGCGATGCCCCCCTATACCACCATCCCCCATCTATACCCCCAACCCCCATTCCCCACGCCACCGAGAGGCCTTGCTCGTTCTGCTCTGTCACCCTCACCCCAAGACCGTGGCCCCTGCACCCCAGAGACTTAATAAAGAGTCAGTGTGTAAAAAGAAGAGTTCATCCCTCTCTCCTGTCCTCTGCTTGACATGCTGTAGAGCTCAGGGGTCTGGCTCTGACATTTACAGACGCTCGTTTAGTGGACATTCTTAGCTCCCCTTTCCTTGTGACTCATGCATTTGTGCGATGTACACTATGATGGTCTAGGGGGATTGGGAGGTGTGTTGGAGAGGAACAGTAGCCTATAGAGAGAATTACATGTAGGCAAATAGGATTTCTAGCTGACAGTCAGTACTTCATTTTGACCCTCATCTGGATTACAAGTAAAACATGATCCACAGCGTGTTACAGGCTATCTGGCACTCAAATCCACAATTTCATTCGGGAAATTCTATACAGACAAAATGTTGTCTTTCAAAATATGGCTTGTTTTTGGAGAGATGGCAGATGGTTTAGGTGTGTGTTAGGGATGTCCGATATTGGCTTTTTTGCCGATATCCGATATGCCGATATTGTCCAACTCTCAAATTTCGATTCCGATATCAGCCGATACCGATGTCGATATGTGGGTTATTTTTCCTCAAAACTAATTTAGGTAACATCACATATCTCCTGTTGTGGAATTAACACAACATGCTTAATGTTATTGTGATGCCCCACTGGATGCATTCTTGAATGCAACAAGGCTTTCCAAATGTTAACATTGTCTGTGCAAAATAAGAAAAATACTTCAACTTAATTTAGGGAAAAAGTGCCATGTTTATTTTTTTTTTTTTAATTGTCTCAAACAACAGTTTGGATTACACTCTCCCTGAGATAATCTTGTCAATGCCCACAACAAATAGGGCAAATTTGACTTCTTCACAAATGATAAAACATTGTACCTGAACAACTATGTGCAACATAGCAGAATGTAAAGCCAACTAAAATAACAGGCATAGTGTATGACAGGCTACCCTTTTTCTGTGTTAAATGAGCCTGCATTTGTAGGATGCTTCATGAACTGTTTCTTTAACTAAAACTCAATCACCTTAATTGAATGAATGCACAAATATGAGTCAATTACAATGTGGCAAGCAACTATACTGCACAATTTTGAAAACATTTGTTTGAGCTACAAAAAATACTTCAGGCTTGAGGTGAAGTACATAACGGGCCATACCCACAATCAGGCTTGGAATTTCACCATTTTAGGGGCAAGGCCACTTGGCCTTCAGTTGGGCATATTTGGTGGGGGGCACAAAGGCCAAAGTTAACTATACAGTAGTAGGCTATAAAAATGATCAAAGTTGTATTCACTGCAGTAGACCTGCATCACTGTATACAAAAACATAAAACATGACATATTACATATAACTGTAAATCATCTGATCATCTAATATTTTCAGATATCTAGGCTATATTTAACATTTATTTTATATTTGGCCTGTTATGAAATCATGTATTGAACAATTTAAGCACAGCTCAGCTTTAAGAAACTCAAATAGCCTAGATGCATGCTTAGCATTTTGTGATCATTAAGGCTACTTTCACAAACTCTTACAGTCAGCTGTCCTCTGATTTACCGATATCTAGGCGACATTTATAATATTTGTTTTGTATTTGGCCCGTTAGGAAATAATGTGGAACAATTTAAACAGTGTAAAACTTAAATCCCAAATATGGAGACATCCATGTATGTTGAAATTTACTGCAAATTCAAAACGTGATTAGTCTGGAACGGCTAACTGTACAGGGGACTGATTTACACCTTTCTGTTCGGTAAGGTCTGCTGTTTATTCTGATATATGGTTTGTCATATGTTAAACGAAGGGTTCTGAAGTATTCCACCGAGATGAATGGGTAGGGAGATGGACGCAAAACCTTCAGTAGAATTTATGATTGAATGATATTATTTACTTTTCTCGCGAACCGTTCACCACAGCAATTAGCGGCTAACATCGTTTAAAAGCTGAGAAAAAGCTCTTTCATGTGATACTTGTGATGTCTGTGTGATGAGTAGGCTACTTCGCGAGTAGTTCAACTGAGAAGAATGGGTTAATTTGGACGCACTTTCTTGCGCTGTCACTTTCTCCACTGCGTAATTTGGCCATAGGTATATATATCGCTATTAGTAGGACGCAAAGCAGAATATTTAAAGAAGGGGGCACCAAGGCCACCGTGGCCTGTAAACCTCTGATTTTCAAAGGGGCGTCACGGCCAACTCAAGGGGCTACGACGGCCATGGCCAATTCCAAACCACAGACATAATGTTGAAACAGAGCGAGCAAGTTTGTTACTGCAGCCATCCACGCTTGTTTGTATGCTTCAAGACGCAGCTTGATGAGGTCATCATCTGTGCGCCGGTAAACGCTTCAGGAGCGCATAGGCACTATTTGGGTGTTACACGCATTATTTTATCGGTTTTAAGGCAAAAAAATCCGATAACGATATTAACAGATATTACATTTTTATGCTAATATCGGGCCGATAATATCGGTGGGCCGATATTATCGGACATCTCTAGTGTGTGTGTGTGTGTGTGTGTGTGTGAGTGAGAGAGAGAGTTTGTGTTTGAATCTGATGAACCTGTTTTAATGTTGCCTTTGGGGAGTGCCAGATGTGGTAGCATTTGCAAAGTGAATACCATAATGGTTCAAGGTGCAAGGCAAGATGTATAGTGTACATTTCTCCCAAATATGGTCCTATAGCATTGCTGTATTAACTGAGCACCCACTCATAATAATTGTTATACAGGTTACTGCACTGTCTGCATGCATTGTTATCTGAAGAAATTCCTAAAGACTTGATTTCTGAAAAACTGAAACTGAAAACTCTTATCGAAACTGGTTATCGAAGTATTAAACATGGAATATGCAATATGCTGATCAGTGCAATCTGTTGCACCATAGAAACAGTTAAATGGTAATCAGAGTGTTTTAATTTATCATTTATTTACCCAAAGTATGCACTTTAACATCCCTTTGCTGAATGGATCCATTTGCATAATCTCACTCTGCACATGCAAATGTACAGTACTGAGAAATGCATATGAATAATTAGTATTGCTCAAATGCATTCATCATACTCCTTCTGAACTTGCTCTGTGAAGTCTTAGTTGGGGGGAGGGCTTAGAGAGAGAAATTTGTAAATTCTTGTTTAGAAAACATCATTTATCAGTCTAACTGGTTGGGAAAATGTTTCACATCACTGATTTTACTTCTCTTGCTATGTAGTGCAGAGTGTAGATAGGTGCAGGTAGAAAATTAATTAGGCTAAAGAGATTAAATGCACACCTGTGACTTACTTACCCACTAATGGTAGCGCGAAAATGAAAACCAACTATTCATTATATCTAGGGTGATTCATAGGTGGGTTATCAGTCACTGACAATTTTAATTCTGCTCCATAATATGCAACAACTGTCCACAAACGTCTTAGGGCTACATGGTGGTATAGGCTTCATGTACCAAGCACAAGCTGGCCTCTTACTAATCATAGTCTCAACAGTGGTATAGGGCTCTTGTCCTTCAGACACGTTAAAAAAAGCCAACGCCAAGAGTGTTACATTATTCCTCTTTTCCAGACTTGCGACTACAAAGCGATTGAATATAGAAGGGGAGGCTTCGGATTACCCGCGCTGCAAAAGAACATCTGAAACACCAAAACCCTCACGTGCATCTCAAATCACTTGAGACTCAACAGCTGAGCTACTTTGCTTTCCCTCAGCAACTGTAAGTATTCATGAGACGAAGAATTGTTATTGAAAAGTTTGCTATGAACTATTTATGTGGCTAATAGTTAACCATTAACCAAAAGCATTACTAATTGTAATACTTAGTGCAAACATGTTATCAATATGGATAACAGAGCATTAGGCTACATATGAAACTGGAGGGTTACCCTCGAGGTAACTACTAGTTCATTTCTATCCAAGAAACAGTATTGTCAATGTGTCATTTAGAAAGCTATTTAAGACGTCAGCATTTGTGTTTTTAGATGGCCAGTGGCTTGGGATCGCATTATTGTGAAGTAGGCCCACCCTACTAATTGGCATCATTGTAGTAAACGGCTTCATTTCCAATAGTTGAATCACTGCTTCACCTTTTCTGCATAGCCTACAGCCTGTACCCCTTAAATGTTTGAAGCATGCCTTTAATGTGTTGGCGTAGTACATGTGTTCCATATGCTTTTCCTCTGTGTCACTCTTTCCCCCTCCTTGTGTGGTTTTGTCAGTCCACCCTCTGTCTGAGGCTATGAGAGGAAGAGCGGCATCCCAGGCCACACCACCATGCTAGCTCTGAGAGGCAAGGATGAGATTTTGGCTGGCAATACACAAGGTAAGAATGAAAACATTGGCCCTCTCTCCTGTTCACCCTCCACCCGATGCTTCTGTGAGCCAAATGTTGCAATCTGTCAATCTCATCAACCTTCCAAATCTTGTCAAATTTACCGAGAGTATAAACCGTATATTTTGTGTGTGTGTCTGTAAGTGAATGTAGATTTTTGATGGTCACTATGTATTTTATGTTAAAGCAACTGAACAAAAGATCGAGACAATGAGTGTTTCTTTGTGGTAAAGTTCAACCCTTGATGTGTTCTGAGGAGGGGAAGTGCCAAGAGTATGGTGACCTCCCCAGCGGATGTGGGAATTGGGTGATGTTGCTTTGATGGGTGCACTATGGTTTGTGTTGGCCATGTGGACTGGTTTCAGAGGGGCTGACCTGCTGCGATCAATTGCATGTCAAGGAGTGTGAGCATGAGGTGCTATCGACTATTGGCTTCATTTGCATGGCTTTGGGAATATTGATCAAGCCATTACGGGATTTGTTAGATAGGATTCTGTGGTCAAAGTTGCAAGCAGCTTTATATAAGGCATGAATGTGTGTAGTGCACACAGCAGGCCACATATGTGTGTGCATGTATGTTCCTGGCACTACTGTTGATTTGCATTAAGAGCTGCTGTAGATGTCTTTCTCACCTGGCAGCACAGCTACTGCAGGATATCAAGACCATGAAACATGGAGATGTCAGCCATGCCCATAAAGTTCCATAGGCGTCCATGATCACAGCGCACACGTCAGCTTTATCATGACAGCTCCTCGTTCGCCGCAACCCTCTCAATTCCGGCTCCTCACTGAGACTCTATCTGTCTTCTCCTCCTTCCTCCACCCTCTCTCCTTTTGACTTTGAACATACGCTATCGCCCCTCGCTTTCCCTCCTGTTCTTTTATCGCCTTTTTTTTTATCCACCCCTTTCTTCTCTTCATGCACCGTTAATCAGGCAGGACCCTGCTTAAGGGACTGGAATGTGGTGACAGGTTGTGTGTGTGTGTGTGTGTGTGTGTGTGTGTGTGTGTGTGTGTGTGATGGGGCAGTTTGCCGAGGAGCTTGTGATTAGGGAGCGGTAGAGACAGCCAGGGCTGCACCGGTGCAGGATGCTGCTACACCATGGATGCTGCTGTTGCTGCTGCTCCTGCCGCCGCTCTCTGGTGCAGCTGCCTCCGTCGCCACGGCGACTGGACCTGCCATCGCCACACAAACCGCCACCACGGCTGCTGCCATCTCTATAATTACTAGTACTTGCTTAATAGCTACTCTGTGGCAGCCTTTACTGCTGCCACCGTCACAGCAATGCAATTACTGCAGCCTCATCCTCCCCGGCCTCTGGTATTATGAAGACCACTATGACTATTACTCTTAAACGTCCACAGTCGTATTCGGGGAGTTTAATATTCCCCTATCCCAGACCCCCCACTCCCCCCACTCCCCTTTACCTCCCCATTCTCACCCCCCCCCCCCCTCAATGTTAATGTTTTTTCATATGAGCAGTCTTTTGAGTCCTGAATTCAATTATAGCCCCAGTGTTCTTTAATGGAGAAAACTTAGGGCCAGAACAATGTAAAGGCCTATTAGAATAAGAGCTCATCGATCCTTTTAAATCCTTATCAGCTGCTCATTTATTCAAATCACATACGACATTCCTCTTGCCTCTCTATAGTCCGTCACATCACACACTCATGTACTGTATCAAGCGCTCCGCTGCGGGCCCTGTCTTTCGGTCGGTTGTTTTTGATGTGCGGTGATGGGAGAGACATGAGGAGTGCAGGGAAGAGTTTGAAAATGTTTCATGGCTTCGGTAATTACAGCTGGGTGAGGACTGTCACACAACAAACTTTCTTGCTCTCGCACAGTGAAATAAAATTGCATTTTTTTTGTTTGAAATTGCACATTTTGAGATAAGAGGGCCACTTATTACTTATAATAAAACACACGCACACACACACACACACACACACACACACACACACACACACACACACACACACACACACACACACACACACACGCACACACATATACACACAAGCAAACAAGCACAAAAGCATTCCTTATCAACAAATTGTCCAATACAGTCAGCTGCTAAAAAACATATAGTACAGCAAACCTCATTATGATGACTCTCACACTCAATTTTTCTAAATCTTGATAAGCTGTGTGCTGGCCCCTGAAATTAACTGCAGTCGGCATGGTCTCGCTGTCTTAAGTGAACAGCCATTTTTTCCTTCTCTTTGTAGGATATTCAATAATTGACACTGTTCTTTTATATCTTTGTTTAAGTGTGGTGGAGTAAGAGGGAAAGACAGAAACCTAGGGAGGCAGCCTGAGAAAGAGAGCGAGTTGGAGAGAGACAGGGGAGATATTTTTCTTTGAATGTGTAATTATAAAAGGCAGACAAATGGATAGATGGAGTCAGAGAGAGAGGCATAAAAAGAGGGAAGAGGGGGGGGGGGGAGCAGAAGGAAGCAGCCTGAAATTATTCTGCAAGTGCCCTGTAGACAGGGTTGGGTCAGATTACTTTGAAATGTAATCCATTACTGACTACAAATTACATGGCAATGTTTGTAATCAGTAACGTAATCAGTTGGATTACCAAAAACATGTAACGTAATCTGATTACTTTTAGATTACTTCAATAAATATGTTTCTTAAGTAAAAGACACCACCACTGAATTGATGAAAGAATTCTCATTCTATTTTTCTCTTTATTATTATTTCATTACATCTAAGAAATCTCTTTGCTCTGAGTAAAGGATTCCTGTGTGAATTAACTGATCTTTTTTTAGTGTTACTTTGAGGTCACCAGGTCCCATTGTCTAAAAAACACCCCACACTAATACATTTTTATAGCTATTCTCCACTTTGGGGGTGGTGTTTTGGTGGTTGAAATTTTTCACCCCATCTCAAAATGTATCACTTAGTCATCATGGATGTGATCATGGATCACTATTCTCCAAACATGCACAACTCAGCTTAACCTTTATAAGGGCACACCTGGACAATGAATTTAGCTTTCGCTGGATTTTTTTGACCCAGGGACATGGCCTAAGATTGAATGACACCATGTCCATTTCAATTGTGGGGGTGAGAAAATTATTCCTTTGGGATGTTTTTCAACCAGGGGGACCTGGTGACTTTATCAAAGTAAACGGTAACACTAAAACAAGAGGCTACATTAAGATTAGGAGGAAAAGATCAGGCAGTGTGCCGAGAGACCTGCCCCAATAGTAAATAAGTTAATAAGTAAGTATAGATACTCTTTTGATCCCGTGAGGGAAATTTGGTCTCCCAATCTGTGAATTAGTGAAGCACACAGAGCACACAGTGAGATGAAGCACCAACCTGTACACCAGCACACCAACCTGGAGCAGTGAGCTGTTTGCTACAGCGGCGCTCGGGGATCAGTGAGGGGTTAGGTGCCTTACTCAAGGGCGCTTCAGCCATGGATGTGGGCATGGGAGCGCAGTGCTCAACCACTTCCCCTGCCCACATTTTTTCTACTGGTCGGGGATCGAACCGGCAAGCCCGAAGCTTGTCAAATTAAAAGATAGCTAGGCTATCATAAAAAAGTTGCATTGTTTGCATGATAAAATGATAATTATAGTTACTTGATTTTTGTAATTTGATTACGTAATCCAGATTACATGTAATCTGTTACTACCCAACCCTGCCTGTAGATGTATGTCGATAGGGCTAGCGAGAGTGCAATTAGGCATGTCTCTGAGGTTTGAGGAAGGGAAGAGATCGATAGGAGAGGAGGGGAGACAGGAAAGGATAGCTGTTTGTGAGGTCAGGAATAATAGTATGCATATCAACACATTTGCTATACCAGAGTGGAATTTCTGTTTGTGTGACACACACACAAATTCCACTCTGGTTGAAATGCTTTCGAAGTTGATAGGAGGGACATAACTGAATGTGTTATTCTAGAGTTAAGGTAAAATGAAAATACCGTACAGGAGTTTTAGGGGTACTTAGCAGGGGTATTTAACCCATGGGTTATTTTCAAATGAATAAAATGAAAAATAACACAGTGTATCTTTTGGATTGTGCTAATTGCATGGCACCAGCAGTTGACAGTACCAAGTGAATTACATTTTTCCCCCATTTGGCTGATATGTTTTCTGCACGGGCGATTGACTGACTTGCAAACTGAAATCAATGTGCCATCATCACCTTGTGCTTGCATTCTGTTCCTTCCCATGAGGTGCGATTGGAGCACCCCTCACCTGGAGTCCCAGTCATTACCAGCGGGTTGCATTTTCATCATTTACATCAGTGACATCTGGTACCTGCTGGTTCGTCTGTGGGTGCTGCTGTGCAGAGGCGACGGTGACATTGAGTTCCGACAGAAAAGTGGCTGAGCAGTTGTAGAAGAGCAAAATTCTCTCTCTCTCTCTCTGTCTATCTATCTATCTATCTATCTATCTCTCTGTCTCCCTCTCTGTATCTCTCCATCTCTCTCTGTCTTCATCCCTCTATCTATCTTTGTCTATTTTCCTTATCTCCCTTAGTCAGCACCTCATGCAGACAGAGGTGAAAGGTCATTCATTTATGTCTTGTTAGTCTAATTGTCTGTCTTATATAGCTAGGCCTCTTAACATCTCTGGTAATTAGTAACCTTGCACTGGTGCTTAATTGGTCATCACTGGAGAAGCCAAATAAATCGGCGAGTCGTGGTCAACCAGGCAGGGGATGGTCAGGGGGAATGTATGGTACAGTATGTGTTTGTAGGTGATGTGCAGCTTGATGTGTGGAGCTGGGCCGCACCCTTGAAACGAGCCACAAAGTGCAGCGGCAGCAGTGTGCGATTCTGACTGGAAGTGAAAGCAACATCTGAGCAGCGTGTTGTTTTGTTGGAAGCCGTTTGAGTTGTGTGAAGCCCATTTATAATTGAGGAGCGGCGAAAAAAAAACAAAAAAAAAAAACCTGCGTGCGCCGCTGTGGCTGATGTGGCACTCCCACAGATTAATTCACGCAGATTTACTCAAACTGCCGCTTTATGAGGAAACACTCTGTCTCTGCTGTCATTTCCGATTAAGACGCAACCCCTACTTAACTGCTACGCAAACTGAGTTTCAAACCCCAGGTTGAACATGTGTAATGTTCTCAGCATTAGATTTTTTTTTCATTATTAAACTCTAAAATGCTTAGCTGTGCTGTGGGACCTGTGCTGTAAATGTGTTTCATGTTATTTAATCTCTCTGATCCATGCTTAGCCACTGAGACAAAGTTTGTTGTGTGATAACACAGCATAGGTAGACATGGTCAGAAGCACAATGCGGCTTGTGGTGTATGCCTTTCTCAGTCACATGAATTTTGCTGAGTTTTATCACTGCTCTACTTGAACCTCAGATGGGCTATGTGAAGAGACATCGGAGAGGGATCTGACATATAGAAACATTGTGAAAACCACTGAACAGGACCAGTCGGTAGTTGACAAGCTCCGCACCTGCTGCGGGTTAAGTAAGTGACTGTCTGGCTTCCTGAGCACTCGGCTTTCCAACCGGCACTGAAATGTCATTGCTAACATTCTGCTGCTCCCCGTGCCAACCCCCTCCCCCCCCCCAAACCCCCAAACCACAGAGTGTTGAGGCGACTTTACTGCACAGAACTTCCTCCATTCACTCCATTCATATTTTTCTGGAATGGGGGGTGGGGGGGGGGGGGGGGGGTTGATTGGTGCGGTATTTCAGTGGAGGGGAGGAACAATGGCCCTGGGTTGCGCCTGCGCTTGCCTCTGTGGGGAGACCGGTGTCCTGCCCCACGGGACAGCCACACACGGCCTGTCACAGGCTCTGATATGTGGCAGCCAGGCCACTCAGAAAGCCGTGGGTGTGGGCCGCCAGCACTGCTGCTGCTGCTGCTGACACAGACATATATTTATTTACCTCTGAGGAATAGCATTGGGGCCGAGGCCTGGAAAACACAGAGAGAGGGAGAGAGGGAGAGCAGTCTGTGAACAGTCTGCTGGGGATCCATACCACCAGGCTAATGCAAGTTTTAAAGACCAAGTAGACAGAAATGGGAATGCAATCCATCCAGGCCAAGCTGTTTCTTGTGTATTTATACTACAGGAAATAAGGTCTGATTTCATAGTAGCGTTTTCCCATCATGGTAGGATCTCTGGACTCCAGTATAATTGTAGATTAATAAAACAGTGGGTTATTTTGACGGTTGGAAGCAGCAGATACTTAATTAATGGCCTGTTGTCAGTCAGATTTACATGCTGACCCTAGTCTGCCTCTCTAATTGATTTTCTCAAGACAAACAGGTTTAGTTAGCTCAAATAGTAATGAGTCCGCTTTAAAGAGGAGGTGGTGCTGGAGGAGGTGGGAAGCTCACTTGGCCATCTATTATTTATGGAGCAGCAGAGACCTACGTGTGCACTGTGGATGTCACTTCCCTCAGATTAATGTACACAGATTTATTCCTGCCACAGCGTTATAGGAAACACAAGTGTCTGCGCTGTCATTCCGTATTTAAGCCCTAACCGCTGCTAAACTGCCAGGCAATGTTCTCCAGTCAGGGAATGGTGGTATTCCAGTGTTTCATTAGGGCTGTGCCTCACTATATGGAGAGATGCTATGCTTTAGTGTTGAGTGACTCCAACATCTTGTTCATCAGAGCCAGTTTTTTTTTTTTAAATGATCCTCCAGAAAGCCAAACCTGACTGTGACTCTTTTTTCTCTGTGTAGCATTTGAGCTTCATTTCCAGCACAATTGGCCCTTGTGTGGAAGAGCTGTCCCACATTCATTCGAAAAAACAGAGCCCCACATAGCAGCGCAGCAAACCCACTTGCGTCCAGCGTCGTCTTGTAGCATGTAGGACAGTCAGCTCCGAAATAGAAATGGGACTCGACCATTGAATGGATCTGGCTGCCTACCCTTCTGCCTACCCTTTTTAACGACACACAAGAGTCACCCTTTGGAGTCTACAAGTGTTCTCTGAAGATGGCCGGTGTCAAGGGTTGCGCACGGTGTAGTTATCAGCGGAGCAATGAGCGACGGCTTCGTCCATGTTAAAGTTGGCGCTGCGTGTGAACAGCTTGCTAATTAATTAACCATGACTGGGGGTGGGAGAGGGGTAAGGGGGGCAAGTGTGATAGAGAGAGAGGAGAGAGTAAAGGGGGATGGGGAAATGGATAGGAAGAGTGGAAGAGATGTGTGTGGAGGGGGGGGGGGTGCAGGTCTAGGCCCAGTCCATAAATAAGTCCCTCAGAGGATTATCAGTTGCTAACCAAAAAAAATCTCACCTCTCAAGAAGATGAGACAATTAGGACAAACTCGCAGGGAGGCTGGCCCTAACGATGTGCTTGTTACTAGTGCCATGTTTGCTCCGCACACTCACACACACACACACACACACACACACACACACACACTCAAACAGACACACACTCACACACGCATGCAGCCAGGGGAGAAAAATCAAAGGCAGCCTTATGTAGGGCTTCAGGAAGTATCATAGATGGCAAGTAGCAAGGAAGCGAAAGAGACAGACAGACAGACAGACAGACAGACAGACAGCTCTGAGAACAGTGCTGAGAAGCCCATGCCACTGACTGTCCCGACCACGAGAAGTGCTGCTCCTAACCGAGCTTCTTTATGTTGCATTCAGACGCGACTCAGCTGCTTGCCAGACTGTCTCACTCAGGCCAAGCGCTCCCCTCTTCTCTCCTGTCCTTTCTTGCCATCCCCATGCCCGCCCCCCTCCCCCTCCTCCCCCCCCCCCCCACACACACCCTCCCTCGTCAGACGGGCGTCTCCAGCAGCCGGCTGGAGGTGTGCGCAGGCTGCGGTGCAGCTGTTGCCCTGGCTCCACACACTGGAGCCGCGGGCTGGCGCTGGCGCTGGGGCCGGACCAGGGCCAGCAGCACAGGGCCACCTCTCCACAGGGCTGCTGGGGAGCTGTCCAGCACCTTTCATGTGCTCTGTCCATTTGGCAGCCACTGTGAGGTGGAAAAGTGCTCATCTTGTGTAAGGGCTGGATGCCCCAAGGCTAACATGAAGAACTGACTACTTTGTGGCCCTCAAGGGCCAGAACTGGCAAATTGCAAATTGTCTGTGCATCGGCCTTTTTGTTAGTGAGTTTCTCTGTATTTGTACATTGTATGTGTGTGCTATCTAGAGGTTTGACTATTTATGTGCATGTGTTTGTGTTTGGTGTGCAACTATATATAACAGCTTTTTTTTTATAACAGCTATCTAGGTGTGTGTGTGTGTGTGTGTGTGTGTGTTTGTGACATCATGCATTCTATGCTCCTTGGCTGGGTATAGATCCAGGATCTGAAAAAGTGCAGTCGGGTCGTCTCAGTGTGTGTGCTTGTTTTCTCAGAGTGTGTAAGGATGTGTAATAGCACAGCATTTGGCTCTTACTTTGCATCATGAACCTGTGCCAAAGCCTAAAGAATCAATCGGAGAGAGTGACAGAGTGGATAAGAAACCGGGAGAAGGAAACACAAATACAGACACAGACACAGACACAGACACACACACACAAAACAATAGCATCGTTCTGCCAGACTAGATAATGGTGGGGAAAAAGCATCAAATGAAGAGCCTTGGGACAAAGACACGCTTACTCCTTCATTTACCTCTGGGTTCCTATGAGTCAGATTTTTATTTGTGCTAATGATAATCTCTGTTTCCTGCTCCTGCTTGAGCAGTCTCTGTGTGTGTGCTCTGTGTGCTTCCTGTTCCTCTGTCCCATCTGTGGATCATTGCCTTTAATGGAACTTATGCCCAACTGCTTTGATTTCTCTCTCTCTCTCTCTCTCCCCACCTTTTGTGCACTTCTGTTTCTCTCTCCTCCCTCTCTTTCCTGCTTTCCTCCATCCTCTCTTCCCCACTGCTCTCTTTCTCTCCCGCACACACAGGCACACTCGCTCTCTCTGGCATTTTTTAATTAAAATCTGTGTGTATCGGGGGATTTCAGTGGTGCTGTGATTTAAATGAGAGAGTGACACAACTTCAACATTACTGTCAGGCCAAAGCAAATTCCATCAGGTCTAGTGAAATTTGCTGCGCTGGGCATTTCCTGCCAACTCCTGCGTTTATATTCTGACATACACCCTCTCTTGCATTGATATTAAGAGTGTATATGGGATTGAATTCTCCCTTATGTGTCTATATATATATATATATATAAAACTGTGGAACCTGTCAGGCTGTTTGTGCTACCTGGCAACTAGGCAGCTAGAAACAAACCCTGCAGTGTTATTATGGGGGTAAATTCTGCACCCCCGGCACCTCCATTCTTTCCCCCAACCTCCCTGGAGTCATCACTTAAGCGCTGGATGGGGTTCGAGTCTTCATAAATCAGGATGTTACCACCGCCACTGAAGCTGGTTTTTAATTAAAACTGTGAATCAGTCTGGCCCATGTTATGAATTGAACTCAGCTGTGACTGAATAAAACATCATGGCCGTCCAGCAAATTTGTCTCTCCGGTTGGCGGCCATGCTCTTGATGATGTTGTAAAATAGCTGAAGTGTTCGCAAAGGGGAAAAGGAGGGGAAGGCAGAAATACTGAGGAGAGCATCAAGAGAGCTCTGGCATGAATGGATGTGGACTGAACCACAGGGTGGGGGTAAGCCCCCCTCTAAATCTACTCAACTGGAAATACTAAGAAATACTTGAACACTTGTAAAAACATTGGATTCACTCAGCAGCATTTTCTTAGACAATCTTAAAATGCTCACAATAATGGATTCATTTGAATTAATAATGCATGTGCTTTGATTGAAAGCTGTTCCATACCAGTTTAATTCGAGCAGGCGTCTCAGTTCAATGCAACCGTGCTTCACATCTGTGAGCGTTTGGTGAGTTTTGTATCTGTGGGTATGTCATTGATGTCTACACACATGTACAGGCTGTTGAATCACATTAGAACTCCTGTCTGCATTCCAGCCTCCTGCTGCAGTAGCGGAGTCCTTCATTTGAGCACTGTGAAGCACATGAACGCTCTGCATTACAGCTCCAGTGAAAAATGGATTCTTATAAATCTGCCCACTTTTGCCTCAGCGATCTCAGCCCCTTCAGTTAAACGCTATCTCACATCGGCACATAAAACGAATAGGCGATTTAGCTCATTTCCCAGAAAATGTTTCCCTTATTTCACTTTTTTTTTTAAAGAGAGCTCTTGTAGATAAAGAAATGAAAAAAAAAAGAAGCCATGATAAAAAACGGTGGAACCCATGAATATATTTATACATTTTACAGTGTTTCTTAAAGGCTGCTTTTAAAACTACCAGCAGGCTGAAACTCGACAACATGTCTTTATGAGCCCGGCTTTATTTCTAATTCATGACCTTTTCGTGTCTGTGTCTGGGGCTGACATAGACCCTGAGAGAGAAGGTATGAATGTATCAGAGGAGATGAGGCCCTGAGCTGGTGGATACCATTCTGCCGTCTCTCTTTCTCCTGCTTTCTCTCTCCCCCTCTCACACACACGCGTTTGTTTGACTTGCAGCCCGAAAATGCTGAATGCCGGCTGAACCTTGATGCGGCCGGCACAGGCAGGCTGGCGGGATGATAAGGGGCTCTTAATTGGAGGTGTTGCTGCGACTCACTCCATTGATCGCAATGCAAATTAAGTGCCCCCCCCCCCCCCCATTCCCCCAACCCCTGACTCCCAGGGAGAAATGAACTTCGCCAGCAGTCTCTTGCATTGCATGGAGAACAAATAAAAAAGAGCAAAAGGGAAGAAAGCTTTTATTGCAAGGAAGATTTTCAGGTGGGCTCAGTTTTCTGCCATAGAGGCGTGTGTGCCTGGAACTGCATAAAGAGGTTAATCAGTTTGAAATGCCCTTGAAATGTCTCCAGTGTTTCCTTAGCATGCTCCTAGCCCTTTGACAACATAGTTGGATTGTAATGAAATTGAGGTTGCGTTTGATGTGCTCCAATGAAAGGCCAGGGCACTGCTGATGTGGTTTGACAGGAGGCACAGGAAGTAACCTGCCACTGCCGGGGGTGCTGAAGAGGAAGTGTATGTATTGTCACTTGGCAACTGCAAACTGAGTAACTTTTCTCCCAATGTACCACCATTCATGGAGATATCACTGATTACTTCATGGGGAAAAATCTAATGCATAGGTCATTGGACAAATACAGTTATGTATTTTGCTGTTATTTTGCTAACTGAATTTTTGAGTAGTTATTTAGTATTTTACATGTACGTTTAGATTTACATTTAAATGTACATGTACATTTGATTTACAGTACGTCTGATAAAACCCATAATGGCATCGGTGATTGTTAAACCTATGTGTTGTTGTGCAAGTGGTAAAAACATTATAGGATAATAAGGAGTTGCTCTGGTTCAATTTTTTATTCCTATATGAAAATGTTGTTTTTTGTCTCACTTCAAAGTTTGAGCCCTGTGGCTGCACCATTTAACCTCCTCTAACACTTCAGTGCAGCTTCTTCATCGCCTGATCAATATTGTGGAGCTGTCACATTTCGTGCAGTAGACGGCAGAGTCGCCGAGGTGCTTATAGCGCTGGAGGAGGTAGACGAGGAGGAGGAAGGAAGAAGAGGAGTACTGTCGGCGCACTTCTAGATTTGTCATGGCTGTCGATGCGAGGCGCTGAGCTCCAGCGTGCTGTCGCTGCAGAGCCGGGTGGGCGGAGACGGGGGTGGGATTAAACACAGGGCATCCACTGGGACGAGCTCCCAGGTGTCGTTATCACTGCGGGGAGCCCTGTCATTGGTTGAGCTGGAGAGAGGCCCAGGGCTTGAGGAAGACAGACGTGCTAGCTAGTCCCATGCCAGTTGTAAGATAGTGTTGACCTTGCAGAAAAAAAGTGTGAGAATATATGTGCGGTGCTTAAAGCAATCACAAGATTTCAGACAAGTACAGCACAAAAGTGTGAAGTGCTTACTGTGGTGTTATCTCTTCTGTTATGAGTGGAACATGCTACTTTTTGCTTTAGTGTTGCCATCATGTTATGATACGTAAACTAAAAGGTTGTAAAATTGAATGTGTAAACACTAGATCTGTCCTAGAAACTGGCACATTTAGGATAGTATAGCTGTGCATTTATATCTGTTATATGTTTGTAACATCTGTCGTAAAATCTGACACATTTAGGACATGATGCACAAGTATAGCTGTGCATTTATATCTGTTATATGTTTGTAACATCTGTCAGCTTTGTGAGTTAGTTCTTGTTTGTTGTCATTTCTTGTTTGTAGTTCTTGTGAAATTTGTCCAAAAATGAAAATGAAACGATTTTAGCTGATTTTTCTGCTTTTTAGAAGCTTTGTGAAGGTATTGTCAAACAGTCAAATTGAACCATTGCTGAAGTATCTTGGAAGTTAACACTGACCTTAATAGCACATACATGGATTTATAAAAGCATGTGTATATAAGTATTCACTTTTTGTACCTGATGAAAGTGCCTATTAAATGATAGTTTTATGTATGGCCGTGCACTGTAGCAAAACCTAGCCCTATCAGGGTGCATTGAGGACATGGTTGTTGTGCTCTTGGGGTCATCAACATGTGAGCAGCCACAGAGTGGCATCTTATTTACGGGCCAGAGATTGATGAGCGAACAGTGAACTGCTGAGGTAACAAGGTTGGATTAATGGCATTTCTCTGTTGTTGTGCAAGTGGATTTTGGAATAGTGTTTTGTTTGCTTACATGTTTTATCATGTCTTTTGGCAGTGTTGATATTTCAAATAGGATTTGTGGCAATGTCGCTTTGATATTTATTTTTGTGCTTGAGGACCAGTGTCTATGTTTGGGCTGGGTTGCAGGTAGGTGGGAGTGATGAGGGTTTAAATGTGGAAGGTGGGCTTTGGTGTTGGCTGAATGTGTTTAGCTGTTATCGGTTGACGTTTGTGACTGACGTGTTTCTCCAGTCAGAGCAGATGTCAAGCCACCTTCCGTTGTGAGATGATCAGTCACTTTGGGATGATGCACCACCACCTTGCCAAGTTCTTCAGTCTGTCTTTGTAAATCTATCTTTAGAGTTTCCAAACTGTGTTTTATGTATTTCAGGTAAATCTTTGTTCCTTGTCATTCAGTGACACATACAACACAATCATACATGTAAAGGTAAACAAAAACACACAGGATTTACATACTCACACTCACATAGTTCCCCCTATCTTTGACAACACACACACACATGCACAAACTCATGAACACACACACACACACACACACTCACACACACACACAGATACATACACACACTCATGCTCACACACAGACACACACATACACACGCACATTATACAAAACCACTGCCTCACACCTACCTAATCCAAAAGACAGGACACAGGGTCCAAAAATAACATCTTGAAATGAGATGGACAGAGGAGGACAGATTACCGCGGCCCTAATCTGTGAAAAGCTGTCAATAAAACACATTTAAAGTGATTACAGGGCAGCTACTGGCACGAGGGAGGGGTCACCCCGGTTTCCTTTGCTACTTTGTGGTGCACTGACTGAGCAGCAGAGTCAGCAACGCATGTCCACACACAAGCACACATAGTGTGATAGGGACACACACACACACACACACACACACACACACACACACACACACACACACACACACACACACACACACACACACAGTCTCTCTCACACACACACCCACGCACACACGCTCCCACATACGCTCACATGCATGTAGCACACACAGTCAGTTTGTATACAGAAGAGTGAGACTGGCATCACAGAGACGGATCTAAAACCCTGAGTCCGTCCTGTGTTCCTTGCTCTCCAGGAGGAAGTAGCTGTAAGTGAAATGGCCTCCAGGGAGAGTTCAGGCTAAAGCAGCTTATTTGTTGTTATTGTGTCTCAACACCTACATCATATTTAAGCATTTGTGAGACTCAGGCTATTTGTCGATTTTTTTTTAATACCTGTAGGCTATTAGCATTTAATGCAGTAATATGGGGTCTTAATGCATTTTTTTTTAAAAATCATTCCAAGCGGCAATAATGCTTGTTTATTTTCCCTCAGTCATGCTGTTTTCAATTGTGTCCGATCAATCTGCAATTAACCGGAACACAGTTAGCTGTGAATCAATATGCAGTATTTATTTGTTATTTTACTATGTCCACATTGAATATTTTAAGCATGTGTAATTGTGGTGTCATTATCTCACCTTGAATAAATAAAAAGTGATATTGTTGTTTCTGGTGCCCATCATGTCTTTTTAAATACCACCATGAGCCGTTGAAAAAAATACTGGCCATTGTTTTTTCTGTTGTATATGCATGCTTATATCACGACCCACCAACCAGGGTTCTTTTCATCAGAAGAGAAATATTAGGACAGAGATAGTGAGAGGGAGAGAGAGAGAGATCTACACACTCCAAATGTCCTGTCCCTGGAAATAGACACCATTATGCCTCTCAATGGCTCTCAGTAGTCATGTGAATGTATGGTACGCTCTGGCAAGCATGCTAATGAGCTGGACCTGAGTGGCCGCTTCTCAACGTCAATCACCTCACCCCCCACCCCTGGATCCCGTCAGACTCCCAGCCAGCCTGCAGGCAGTGATTCTCTTCAGTTTCCTCTCCTTTCTCTCTTTCTCCCTGACTCTACTCTTTCTCTCTTTCTCCCCTACTCTCTACTCTTTCTCCCCTACTCTCTACTCTTTCTCTCTTTCTCCCCTACTTTCTACTCTTTCTCCCCTACTCTCTACTCTTTCTCTCTTTCTCCCCGACTCTCTACTCTTTTCAAATCAAAGGCTTCTCTGTTTACTCTGATCTCTCCTCCTCGCGTGTGTTGTTTCTTCAAGCACAAGGCTGGCCCTGTGGTTTCCCAGGACACGGTTCAACCCTCGGCTGTGATCCTGAGGCGTAGCTAACTTGAAGTGCACCCAATAAAGACCATGCGGCGGTATGCAAGTTAGGGTGGATCTCAATCAACTGTGCACGCTGTGCGCTTTTTAAATGCCAGCGATGACATGTAGTAATTACTAAGCAGCCAAATGCCAGGGAGCTATGACATCATTTTGCAGGTAAATGCGATTGACTTATAAGTAATTTGCATAAGTCTTTACGTGGGATGGAAGGGAAAGAGGGAAAGCACTGGAAAGGGGAAAAAAGCACTGAAATGTCATAATAGTGTGTGTGTGTGTGTGTTCACTAATCAGTTCATTATTCACATAATATTCAGAACATGTGTGGGTTCATTCATATCATGTGTAAATGTGTATGTGTCCTTTACCGTGTCTATAAGCGTATGAGCACGTGCCGTTGTATACGTATGTGTGTGTGCGTGCGTGCGTGTGTGCGTGTGTGCGCACCCCCTGGCCCCTGATGTCTGCAGTAATTGTGTGATTTATCCTTGACGCAGGGGCCCAATTACAGAGCTGTAATATCTGCGTCATGCCTCATATAACTCTCGTAGTGTACAGCATATGAGCCGTGTTGGCCGCGCCCCACGTTAATGACAATTGGACACTTTTATCGGTCATAAAGGTGGACTTATTGCATGTTTTTTTGCATTGTGTTGCAAAGCGTGTATGTGTATGTATGTCTGTCTCAGTCAGTCAAAAGCACAATCTACCTGTATTTATGTTCCTCCATACTTGCACATAGGTGTGTGTAGTGTGTGTGTGTTGATATGTTTAGGTGAAATATGTATTTCTCTGTGTCATGTAGGTGAGCCTGTGTTTTTTTGTTGTTGTTGTTGTTTTGAGTGGGGGGTGGTGGTAACCATCTGTGGACGCTTGCTGTTTGCTGTTGCTAATTGGCTGGTTGTTTTTCTATGCTGCTGAGCAGAGACTGTGTTGACCTACTCAAAGTAGCGTCCAGGCTGTGGCAAGGCTGCCGTCTGAGTGTGTGTGTGTGTGTGAGGAGTTCATGTATGTGTGTATGTGTGTGTTTTCTACTGCTTTTGCCCCACCATTCCATAGGTGCAGTGTGTCTGGCGGCAGTAAAAGTGTATTAGATGAGCTGTGTGAATCAATGTGTGAATGTGTGGAATTTCATAAAATGCCAGAGGTAGATCCTGAGCCTCACAAAAGCAGCATACTGTGAAATGGCAGTGATTACAGCTGCTTGTATAACAGATTTACTGTGGGTAGTGTCATTGTTGATATGTGATGGAACTGCTTGTTGTGTATTCGGTGTGTGTGTGCTTGCATTTAATCATGTGTGAGATTTTATTACTGTACGTTTAAGCACCTTGTGTGTGTGTGTGTGTGTGTGTGTTGTGTGTATGTGTTGTGTGTATGTATGTGTTTATAATGTACTGCTGGACTATTTCTTTGTGTGTTAACTGCACTTTCTTCAAGGACCTATCAAGTGCTTATCAGTCAGTGTGCATACAACATGCAGGTGTGTGTGTGTGTGTGTGTGTGTGTGTGTTGCCTGGTCAGTGTCTGCTGCAAACTGTATCTACGTGTGTGTGCTTATACGAGAGTTCTTGCGTATACGAGTGTATCTCAGTGTCCATCAACACTATGTGGAGAGGCCTATTTTAATTGTTGCCATGGAAACAGAGTGCTGCCGGAGTGGTACAGATTGAAAGAAAGCATTTCCCCCCCTCATTCTCTTTGCCTTGTCCCTCCTGCTATCCTAGCACATTCCTCCGTAGCTTCTTTCCCTGTACTTGTAATAACAATAATCACTCTTTTTCCCTCCTGACACTGCCCATTTGTGCTGGTTTTAGCCTTCATGTTGATTCCCTGTTCCTCGGTTGTCCTTTCTATCCCTCTCTCCACCCCCTCTGCCTTCTTTATACGTTCATCCGCATTGGTGCATTTTCTTTACCTCTGTTCTGAGTCCCTCTTGTCTCTCTGCCTTTCTCCCACTCGCTCACTCGCTGTATCTCGTCTTCTATCTTTTCTTTTCCCCTCCACCTCTCCCTCCTCCTCTGTCCCACCACCCCCTCCCCATCCCTCTCTCTCCCTCTCCCCTCCCTCAGAGTGTGCAATTGACAATTAACACAGGGACCTGTAATTAGCTCTGACAAACCTCCAGCAATTAGTTCTCCTAAAGAAGGCTTTTTGTCGTCCCCCCACACACCTCCTTGCCGTGTGCTTACAATCACCAGCTCTCCTCTCTTTCTCCCCTCTGTGTTGTTTTTCTCTTAATACTTAAAAAAAAAAACTTTTTGTCTCTGAGGAGGTTTCCCGTATTTTTCTAAACAGCTCAAGCGCACGTGTGCACACTCAAGCACACGTAACTACAACTCACACACTCTCTCCTAGAGTTTTTTGTTTCACCTCTTTGTGTAATTAGGCTCAGACTGCCAGACACAGTTACGCACACACACACACACACACACACACACACACACACACACACACGCATGCACGCACACGCACACGCACACGCACACGCACACGCACACGCACACGCACAAGCACACACACACACACACACACAACCATACCACTCTCTCACACACATACACATGCACACCCCCACACAGATATGTTTGGGCAAACTGTGAGCAGTTCTTTCTTGCTGGCCCCTGCTGTTTTCTGTTCTTCTTTGCCTCATTGTTTCTTGTTCTGTGCAACTTACATCATGATCAGCCTCCTCTCACAACAACTGTAGTCTGCATGAAAATAAATAAATTCTTAGTTAATGTATTACATTTCAGTATCAGTGCAGTTGTAATGTATAAAAAACAAAGAAAATACCTCTCTTGGTATCAAATAGTGGCTTTAGATGTTATTTTAGTGTACAGATGCCTCAGATGTGTAAGGAGCCCACAGTGCATAACTGTAACATTGAAACCTCAGCATTGTGTTTGCAAAGTGCGATGATGATTGTAATGTATCAGTAATGGTGGACCAGTGTCAGCTCAATAGTCCTTAAAGATTTCTACACACGTCATGTGTGTGTGTGTGTGTGTGTCAGCCACCAGTGACATCTGCACTTGCGCCAATCTCTTAATAAATTTTCAGAGGCAGGCGGCAAATCTGTGCTTCCCCCACCACCATGTCACTCATGCTGTCAGGCCCATCTGCCAGTCAGAAAGTAGCCCTCTCTCTCTCTCTTTCTCTCTCCCCCCATCTCTTCTCACACCCCTTTTTCTTTAACTCCTTGCTCCGCCTCTGCTGCTCCCATCCTCCTTTTCTCTTTACTCCCATTTCTTCCCTTGTCCCGTACTTCCTCCTCCCCGTGCACCCCAACCACCTCCCCCTGCACCCCAACCACCTCCCCGTGCACTCCAACCACCTCCCCTGCACCCCAAACACCTCCCCGTGCACCCCAAACACCTCCCCGTGCACCCCAACCACCTCCCCTGGCACCCCAAACACCTCCCCCTGCACCCCAAACATCTCCCCGTGCACCCCAAACACCTCCCCGTGCACCCCAACCACCTCCCCGTGCACCCCAAACACCTCCCCGTGCACCCCAAACACCTCCCCCTGCCTTCTCTGTTTCCCGCCCTCTGTCAGGTGCCCCCGAACACCCATCCCATCCACTGGGAGAGTTTATATCATCCATAATAAAGACCATTAAGCCTCAAGACATCAGGCTCAAGACATTTCTCATGAAATATTGATCAGTGTGAGTGTACATACACCCTGTTTCCAAGTGTGCGTGTTCATGCACTATTTATACATGTCATACACATTTGTTCTGCCCATTTCTCTTCCACTGATTTAACCTCTCCTCTCTCACCACAGGTCTCTTTCTCTTACTCTCCCTCTCACATCCATCCATCCATCCATCCATCCATCCATCCATCCATCCATCCATCCATCCATCCCTCCATCCCCTTCCCTGATTCAGCCTATAGATTTTTTACAAGCATTTTCACTCTTGAATGTTCCTGAAAACGTTAACCAGTCATACTCAATGCTCTACAACCACTAAAAACATCATACTTCACCCAAACATGACCCATGCTGCCATGAACATAACTGACTATGTAAATCTGGATTGTGGCATGACAGCTCTATGGTGACACTTTTGTGGTACACTATAGCAAGCAGGTGTGCAGGTCTTTTCACTCTCAGTGCAGTAAGTGCAACAGCACGGACAGTACTGTACAAGTAGTAGTTCAGAGTTGGAGGTGAACACTGAGAGAGGCATTCATGAATTTTGGAATAAAAGGTGATTGAATACATTTTCTATCAAGGCAACTTTGCACTGACAGACTGACAAGTGTCAAGTCAATTGTAAAAAACTGTGAATATGTTCTTGTTGACATAGATTGATGTATGTTTTGCACCCATCCCAATCAGTATATCCAGCTTCATTAACCTTCTCTTCTCTCTTTTTCCTCTCCCTTTCCCCTTGTCTTTCTATTTCTCTTCTCCCTCTTTTCTACTTTTTTGGTTTCTTAAACTCTTATTTCCCTCTTTTCATTCCCTTCTCTTCTTTTCTTTTCTTTTCTTTTCTTTTCTTTTCTTTTCTCTTCTCTTCTCTTCTCTTCTCTTCTCTTCTCTTCTCTTCTCTTCTCTTCTCTTCTCTTCTCTTCTCTTCTCTTCTCTTCTCTTCTCTTCTCTTCTCTTCTCTTCTCTTCTCTTCTCTTCTCTTCTTCAATCTCCTTGCAGGGATTTTACTTACACTCCTCCTCCACCATGCCTGTCCGTGGCGGCTGTGGTCCTCGAGCTTCTCAGGAAAGGCGGGCCCCGTGCCCGTCCGACCGGCCCGCATCTGCCGCCGGCGTCTCCTCGCGGCCGGCGCCCGCCTCTCGCCCTCCTTCCTGCCGCCCGGCTTCGCGCCGGCTCCCGGGGCTGCTGCTGTGCCTGCTGCTGCTGCTGCTGCTGCTGCCCCCCAGCTGCCACTCGCGGCGGGACAAGGGCGGCGGTGGGGCCGGCGGCGGTGGGGGTGCGGTGGCCCACTACATCCCCCCGCTGTCGCACGGGCACCACCCGCCGGCGTACCCGGTGCTGCCGCGCATCATGCAGGGCCTGAGCATCGCCGTGGTGCTGGTGGGCAACTCGAGCGAGGTGGCGCTGGCGGGCGCGCGAGACAAGGACGACTTCTTCCAGCACATGAAGCTGGCGCCCAACGTGGAGATTCTCACTATGAATGAGACTGACCCCAAGAGCATCATCAAGAGCATCTGCGACCTCATGACCGAGCACTGGCTGCAGGGCGTGGTGTTTGGCGACGACACCGACCAGGAGGCCATCGCCCAGATCCTGGACTTCATCTCTGCCCAGACGCACATCCCCATCCTGGGCATCCGAGGGGGCTCCTCCATGATCATGGCTGCCAAGGTAACAATGCCCTGCAATGCCTCTGAAATATACATCAGTGGATTGATAGAGGTAGATAACATGTGCCCCTGATTCCCTGAAGAACCTGGTGTGTGTGTGTGTGTGTGTGTGTGCAGTGTTTCCCACAGAATTAAATTCTATTTGTGGTGGTAGGTTTGCAGAATTAACTTGAATGCAACCGTTTTTAACAAATCAGCGCAGCGTGGTTATGATGCTAACCAGATTTAAGCACAATTTAGTACAACCTGGAAAATCATTGTGTGGTGGTCAATGTTGATATTGTGGTGGGCCGCCACAAATAGGTCAATGTATGGGAAACACTGGTGTGTGTGTGTGTGTGTGTGTGTGTGCGTGTGTGTGTGCGCGTGTGTGTGTGTGTGTGTAGCTGTAGTGACCCATCTCTCCATCTAGATTTGTGTTTTATTTGTGTTGCACTCCAATGCTGGCTGAAGGAAAAGATGCAGTGCTTAAGCATTTTGCCTTTGGGATGTGGTCCAGTCAGTGACAGCCACTGGCCTCGCCCTAAGTGGGGACGTTATCTGAAAGCACAGTGTTTGACCTCCATAGATGAAAAGACACAGGGAGGTGGAACAAAATGAAAGATAGCAGACAATAAGAAAGGGGAATGCAGTGAAGGTAATGTACGCTATGTTTCCTGTTTAATAATAGTGGTAGGTGATAGATCACAGATAATGGATAATAATAAAAATTAAAGGTAAAAAGTTAAATCCTTGACGTCAGCATCCTGGGAGTCTCGGCACAGTATGCAGCGGCCACGCGCAGTAAATGTCTATCAGTTGCCAGAGAGAGAGAGCGAGTGAGTGAGAGAGAGAAAGAGAGTGTGTGCCATAGACTCCAGCCATGGCCCAGTGCCATCTCTTTCTCTCTCTCTCTCTCTCTCTCTCTCCCTCCCTCTTTCTCTCTCTCTCTCATCTCATTCACTGTAGCCATGGATAATGGGATAGAGCAATCTGCTGCTGCTTTATCTTAGCAAGCCGGAGTTGCCCATTTGGACCTTGCTGTTCTGCCCAGAACTTCATTTTTTTTGCAGGATAATCAACTTTTATTCTGTTCACCCCTCTTCCAAAAATCCAGCTGTACAAATGTTGCGCAAGGCTAGTGGGAAAAATGCCTGAAATTAGCTCTGAGCTTCCGGGAAAGCTGGACCTTGTAGTTTTGTGCGCTAATGGTTATGTTGGTTTGAGGGCAGTGGCATTGCATCATTGTGTGTGTGTGTGTGTGTGTGTGTGTGTGTGTGTGTGTGTGTGCGCGCGCGCTTTAGAGGAAGTAGAGGAGAGGATATGTGTTAATAAATCTCTCTCCCTGCCTTCTCGCCAAACCCCTACTCCCAGGTCCACTACCCAAGCCACACTACTGTAATCCATATGCATATCTATATCCCTTTCTTTACCGGCGCGAGTGAACAGGCAGTACACAGCGCGGCACACTCCAGTCACACGGCGCCACTGCTGTGGCTGCTCCAGCGGCCCTCCCT